>NW_024081133.1:0-381574 GCF_003009895.1 Hyaena hyaena
GCGCAGCCCCTCCTGGGCGACTTGGAGCGTGGAGGGGCCTGACGCGCAGGTATTTTGTGCGCAAAGATTTTCTACACCCCGAGCGGAGGTTTTTCCCCCGAGCGGAGGTTTTTCTGTTTCAGACTCTCTTTTTCCCCTCTCACTCCCCACAGAGGGGGGTGGTCCATCTCTCCAGTCTCCAATCCAGGCCTGATTTTTACTTCCCCAGTTCTCACTCACGTTAGAAGGCTTTCTCGGTGGAATCTGCGTCCTTTCTCTCCCAATCTCTTAGGTGTGGTACGGTTTCCTATGGCTTCAGATCATTTCCGTGTGATGCCTGGGCGCGAATGCAGGTACGGAGCTCCCTACTTCTTCGCCATCTTGCCCCTCCCCCCTCTGCCTATTTTTAATTAGAGGATTTGTTTGTTTTCGGTGTTGAATTGTATGAGCTCTTTATGTATTTTGGATATTAACCCTAATTAGATATATCATTTGCAAATAGATTTTCCCGTTAAGTCAGTTGCCTTCATTGTCCAACCTTTCTTCATGGAATTCTTCCCATAAACATCTGAACTTCTCTCAATTTGCATGGCCTTTTCTCCAGGTATCAGGACTTTTCCCCTCCCCTTCCTTACTTTTCGTTTCTTCAAATAAGCCTTAACTTTCATGCCAAGCAATTTAGCTGTCTCTACATTCCATAGTCTTCTTGCAGAGTTTCTTAGACATTCATCTTTCATGCTTATATACAAGGTATTTTGCTAAACAGAAAGCCATCCTCTTAGGAAAGACTCATGCCAGTCCTCTCTGAGACAAAATAACAGTTAGCTATCATGGTTTAAAAAGTAATTTTATGTTACATATAATCAAAGCAAGCCACAAAGTCAAAATACCTCAATGTTTAGATATTTTAGACCCTTCAGGTAATGTCAGTTTAACCAATGATGCTGTAACTCTTCCTTGAATATTTTCACTTATGACCAGCCTTAGACAGTCAGTTGTAGTCACTTGGCCCATGAAAATGATATTAAATTTCATGTGAGCTCCTATTAAATACAAATTACTGAACATGCGATCCTCTCTCAAAAGACAAGCAGATAAAAAATCAATTTATATGGGGTATAAGAGGGAGCAAAGTTTGCATTTGCTAGAGAAAGAGAATATGGCTCACTTTACTTTTTGTTTTCTATGATTATGGTTATATTAGGACAAGGAGCCTTGATAAATAGTCCAACTCCTGGCCCAGCCTCAGTCCCTAAAGCATGACTGCTTACTAACAAATTTCCAGATTCTTAGTATTTGAAGATGGCTTCCAGGATACCAAGTCTTATCTTCCATGGGATTCCTTATAAAATGTTTTATGAACTTTTATTAGAAGAATAACAATAATGTATTTGGAGAATCTTAAATATTAGAAAGTAAGGTATATGTGAAAATAAGATGGTACAGTGCCTTGCTCATATTATAACCTCAGCAAATGAGGTGTTAATTCTATCCCAACTTTTTCTCTTACTTCATACTGAGATGAACATTCCTCTTTTGAACTTCCATTCATCAGACACCGTTCTAGAGAAAGGGGAATATGTCCTTCCTCTTCGACATGAGAACACTTAAAATGCTGAAAGATAATTGTGTTCCCTTCTCTTTTACAGTTCCTTCAACATTATTTTACATGCATGACTATCCTAATTGTCCAACTCTGATCGTGTTCCTTTGTTCCTAAGACTTACAAAGGAAAGGGCCCCAAATATGTCCAACCTACACACAGTATGGCAAGGACAGCCTCTGCTTCGTGTTGACAATCAAAATTATTAACACAGTCCCACTCATTCTTGTTTTTTCAGGAGCCATGTCACACCATCACTAATCCTGAAAATTGAGCCATCTGAATGTATAGATATGTATAGATTTCTTTTATTTCCTGATGGATTGTTGTTAGGCCATATTTCTCCATTCTGCATTTAATGCATCACTTACTTTAAGTGCTAGAATATATAGGTAGCTAGATAGAATTAAATATAGATAAAGATATAGATAGAGATAGATATAGATCTTTTGAACTTTACACTGTGCTATTTGCCCTTGTAAGTCCAACCTGTCAAGATCTTTTAGACTTTTGCTACCCAGAATTTGAGTTCTAACTTACCTCTTTCTAAATGTGTTTGTAGGATATTAAAAAGTAATCATGATGAACAAGATAGGCAGCAGCCGCTTTATGATACGCTGTCTTAAAATGTATCAGGATTTGTTGTAATCAGATATGGTAAGACGCACAGACGTGGAAATGACTGTCATGAAGAAAGAAGCTGATACTCACAGCCTGAAAGCAAGAGGCACAGCATGTCAGCCAGAGCCACACAGGGAAGCACCAGGTGCATTTGAGAGTGAGGGGAAAGCATGTTGTGAGCCATTAGTGTGCTTTTTGTGGGAAGCGATGGCCAAGCAAGGCAGGGTAAATGGGGTAGGCAGACTTAGGATTGTCCATGTTGAATAATTACAGTGCACTCAGGGATATAGGGTTGGTCTGTCTAGTATCTGGTCCTGGGGTGACTTAAGGCAGGGGATAGTGGCCCAGCCTGCAGGCCCCAATAAAAGAAGTCAAGAAGGGATATGGATCTCTGCACTGGTTGGTTTGCACTCTTGAGAGTATTTTCTATCTCTGGGAATTAGCTAAATTTGGGAAGGGTAATCTCCTCCCAGATGGTGAGGTCTTAGACACCAGAGCATCAGGAATATATAAAATGAGAAAACACAGTCAACACACAAGCCACTAAGGTCTTCTATTCAAGCCATCTAAAATAGCCACGAGGGAAACAGAGGCTTCTCTGACACTGCTCTATACCACCAGCACTATCTCAGGCACTTTCTATGAATTAACTTCAGTCTTCATTATTTCCATGTAAGGTAAGTATCCTCAATGAAACATGAGCAAACATTATGCAACTTGTTCAAGACCCACAAATGTAACAGTGGAATTGTCCTGGTAATTCAAGACCATCTGACTCACAAATCCAAACTCCTTCTTTTATACTGATGCAACCATGTACAGCCTGGTCTGGATGCAGTTGCTCAACCAACACAAATCCAACATATGATGCCTAGACCATAATTCACATGTTATCCAAAAGGATAGCAAAATAAGCTTTGCCAAAAAAAAAAAAACAAAAAACAGTTGCAAGTGAAAATGCACCAAACCTAAGGTCCTACTTTATCAACTACTCTTTTAATTCCCACTTATTAAAGAATGCCTGGTGGTTCAGGTGGTTAAGCATCTGACTCTGGATTTCGGCAAAGGTTGTGATCTCATGGTCTTGAGATCAAGCCCCATGTTGGGCTCTGCACTGAGCATGCAACCTGCTTGAGATTCTCTCTTTCCCCCCCTCTCTCTTCCCCTCCTCCATTTGTACACACACACTTTCTCTTACTCTCAAAATGAAATAAAATAAAATATAAAATCTTTTTAAAAAGTGACTAAAATTGGTATAACTAAATTTCTTAATGAAGAATTAGTAACCTGTTCAAATTCAAGTTCCATTCAAATTTTAATTCAAATTGTCTCCTCTGCTAAGCATTTATATCATTTATGTATATATATAATTTTAATATATAATATTTATAATATTTAACTTTCCAAGGATAATTGTCAAAGCCCCTCATCCTTAGTTTAAAATCCACCTTTTTCCATATAGAAAGAATAAGACAAAGTTTGTTTATCTCAAGCAGTCTCTGGCACGGTTCCGTCCTTCAGAATACATCACAATTGATTCCTAAATTGTTTCTGCCATTTTTTCTGTACCCTGAGATGTAAATTGCCTATACCAAGCAACTTGAACACAATTATACAGCCAGACGTCTTTTACCAGCTTTACTGCATATGGTTTTCTTCTCTTTTCTTTGCCTATGTTCCTCTTCTGTTTTAGGTTTTATTTTCTAATTATAAAAGAATAGAGTTAAGTCACAGAGAAGACAGTGGACATTTTCTTTAATGGGATTGAGTCTTGCATCTTGCATTTTGCTATCAACTATTTTGTTAGCTGTTGATTTCTGATAGATACCCTTTTGCAACTGAGGGCTTAATCTTCTAAACTAGTTTCTTTTACATGTTTGCACTTTTCTAAAAAAAAAAAAATTAAAGGAGTATTGACTGATATCAAATATTTTACAGCATCTTTTGAGATTATTTTTTGTTACATTGGACTTTGAGATATGGCATATTATAATCACATCTCTGCTGGTAATATACCAGCCTTTCAATCTTAGTACAAATCCTACTTGGTCATGGATGATTATTTGAAGATATCTTAAATTTGATTTGTTAATAGCTCAAGAATTTTGCATCAATATTTGTCAGTAAACTCATTTATAGGTTTGGGAGGATTTTTTTTTTTTTTTCCTGCTAGGTGGGAGCTTTCCTGTACTGGTCTTTTTATGGCATTCGAGCTTAAGAAAATGAAGTAGATAACAATCTGTCGTTTTCTGTGCTTTAGAACAGTTTCTATAGCATGGAAATTACCTCCTCTGTGAAACTCTAGCAGTAAAACCATTTGATCATGGACCAGTTATTGAGGACTTTTTGATAAGTTATTTTATATGACTGCTGTAATCAGATTTTCTACTCTTCCTTAACTTACTGTTGGCCATTGATCTTTTTCCTATAAAATCACCCATTTAATGTAGTTTTTAAGTTAGTTAGCATAATGTGTGTGTAATATTTCCTTGAATTAAAAATAAATGTCTTTTATTATGTCCCCATTTAAAACAATTATTTTTATTTTCTCTCTTTTGTCTTGATGAGATTTTCTTTTTATCATTGTTGTTTGTATTGGAATGTTGTGTTAAGAGAAACAGCTCTTGGATTTACTAATGAATTGCATATTTTTTATTTCTGAATTCATTAAAAACCTCTCTTTACTCTTATTACATGTTCTCCATTTTCTTGGGTTTATTTTGTGATTGTTTTTCTAACTTATTGAGTTGATTGTTAAATTTCTTATTTTATTTTTATTATTTTAATAATGAAAGCATTTAAGATGATTGCCTCTAAGAATTAGCTTTGGCTGCACTGCACTAAATAATAAGTATTTCTTTATTTCTATTATTTTCTAAGTAGCCTATTATTGTAATTTTGATTTCTTTTTTGTCCTAAGAGCTTTCTTAAAGAATGTTTTAAATTACAAAATTGCTGGGTCTTATTTTTCCTTGTTTTTTAAGCTTTGATTATTAGTTTACAGTTTGTTATGTTGTGACTGGACGTTTTCATGCTCAATTTCTAATTTAAGAGTTTGATTTGTGACCTGAGATCTAATCAATTTCCATTGTTCACTGAAATTTAAAAATAAAATATATTCTCTAAGTTTAGCATATGAAGTTCAACATATCCATGAATTAAAATTCATTATATTAAATCATCTAAGTCTTCAAGAAATAATTTAATGTTTCCTGTAATAATCATGTTTCAACCAATTTCTTATTTATCCATTTAACAAGTGTTATAAAGCACTTTCTTTGTGCAAGTCTCACTTCCAGGTATTAGGAGCACGGTAGTGGACATAATGTGGGAGCACTTCTAAGGGCAGGAGCTAAACGCTGAGGCACTGAAAGAGGCTAAATGAATAATCCGAGGTTGCACAGTAAGAGATACATGAGTTGGTTGTATGCACATATATACATATATATGCCCCACTTTTTAAATGCACATGGTAATGATTCCATAAATACTATGCTTTCTGTACACACTGTTTTATACTTTACTCTTTACCATTTTTCTTTTCATTTTAGTTTCAGTGCCTCTTATTTATTGTGTCTTCATGAATGTTGAGTGGAAAAAACTGGCACCACCAGCCAGACATTTTTAAACGGCTTCAGTTATCCCTTAATTATTCTTGGCTTATCTTTTATAGTTTTATGATTTTTCCCCCTTAATAAAGAAGCTGTACTTGAGCCATTTTACTTTCGCTTTCTTCTCTCTGAATACGTGACAGCATCTTCCTCAAACAGTTCTCAGACAAACTTCAGGCTCTAGGTTTTTATTCCTGCCGTGGCTGCAAGCTGCCAGTTCCCAGAAGGCTCCCACCACACCATTGCCCAGGGTCCCCTGTGACAGCCAGGGTAGCCATCTTTGCCCTCACCCAGTCACAACCTGGAAGTGCAAGGGAATGAACACCCCGGGCACCACCCTCAAGCCCCGAAGGATGGGAACTGATGGACAATACATCCACCTTTCGTTTCTAGGTCAGACAGACCTGAGACCCACCTCAAAAGCGCTTGCAGAAAGTCCCATGGCCTCCAGCACCAGTCCCTCTCAACATGACCAACTCTAATGTGTCCCTGTATGGACTTTCCCTCCTTTCTTGTTCTCCTCCCTCTGCCCCAACGTTCCTCCTAGGGATTGCTTCTCAACATGGCACTTGCCCTCAAGCCTTTGTTTGTGGCTCTTTTATCTGGGGAACCCAGGCTGAGGACTGAGACACCTTTCTTGCTCATCTTGCTCTATACATACCTTTTAAGTTTCTTTATGTTTTTTTTTAAAGCATCTTTCTCAAATCTTTGTCCTATTTTAACATTTAGGCTACCTAACATTATTCCTATAGCCTGGTGCTGCTCTTTTGTATTCTCTTGATGTTTATTCTCCTCCTTCAATATTTAATATATGTCCTTTTAAAATATGAACTCGACTTTCAGCTATATTAGTTCCTTCAGATTTATATCCTTTCTTCTCTGTCATTAGAATAATTTCTGATTACATGGGGCTTATTTCCAAGTGCTAAGACCATCTTATCTCTCTCAAGCTGTGTTATCTTTCAAGTCTCTTTCTGTAGTCATGTCTGTATCTTTCTAGGCTTTTCTGAATGTCACAAGATGACTCTCTCCAAGGTCCTTGCCCCTCTGAAAACAGTGACCAGTTTTGCCTCACTGGTCAGAATTAAATCAGCACAAACATTTCCTCCTTGTGACTTTCTTTGCCATTTAAAATACACAATAAAAGCAAGCCATGTCATGGCTTTAACAAGTTGCTCCACTTCTAGAAGATTCTGGCTTTCAAACGCTGCCTATAGTCAAAACAGCCAGTATCTGGCTATTGGTCAGTATCTTTCCCCTGAAGAGATTTATACCACATTTAAGGTACATCTATATGGTAGGTTTAGAGAGCCTAGAACACTCTTATGCCGTGAAAACACTTCTAACCATTTCTGCTTTTAGTCCACATTCAAATATGTGCCATTATGCTGCAATTGTCAATTGAAGATTGTTACTGATATGCATCTTTATGTGGTGGTTTTCTGCAATTTATATTAGATTATTTTGTTGATGCAGGTTATCCCTTCTCTATTACTACATTGAAGCCATCTTCAAATCTCTCTTAATCTCAGTACTGTTTTAATGATATCATATACAGTGCATATCCATATATATGTGTATATGTATACACAGTGTATATGCTATATACAAATTATATATGTACATGTGTGTATATAACTTTGTATATACATTACTTCTTATTGAAATTTACAGCCACATTTTATTTATTGACAATGTTCAGTGTCTGACATGTAGATATCTGAGGTCACTTATATTTTTCCTATTATATCCATTACTTTCTCATTGTTTTTCTTTCTCCCTGAGGCACATATTTTGTTTTCCATGGTATTAATCAGTTTAATCTGGGGCCTCCTCTGCTTTTTCATAAAATGTTTACTTTTAAAAAATTGTGATCGCATTGGTGAGTATGTTTCCACACTTTTCGGGGTGTTTAAGTAATGTTCTCCATCATTTCCTCAAGGGAACATGATTCTTTTATAATGAGCCATGGTGCAGAAAACCAATTTTTTTCCTTATTATTACAGTAGTCAGTAGATTGTTTCTCATATCCTCCTCCTAGTAATAATAAAAATAACAACTACAGTTATAAGTAATTGAATTTCTTTGATGCATCAGACTTCATGCTTTCTATGTACATTATATCTAATCTTCATAACAGCCAGGATGAGGACCCCTGTCCCCTTTTCCCAGTTAAGAGGATTGAGTTCTCATAACTTGTAAGTGGTGGATCCCCTATTCACCCTAAGTTAGTCTGATTCCAAATCTTTTTCTCTTTTTACATACAGTGTATGTACAGATGATTCTTCCAAAGTTGTTTTAATGTCACTTGGTTGTTATTATCGCAGGGAAGATAGGAAAGAAAATTTTTTAAAAGCCTCGTTGTTCAGTATCTCAGCAAGTATTCAGATTCAGTAAAAACATTTTCTATTTTTCTTTTCACTCTACTTTTCTCCCTTGTGAAACACATGAAATAAGTAGTACTCTGAGAATTTGGTGATGTAAGTGCACAAGGCAAGCACCACACTTTGCCATTTGCATGTTAGCTGTCCATAGGCTGTTTCTGGGGTGCTCACCATTATACATCTTGTCCTCCTGGGCACATAATGGGATCTCCTATGCCCTGTTCTGTCTATCTGCATAGCACAGGATGCTGCTGCTTCTGCAAACACCCTGGCTTGGTCGTCTACTGGAAACTACCCCAAACTCTCGGGTTTCCCTTTTGTACTTGTACTTTAGTGCCCAGTGGTAGGAACACAGATGCAGATGTACCACAGATGAGTTCTCTGATAATAAAAATAGTTGAATACTGTCAAGTGATGTTTAAATAGTAGAGCTTACAATGATAGTCTTCCTACCTACTTGCACATACTTGAGGATATGAGGGAGAATCGTATTGTCACCTAAATGAATGTCATTATTACTTAAAAATTCACCGAACTCATTCTTCCAGGAGTCCAGAGTCTGACACTGAATGATGTCGACATTGTCAAACTGATCCCTCTTAAGTCAAGTTGATACCGAAAGTCAAAGAATCCTGATTCCTTTTTGTGGAACAGATTTTTTTTTTTTCCTTTTGAATGATGTTTATTTTTATGTTACAATTATGCATTCCTACTGCAGAATATTTTAAAAGTACATCAATGCATGCCAAAGAAAATTAAAACCCTTGCAATCTCACCTCCAAAATATAACCACATCTGATGTTTATGCCCCTTTCTTTCGAATAGTTCTTCCAGGATAAAGTATGGTTCATGCTCAGATTGGAACAATCCATTTTCATATTCTCGTTCATTTAAAGAGACAGTTCCTCCCAACCCACTCTCTGTTCCTGGAGACTTTCTTTTCAAGTTTTTACTTACATTCCAGTTGGTTAACATAGTGTAATATTAGTTCCAGGTGGACAATACAGGGATTCAGCACTTCCATATAACACCCAGTGCTCATCACAATGAGCGCGCCTTTAATTCCCATCACTTATTTCACCCATCACCCCACCCACCTCTCCTTTTTTTTTTTTTTTTTTTGGTGGAACAAATTTAAAGAGCTTTCTATGTGATTCCACCTTCCATCAGCTACTAGCTATGTGTTCTTCAGAAAGTTACTTAGATTCTCTGTGCCTCAACTTCCTTACCTTCTACAGGGCTGGGCTTTAATGTCCGTGGCTACCGTGTGAGTCCACGGTCCCCTTGGTATCTCAAATGTCAATGAGTTGTGTAGATTGTAAATCAGTGAAGATTTCTGTGATGCTCTAAAACTCTCTGTAACCTTCATATCTCTGGTTGCATTGCCAGTATGGTGGTGAAACTGCTATTTACCACTGTGATGGGGAAATGCTCAACTCGGCAATTACTATTTTTGGAAAAGTATCTGTATCTATATGGCCCCAGAACTCAGTCTCTCTATCTCTGAAATGTTTGCTTACTGTCTTTTGCAGGATCTACCTTCTTTTCCCTGTGAGAGCAAATTCCTGATGCCCAATAAACAAGTTAATGGTTTACTTTTCTTTCCAAAGGAAAGTGAAGTTATACTTTTGTTTTCTATGTAAAACTGGAATATACATCTAAGAGACTAAGAAAATTTTCCAAGGTCTCATGGTGACACACATGAGGAAGCTAGGATTAAACCCTGATTTTCTACACACTGAAGCCTATGTTTTTAATTTCTGCACTATTATTTCCATGGGAAATATATGTTTGCAAATGTATTTATTTTCTAAAATGCAAAAGGCATACTGCAAAGCAGATAAAATTTAAAAGAAAAGTAGGGTTTTGGGAGAGGGCTGGAATAAGATTTGGGACATTCTACATGGAACCCTGCGTAGAGGGCCTAGGAAGATGAGTGGACCCTGGGAGATCTCAGGAAGAAGGTTCTCAGGGAATAACAGCAGCATCAAACAGGTGAAAGCTTTCTGAAGACAAAATGAATCAATTTTGCAAATCTGTCTTCAGCTGACAGTAGTTCTTGAAGTTCTTTATGGGTCAATACCCAAAACATGAGATATTTCCCTCTTTTATATAATTAAGCTCAAATCTTCCATCGTAGGGGGAAAAAAGTAAAGTGCCCAGCAACCACAATGTTTAATAAATATTAATGGACGAGGAGGGGAGAAAGGACTGGAGACGGCAATGGTGTTTGGCCTCGGGACATCATGCAGAACCCACCTCTTTAGTTTCGATATTCCCAGTGGACTAGATACCAGTTTTGCTGCATTGATTGCTGTTTCATAATATAAAATTTAATTATCTCTATTATTTTACAATAAGCTTTTCTGCCTTGGGGCTTCTGGCACACGGTACAGTTAGTAACAAATCTAATAAATAAAGAAATAAAACACTTCATTTCCTTTTCAAAAGGAAGTTGTGTTTTGCTCTGTATGCTTTGAGCTTAGGGGAATTCACTTTAGCTTTCCCAAACACACTTGTTCTTTGGCTCATAAAGGCTACCATCCAGGGCCTCCAGGACATCCAGCCACCGGGAACCGCTGTGCTCCCCCCACCCACCCCGCAGCAGGGACCACAGTAAACAGATTGCACCTCCTCACATGCTCTCAAGGGCTGTTTCTTACTCTTCATGTTTTTATTACTGGATTCCCCCTCATTACATTTATGCAGTCCAAGAACCACAGAAATTAAGAACCCTGACTCCAATTAATCCTTTACCCATTTACATTTTGTTCACGCAATTGTTTTCTTTTGAGAAAAGATTCCAAGATTAGCCAGATGCAGGTTAGCTGATTCAACACGCAGCTTCTGAGAGATGAAACAATGCTATTGAGAGTGTAATTGAAGTCAGACACTAAGCAGATTGTGCACAGTAGTTTAGGAAGATGAGGAATAGACGAGATGTATTTATTATTAAGCTGTCCAGACTTTAGAGAATATGTAATAAAGGGTCCTCCATGCAAATATATACTGTAGGTATCAACATCATGCATTTAATAAGCATCTTATAAGCATAAATTATGCATAATCACTAGGTCTAGTGCTATTGAGGATTCAAAAGAACCTGAGACAAATACTCTGCCTCTAAAGGCCTAATACACCAGGGGTAAATATAAGATAGCTCCAAAATTATCTTACAAGGCAGGATACAGGAACTCTCGTAAAATAAGGAAAAATTAAATGTTCCGTCAAAGGGCATATTGGATCAGGCAAAGGATCAGAAAGACTCCGTGGAAGAGATGGTGCTCACAGTAAATCTGGAAAACATGATCTCCTATTACACGCATCAGTGGGAATGAATAGTAAACATCATACTGATCAAGGAAACCATTCCAAAGAAGTTATCAGTCTCCCTACATATCAAAATTTTAAAAATTAAAAATACATTGCTTAGAATACATGAACAGGTGGAGGCAGAAAGAAAGGTGGCGGGGTGAAGGGACCTGGCCCAAGGCTCTCCCCTAGTTCACAACTACTCCTGACAGTCCTTGACATTCCTTAGCTATGGCTGTGTCACTCCAATCTCTGGCTCCATCTTCACATGGCCTTCTCTGTAGATGGCCTTCTCGGAATAAAAGGCAATATTCACTCTTTTGTCTTATAAAGTATTATTCACCTACTTAGGGGAGTAGAATGTGGACATTCCTTTTGGGAGCCACCATTCAGCCTGCTACAGATCAGATGGTAAGCATTTCTGAAGGTAACAATATAATCACACATATTGGCATCATAATACACTTGCATGTTTTTAAATGAAAACTTGATCCTTACTGATAGTCAGTAATATTTTTATTTCTACCTGGAAAATTCCCTATGTCCTGTCTTCAGAGATTGTTCCACAATATTTTCAAATCTCGATTCCCTAACTCTCTACCTTACTTTCAGCAGATGACTTTGCCTCATATTTTCCAGGAAAACCAAGTTCACCCAGTACAAGTTCCTTAAAATTCTCTATTATCTACCTTTCCAATTCATTAAACAAAGCACCTAAACTCTTCTAAGTATTTGGGATATATCTGTGAATTAAAACCAAAAACCAAAAAAATTACAAAATTATGTAAGGAACATTCTGGCAGGGGGCTAAAAACTAAATATAATGACTTACTAAAGTATAATATGGGGGTGCCTGGGTGGCTCAGCTGGTTAAGTGTACAACTTCGGCTCAGGTCATGATCTCACGGTTGGTGGGTTTGAGCCCTGCATCAGGCTCTGTGCTGACAGCTAGCTCAGAGCCTGGAGCCTGCTTCAGATTTTGTGTCTCCCTCTCTCTCTCTGACTCTCCCTTTCTCACTCTCGCGCTCTCTCTCTCTCTCTCTCTCAGAAATAAATAAAACATTAAAAATTTTTTTAAAAGTAAAGTATAATATGTTATCGGATGATAGGTTATCCTTGAATAACATGGATTTGAACTGTGTGGGTCCCCTTATACGTGGATTTTTTTTTTTTTTACAATAAATGCAGAACAGTAGGTAAATGCATTTTCTCTTCCTTGTGATTTCCTTGATAATATTTTCCTTTGTCTAGCTTACATTATTAGAAGAATACAGTATAGGGGAGCCTGGGTGGCTCAGTCAGTTAAGCGTCAGACTCTTGGTTCTGGCTGCGGTCATGATCTCACAGTTTGTGAATTTGAGCCCCGCATAAGGCTCCATGCAGACAGTTTGAGATTCTCTCTCTCCCTCTCTCCCTGCTCCTCCTGCACACACACTCTCTCTCTCTCTCTCTCTCTCTCAATAAACAAAAAACTTCAAGAAGAATACAGTATATAATTCATGTAACAAAATATGTGTCAATCAACTATTTATGGTATTTTTATCAATTATAAGCTATTAGTAGTTTGGGGGGAGTCAAAAATGTAGTTTTAACTGTGCAGGGGGTCACTGCCCCTAACTCCCTGCATTGTTCAAGCACCAACTGTATCATGGTAACAAGTAAAAGGCATAAGAAATAGTAGGTGTCAAAATCGAAGTTAGGGTAGGTCTTGTTGTGGAGGTAAAATCGGAGCAGCGTTGAGGAGATGGAACTAGCTGACAGATAGGAAGCAAGAACACTCAGATCCAGGGAAAGGATAAAGCCAAAGCTCAGCGATGGATAGACGTCTGGTGTCTTAAAAGATCCAAGGAAGAAGGCGATGTAGCTGGAGCAGGGTAAGCAAGGTGAAGAATGATAGTGACGTAGTCAGGAAGGTAAGGGCTGCGGTGAAGGCAGATCAGCAGTCTCCCCAGTTGTAAGAACTTGGGAGTTTGCTCTGACACAAATGGAAGGCCATTCCAGAATTTTAAAAAGAGAGAAGAGATATGAGATGATGTTGATTTTTAATGAGTCCCTCTGGCTTCTAAGCTAGAGTAGACTTTGAGGGTAGAGCAGGACAAATACAGAAGAAGGGAGACCGGTTAGGACGCAGTCACAGTAAAGTATGGGACAGACGTTCATGATTTAGACTTGGATCGTAGTATAAAGGTGATGAGAAATAGCAGGGTGGGGGATAGATTTTGCATAGCGACAACAGAAGTTGTTGGTAAGGGCTCTGACTGGCTTGAGTAACTAGAAAGATGGAGTGGTTTTTATTTGAGATGGAGAAGACCAGGGTGGAGCAGGCCTGGAGGTGGGTGGAGACCTGTAGTTTAGTTATGGGCACAGTGAGTTTGAGGGGTCTGTTATGCAATATAATAATTGAATTATTATATAGTAATAGCTATTAAACAATATATAATAGAGGGGCCTATTATTCGTAAATAATTATATATAAAGTAAATGCATAATTTGTATATAAATACAATTGTATTAAATATAATAGATATTAATATATCTAAAATTTGGGAGATTATTCTGGACTGGAGATACAACTTTCATATTTTTCTAAATCTTTATCCCTAAGTCCTTTGTCCTTCTGCGCCAGGGGGAGAAGTGGTACCTTTCCCAAATTTAGTACCTAACCTATGCCCTTGATTCCCCCCTTCACAACTCCACTCCAGTTTCTTCCTTCAGCTAGTCTGTTTTTCTTTCGAATCACTAGTGTCTAATTCTACTTTGGCTTTTTTTCCCCACTCCCTAAATCAACTAGCGCTCTTTCTAACCAAATCCACACCTTTCTATTCATGTAAATAGAAAATTTTTAGATCTCTATTATTCTTGCTTCACCGTTTTCCCTTTCTTCCATCTTTCAAGGTCCAAAGCCTTGAAAGAATTATCTATGCTTTACATCTCTAATTTTCTGACTGGGTTTCATAGCATTGCACACCAAAGGCCTTCTTGTATTCCAAGATGTCCACTTCCTACAATGATTGTTTTAAAATCATGACCAAATTGGGAATATGACAAATAGCAGCCAATCATTTCTTTTCTCCAGTCTGCATACATTAAGAGGAAGACATGGGTGTGGTCCATAAGAGTAGCAAGATTAAAAATTGGGCTTTGACACTTTATTTTATTTTATTTTTATTGTTTGTGTATTTATTTTGAGAAAGAGAGAGAGAGAAGGACAGCAGGGTAAGGGCAGAGAGAGGGAATCCCAAGCAGGCTCCATGCTGCCAATGCAGAGCCTGATGTAGGGCTCAAAACCAGGAACCATGATGAGATCAGGACCTGAGCCAACATCAAAGAGTTGGATGCCTAACTAACTGAGCCACCCAGGCGCCCCATGGGCTTTGATACTTTAGAATCAGTTCGAGGAATCCTAATACCTTGCCGGGAGCTGCACCGGCCTGTCTGGATGGCAGTCACAGCAAGGAAATGGCAGTGTTTGCAGCTCCTGCCATGAGAAACGAAAACTGGTATCTCCTTCTGCTACTACTGGCTCATATTGGAAATGAGGCTGCTGGTATTGACCAGGCCTCACATTATTCCATATCAGACCAATATTCCAAACACAGATACCTCATAAGGAAAAAGCATATTCCTGCCTTTACAAAAGAGATTTTAGATGAAAGCTCTGTGGATGATTGTAAAAAGCCTCTTCCTATGGACCTTGCATATCAAAGACAGTTGAGTCTGGCCCTGAGACTAAGAGCCTAATTTAGAGTTAAGGGCAAATATCCACCCACACCCATTTGTTTCTGCTTAGAGCATTTTCTGGCCTTGTATATGCTGATTGCTCCCTGTGAAGGAACCTATTGAGGAACTTCTTCTTTTGTGATTAGGAGAGCAGAGGTGTTCCCTGAAAGACCTGTTTTTCTTGATACTTCCACCTTAAATAAGCAAGCTGTTGACCCCTGCCCACAGAGAAGTAACTCTGTTTTCTGCTGAAAACTTTGTCTGGTATGCTAAAGATGCCTTCCTTCCCCATAGGATAGGAGGCATCTAAATCCCCTACCACAATCACTATTGTAAACGTTATACATGAGTCTTCTACATATCTATGTTCTGGGAAATTTCTTACATATCAAAGAAGTTTGTTACCAGAAACCATTGTCTAAGGCAAATGCCACTTCTGTGCCATCCCCCAAACACTTAATGATAAAATAAAGTTGAGCCCCAGTCAGAGCAGAGATGCCTGCCTGGTGATCAGAAAGAATCTCCGGGGCTCTCTCACTCTCTCTCTAGCCGACACCATCCATCCGTCAGGGACCCCTGGACCTGCCGGATTCGGTCTCCGACAATACCTCTCCTATTGGTTTATACTGTTCCAGTCCCAGTAGCTTATTTGCTAGTTCTGAAATACTTCAAGATTTAGCCTCAGTGCCTTTGAATATGCTATCTTGGAACTCCACTTCCCCCAGATATTCACATGCTTCACTCCCTCAGTTCACAGAGATCTTGATTCACATATGCACACCTCAGAGAGTCTTCCACAACCACCTTCCTAAACTAGTGCCTCTATCATTTCTCAATGCTTTGTCTGCCTTTCTTCTTTCATTGACATTTTTACTACCTAACATTTCATATATTGAGGTCCTTATTTGTTTTATCTAACTCCCATACTGATGTGTAAACTCTGTGACAGGAAGGGCATTTTCTCCTTTGTTTGCTGCTGTTTCCTTAGTATTTGAAACAAGTCCTGGTACATAGTAAGTTGTGATCATTATTTGCTAAATTTATGTGCTTGTAGTTGAAGGATCTTGATAGATTCAATAGTTTTCATGCCCAAAGCGCTGGCCACAAACCTGGCAAATAAATACCACAAATATCCTCCTTTCCTGCTCTTCCTGCTGGCCATTGGGACACTCTACTGAATGAGGACTGGAGTGAAAAATTAAAGAGAACAGCAGGGGTAAAAAAAACAATCATTCTTTCCACTTCAAGTAAGTTTTCCAAAGGATCCAGGCAGTTCATCTGGGTTGTTAAGTCCATTAAGTGTAAACTCGGTTTCTACTCAGGTCATGATCTCACGGTTCAGACATGGAGTTTGCATCAGGTTTCATGCAGACAGATCCTGCTTGGGATTCTCTCTCTTCCTCTCTCTCTCTCTCTCTCTGCCCCTCCGCCAAGTGTGCACATGCACTTTCATGTGCTCTCTCTCAAAATAAATATATATAAGCTTAAAAAAAAAAAAGGGTCTAGAACTCCTGGTGAATCTGAGTGCAACACCTAAGGGGGGTATGTCCATAATCCCTTGATGGTACAACATCAAACAAACAGGCACAATAAATCACAACTGGGCTTAGAAAACGGAGACAGCATCAGGATGAATTCCTTCCCAACCACCTTTCCTGCCCTGCCTCCCTTCCAAGAAGATTATCCGTCTTATGTAAAAATTCAGGAGCTACTACTATTGAAAAGATGAGGAAGGTGTATCTTGATTTCGCTGAGCGTGGGGAAGCCGATTCAAGATTTGGACACAATAGGAAAGGCCACTCAAGTGCAAGGGTGGAGAGGATCTGCTGAGTTGTACTAGAAGAAAGAGAACTGGCAAGAGTGGAGTGCAAATGAGAAAAGATTAGGAGAGGGGAGGAGGAAAATTCAAGGGGTATCTAAGAACCAAGATTATGAGATGGTAAGTGAGGAGGTCTCCTCCTTATGGCTGCTGTTTTCAACCTTCTGTTCTGCATACTATAAAGACTCTCTAAAAACCTACTCCTGGTGCCCCCATGCCAATCTGCTCTTTCACTTCCTACCGACATCACATATGAGCAAGTGGTGCATGTGGCTCCTTTCTTTTGAGCTTTTATGAGGTTTTGCTTGGTGAGATCATCCCACTGTGTTCAAATTTTGTTTACCTACAATACTACTATATGGTATTGAATTGAAGAGCATTTGAAAGGTGGGATGAAAGGAAATGAAAGCTTGTCCTTACCTTGAATCTCATATCAGGAGCTGAAATTAGATCCCACCTACTGGGAAGGGAGAGAGACTGTGTCACCCAACAAAGCTCAGCCCCCTTGGCACATACAAAGCCTCATATCCCTGCCCCCTGGCTTTGGCACCAGGGGTTCCACGACTGTGCCCGGGATAAAAGCACCGTCCCCAGCTTGCTCTCAAGCAAAGACAGCCTGCTTTTAATTAGGAGCAGGAGCCGTTGTTAGATTTGTATTTTTCTTTCTTTTTTTTTTTTTTTCTATGCTTGATGGCATGATGTGTGTTACATATTTAATTAAAGAGGATCTAATGAGTACTTCTAACAGCCCTGGGGTCAGAAGAGCCACTGCAGAGATTCATGCAAATGAGCCAGGCTTTATGGCTTCCCTAGTGAGCAGCAGTGATGTTGTCCAAAATGGCAGAGTCTGTGGGAGTCCATCATCTTTCCAACTCCCACAGGAAAAACCCAAGGAGAAGAGCACAGAGGGTGGGGAGAAGAATCTGCAGACTTTGTGTCTGGGCCCAGAAATAAGTCTAAATGTATAATAGGGTAAGTCTAAACTTTATGAAATAAAATGTGCGGAGGAACCGTTGGGTTAACGGGCTGGACCAGAGAGTGACCCAAGAGGACTAAGACTCTTCGAACACACATCTGGACACAGGAAGGTGGGAAGAAGGAGGGAAGGAAGAAGAGGTAAAGCAAAATGTGCTAAGGCATCCCATTTATTTTATGGGAAATGGGCCATTAAATGTTTTTTTATATGTGTTTTCTTCACTGTGCTCTGTGCTTATATCTGTTATAGCACTTCTCTTGTGATTTATCTGAAGACATATCTATATCCCTATTAGACTCTGAACTGACTCCTCAAGAGTGAGGACCTCCTATGTCTTCCTCCCATGACTCATACTAAACTTCCTCTGTTATATCATTATCCAGATATTCTACTAGATTATAATTGCCTATTGAATTTCTGTCTACACTGCCTAATTGAAAGTTGATTGAGCGTGAAGATTCTGGGTTTTTCTGCCCATAATATTTTTCTCTTATTTGTGTTTATATGTCTAGCATCTACCACAGTGCCCAGAATAGAGTATGCCCTCAACAAGTTATTGAATGAATGAATGAACAGTCTAAATGTAATCAGTCTGATTTCAAGCCAGTCTTAACATACTTACTGCATCCAAACAAAGACAGAATGCAGATTTGCCCCTGAAACCATTAGAGAGTTGTTTAGGATTTTAGGGAAAGTCCGTTACTTGGGCAAATGGAGAATGATATTACATTTCCTATTATAACACAAGATTTCTTTAAAATTCTGTTTAAACTAAGATATAGAATAAGAAATTTAATGCACTGCCTTTAATTGGATCCTACTATGTGGGGGGGAAAGAATCAGCTATTAAGGATGTTTTTCAGATAACTGGGAGATAGTTGGTATTAGATGATATTCAGAAAATATTCTTGATGTGTGGTAATAACGTTGTTATATAACAGTTTGTCTTTGTGGTGGCTTTTATTTATGTTTTTAAATTTAAATTTTTTAAAATTTATTTCTGAGAGAGAGAAAGAGCAAGAGAGGGAGACACAGAATCTGAAACAGGCTCCAGGATCTGAGCTGGCTGTTAGCACAGAGCCCGACATGGGGCTCGAACCCACTAACTGCGAGATCATGACCTGAGCCAAAGTCAGACGCTTAACCTACTGAGCCACCCAGGTGACCCTGTGGTGCCTTTTAAAAATAACTACAGAGTCTGTCACACTCCCCATGCCAAGGAGGGGATCTATGTCTCCTCCCTTGAATATGAGGATGTTTATACCTGCTTTGGCTAATAGGCTATGGTAGAAATGAAGCTGGAAGGTTTCCAGAGCTAGATTAGAAAAGCCTGAGAGGTTCTACCTGGTTTTCCTGGAATGGCTATTCCTTTCTTAAGATGCTCCTCAGAACACAAATGTCATGCTGTGAGATGCCCACGCCACATAGAGGAGCAACGTGTAGATGCTCCATCCCACAGGCCCAACTAAGACCAGACTCTCTGAGTTACTCCTAGATTTATCTGTAGAATCCTCCAGTTGATTCCAGCCCCAGACATTTGAATACTCCCAACTGAAAGCCCAGATATTGTGTGTGTGGGGGAGGTGGGGGGGGGAAGAAAGCCATCCCTCTGAGTATTACTGACCCACAGAATCCCCGAGCATAATAAAACAGTTGCTTTGTGCTACTAAATGTGTAGTGGTTTGTCAAGCAAAAACAGTAAGGACAAGTGTCTCTGACATTTTTTGGAGATGCATGCTAAAGAACGTAGGGATAAAGTGCCACCATACCTTTTGCTTGCTTTTAAATGGTTCCCACAAAACGTGCACAAAGACAGCAAAATAGACTGAGCAAATACAGGAAGACATTGCAACTGTCAAATACAGATGGTGAACATGTTGTTTATTGAACTACTTTTTCTACTTTTTAAAAAATTTTGACAACCACAAAATTTTCTTTGAAAGTGCTTTTACACCCCTCTTTCCTTCTCCAAAGTCCTATACCTCAGGAAAATGTAAGTTTATCATTTGCTTATCTCTTCAGTCTCACAAGTCTCGTCCTACAATCCTCTCTTCCAATGGGTGTTACATCTTCCTCCTTCTTCCCTCAGGGTCTCTTCTTGTGGATCACTGTGCTGTTCCCCCATGGAGAGCAAGCAAAACCACCTCTTTTCTGAGGTCAGTAATTTTACAAGGCAGAGGAAAGGATTAGGATTATAACATAATTTTTTAAAAAGATTTTTAGAGGGTCGCCTGGGTGACCTAGGTGGTTAAGCTTCTGACTCATGATTTCAGCTCAGGTTATGATATCATGGTTCTTGAGTTTGAGCCCTACATTGGGCTCTACACTAGCAGGGTGGAAACTGCTTGGGATTCCCTCTCTCTCTCTCTCTCTCTCTCTCCTTCTCTCTCTGCCCCGCCCCTGCTCGCTCTCTATCTCTCAAATAAATAAATAAACTTCAAAATAGTTTTTAAAAAAGACGTTTAGAAACTACTGAGTTAGTAAAAACACAAGAACGGAACTTCATCAAATTCAGTATGTATTTAGTAAGGCAGGAGCAAGACCTTCCGCCTTCAAAACTTGAAATTTTCAAGGCAATTCAATGGGTTATTATTCTCATCAAAAGAAACCAAAGCATTTTTCTAAGTCATTATAAGGAAAATAGACCCAAAAGAGGAATGTTAAAAAGGGCTCTGATAAGAAGTGTTTTTCCCTCTATCCTGACTCCTTTTAATGTAGAATTGACTCTCAAAATTTCAGTGTGACTTCCTCTCTCTTTCCCTGGCTCCTGGTCCCTTCTCCAGGAAGCTGCTCCCCTGTCTTCTTAAAGGCCACTGCTTCCTTGAAGAGCAGAACCAGGGGAAACCTTGGAACGCCAATCTTATTGGAGACAAAATCTCTTACATTCTTTTTTGCTGAATAATATTCCATTTTATTAATATACCACATTTTCTGTATCCATTCATCAGTTTCACTTACATACGTACGTTCTTGATATTTGCTTTAAATACTCCTCCGCACATGGTTACAAAAGCTGAAGCCACTTTCTCCCTGATGAAACCACTTCCTATACACCCTTTCTAAAAACAGTAGTCATTATTATTATAATAATAAACATGGAAGCTAATTTTTATTGAATACTTACTACAATAGGGCATTTAGGCCACTCCCTTTTATTAATTATTTCAATCAATCTTCTCAGCAACCCCATGAGCTAGATATAACCAGTAGTGCCATTCTGGAATCGAGGAGCCAGTAGCTAACCCATGACCACCCAGGTAGGAAGGTACAGAACCAGGATAGAAACCAAGTAATCTGACCAGGGATTCCTACTTGGAACCACCATGCATCATTGTCTACCCTTACAGCCTTCCCAACAAGCATCATTTCTTTCTTTTTTATGTTTATTTATTTATTTATTTATTTATTTATTTTTAAATAGTTTATTGTCAAGTTGGTTTCCATATAACACCCAGTGCTTATCCCCACCAGTGCCCTCCTCCATGCCCATCATCCCCCTCCTCCCCCACACCCATCGGTCCTCAGTTTGTTCTCAGCATTCAAGAGTCTCTCATGGTTTGCCTCCCTCCCTCTCCCCCACTATTTTTCCCCCTTTTTCTCCCCCATGGTCCTCCATTAAGTTCCTCCTAATCCTCCTATGCATGCAAACATATGGTATCTGTCCTTCTCTGCCTGACTTATTTCGCTCAGCATAACACTCTCAAGGTCCATCCATGTTGCTACCCATGGCCAGATTTCATTCTTTCTCATTGCCATGTAGGATTCCATTGTATAGATAAACCACATCTTCTTGATCCATTCATCCACTGATGGACACTTAGGCTCTTTCCATGTTTTGGCTATTGTTGAGGGTGCTGCTATGAACATTGCGGTAAATGTGCCCCTATGCATCATCACTCCTGTATCCCTTGGGTAAATTCCTATCAGTGCTATTGTTGGGTCATTGGGGAGTTCTATTGTTAATTTTTTGAGGAATCTCCACACTGTTTTCCAGAAGGGCTGCACCAGTTTCCATTCCCACCAACAGTGGAGGAGGGTGCCTGTTTCTCCACATCCTTGTTAGCACCTAGAATCCTCTGATTTGCTCACTTTAGCCACTCTGACTGGCATGAGGTGGTATCTCAGTGTGGTTTGGATTTGTATTTCCCTGATGAGGAGGGATGCCGAGCATCATTTCATGTGTCTGCTGGCCATCTGGATGTCCTCTTTGGAGAAGTGTCTGTTCATATCTTCTGCCCATTTCTTCACTGGATTGTTTGTTTTTCAGGTGTGGAGTTTGGTGAGTTCCTTATAGATTTTGGATACTAGCCCTTTATCTGATATGTCATTTGTAACTATCTTTTCCCATTCTGTCGGTTGCCTATTAGTTTTATGGATTGTTTCCCTTTCTGTACAGAAGCTTTTAATCTTGATGAGGTCCCAATAGATCATTTTTGCTCTTGATTCCCTTGCCTTTGGGGATGTGTAAAGTAAGAAATTGCTGTGGTTGAGGTCAAGGAGGTTGTTCCCTGCTTTCTCCCCTAGGGTTTTGATGGTTTCCTGTCTCACATTCAGGTCCTTGATCCATTTTGAGTTTATTTTTGTGTATGGTGTGAGAAAATGATTTAGTTTCATTCTTCTTCTGCATGTTGTTGTCCAGTTCTTCCAGTACCATCTGTTAAAGAGGGTGTCTTTTTTCCATTGGATACTCTTTCCTGCTTACACCAACAATGAAACAATAGCAAGAGAAACCAAGAAACTGATCCCATTCACAATTGCACAAAAAAAACCCATAAAATACCTAGGAATAAACCTAACCAAAGATAAAAGAGATCTGTATGATGAAAACTATAGAAAACTTATGAAGGAAATTGAAGAAGACACAAAGAATTGGAAAAACATTCCATGCCCATGGATTGGAAGAATAAATATAGTTAAAATGTCATTACTACCCAAAGTAATCTACACATTCAATGCAATCCCAATCAAAATTGCGCCAGCATTCCTCTCAAAACTAGAACAAACTATCCTAAAATTTGTATGGAACCACAAGACCTCGAATACCCAAAGTAATATTGAAGAAGAAAACCAAAACAGGAGGCATCACCATCCCAGACTTCCTCTACTACAAAGCTGTCATCATCAAGACAGTAAGGTACCGGCACAAAAACAGACACATAGACCAATATAATAGAATAGAGAACTCAGAATTGGACCCAAAAATGTTTATTTATTTTTGAGAGAGAAAGAAAGAGGGTGAGTAGGAGAGAGGCAGAGCAGAGGAAGACACAGAATCCAAAGCAGGCTGTGGGCTCTGAGCTGTCCGCACAGAGCCTGATGCGGGTCTCCAACTCAAGAAGCGTGAGATCATGACCTGAGCCAAAGTTGACGCTTAACAGACAGAGCCACCCGGGCTCCCCTTCATTTCTTACTCCCACCCCTGACAACACAGAGCCAGCAGGGGTCTGTGTGTGCACCCTGCAGCACCCAAACCAGTGTCCCCTCATTCCCAGGCATCTGCCCATCTTTGAAGCATATACCATTAGCTATGTGGTTCCAGGACACTCAATCACTTCTTCCTTGCAGTCAGCTTGTGAATGCCATCATATTCTGTGGTTGTCCCCTGATCCATTATGCCAACATTCATGCTGATAGCTTGTAACTGCAGCATCTCCAGAAACTAGCTGCTCTGTGCACCCTCACAGCCACACATCTCTGCTACTCAGAACCTATTCTACATCTGGGGTCCTCCACATGCATCAGTCCCTTTCTGACTTCTTGCTCCTTCCTCTCAATGTCCCTTTGGCCTTCACTTACACTAAACTGGCTCATTGTTTTAGCCATGAGTTGCAGTAAAGTGTGCCTTGTTCCCCTCTAACTCATCACGTCCACTTTTAGCCCACTCCCCTCCCTACACACCTGAATGCTGAGTCATTCACTACCACCCTCCAATGCCTTACTGTTCTTGCCATGTTTCTCCGTGGCAGCCCTCAACTCTGGAAAACGACTCTTGGTTTTTTTCTATTCCCCCTCCAAGGCTGTGAAATGCAACTGGAGAATTTCAGGAAAGCATGTTTAATCTTCGTCATTTCAATTCAACTCAGCTGGATTTTTCATCTCCCCTGAAATCTCTTTGCATACTTCTTTCCTACCGACTCCACATTCCATTTCCCCTGAAAGTTGCCTGAAATCTTGCTATTTCCTCATGCACTCAACCCATTTGTGCTCCAGCAGAAGAATAGTTACATGAATCTTCCAGGAGACTAGAATGCCATTCTCTGTTGATCCTTTGGTTCAAAGTCCTTGTACCAGAAGTAACCCCCTGCACTCAACAAAGTACACCTCTAGCCCCTCAGCAGACAGAACAGCATGCTACCCTAACCATGCACTCACTAGTTAACACTGCAAGATGACTTTCCCTCACCAGCCTCTCAAAATGGTTCTCCCGAGGACATTGGTGATCTCTGAACCTCTAAAGCCAGCATTTGTTTCTTCATCCTCATTCCTGACTTCTCTAAAGAATCTGAAATTTTTAATTGTTTTCTATATCATGAAATTCTATCCCACATGGATCTCCTTGTTTTCTCACTCTGTCTCTCTTTCTTAGTTCTCTTTCTCAAGAGACCTCTGAGTTCAGGTCTTTTTATCCAATGGCCCCATCAGATCCTTTTCCTTTCCTAAGCTCCTTCAAACTGTCAGCTTTATCTAAACTTACACATAAATGCATGTGTCTAGCCCCTTCACATTTTTTTACTGGCCTCCAGGCTGGAATTTCCAGCTGTTCCCAGATAGCTCCATGAATTGCATAGACATTTCAGATCCACCATCCAATCCTGAATCCTCAGAGTCCTGAGCTCTTTCCATAACTAGCCTACTGCTATTTGTTGCCAAGCCCACTGACTGTGTCTTGGCCCTGTCTCCTCTACTGCAGTAGGTCCCTAATCCCTACTGATATTGCTGACAGGGCAGCAATATCACATACAGTGCATCTCTCTTCAATAGGTGCCTCTATGTTCTACTGACACTGATTCAATTACAACCATTTTGAACTGGCAGTCAAGTTCTTCCATCCTCCTAGGCACCCTCATTTCTCAGCATTATCTCTTCTTCTATCATGTCTTTATTCATTCATCTAGGAAGTCAATGTGTGAAGAGTTCAACTTCTTTTTAAAACAGTGTGTCATCAATATGTTTCTAAAACTACAGTGCCTCTGAATACTCTCTACAAGAGTGTAGTGATTAAAGGCCTGGGCTGTGTGGTCACATGAAAGCACCTTACAATCCTAGTTGTGCCCATTTGGGAGCTATATGCCATGGGAAAACTATATAAATTCTCTAACTTTCAGTGTTCTCATCTGTAAAATGGAAGGTTTAAGAATTAAATGAGATTCTGCGAGCCAAGCTCTACCTAGACTACATAGCACATATATAACATTTTAAGTGCTTTCTAGTTTTCTCTCATCAAATTGTTTTATGATGATAGAGCTCTGCTACTTCAACCTGGGCCCCATCCAGAGAACCTTAACTCCAAGCCACTTCATAAACAAACAATGAAATTGTGTAGCAAAGAATTGGAATTGGATCTCATCAGGCAGTGTTCTACTGTCCTTGGTCAGGAGAACTGACCCAGTGGTGTATGTAATCCCTCACTTTCCTTGAGGTCATTTAATTTAGCGGGTAAAACTGTCCAAAACAAACTGAAACCAGAAAATGAGCACTTGGTTTTGCTGAGCAGCCCAATAGAAGTCCAAGGATTCACTTACTAATTGGAGTTTCCCTCGTTTGTGATCTCTGACTGGGATCCACCAACCAGCTGACCATGTTCTTTCTGAACTTGGAGTAGGGTATGTGAGTTCTCATTATGAATCCACAGGAGGTCTCTGTGTGACCAGGGTAAAGTACCTATCTTTTCTGGGTTTTAATTTTCTCAACCTCAAAATGAAGAAAATTGGAATTCTCCCTGCTTTCACCTAAAAGCCCAGGAAATGGCACATATTAGGTGCTCAATAAATAATTTGCTAAATGAATAAATGAGTAAGTGGCTGAATAGCTGCTCTGAAGTTCACATGAGTTATTAGGAGTAATCACGCTTTGAAAAATGAAATAATCATTTAAATTTGCATAACAAGTTACTAAAGAGCAGATGATGAACACACCAACCATTTCAGGTTTAGGTCTTAAAGAGCTTTCCTATAGTCTTCTAACTTCTCAAACCCTTCGGACTCTCCTAGAAGCCTTGACAGTAGCAGTGTGCATACAGAACAGCACAGAAGCCATCCTTCAGGGCAGTTCTCTGTACATCACCAGTGCTTGGGGACCTACCTAAATAGCAATAATTTTTCTAGGATGCTAGTCACCAGTTCCTTTTAGCATCAAATGAGGCCAGAAAGCAAGGAAGGCTCCCGGTGCAGGCTCCTGGCTCCTGCCCTGGCCCGTCTGCTCTCCGTGTGACCCCAGCCTGCAGACAGCCCCCAGAGGTCCCTCGCTCGCACGCAAGCCCCAGAGCTCACTCCGATTACCTCCCGGGTCTCAGCCCTCTCGGCTGAGAGGCAGCAACTAAGGTAAACCTTGGCACCACAAACCCCACAGCCATAAATTTCACTTACATCTAGTAAAACACAGGCATCCAATTAGACCCATAATCCTATAAACTTGCCAGCAATCAAGCTCACAGTTAAAAATGAAGATGGACAGGTGCACTCAATCAATACCATCGAGGTTAAAGCCTGCAGTTTTGTAGGCTGTTTTATAGTGAATCCGCTGCTGTTCTTGATGCTGTTTGTTTTCTGCCTGGGTAGGAATAACAAATATTCTTGCTTACTCTTCCGGCACATTGTCCTGTGCTCTGGAGCATGGCTGAACCCTGGGGCCAACCAGATGTGAGACACGCAGAAGCAAGAAGAGCACCTTCCTTGGTGTGGCCCTACTCTGCAACCCCACCCCCACCCCGCAACCAGGGTCCTTTTCTGCCCACACCACAGATTTACACTCTAATGCCTGGAGGGTACCAGGGACCTCTACTTCAATGGCGTCCTCTGATCTTTCCATTGATTTCCTAGGCCCTCTGGCCACCACCACTGGCTGTGCCCACCAGGAACAATTGATAAGACACTGGTTTGCTATGGTTCTCGAATCTACAGGGAATTAGGTTTAAAGATTAAAACATTTGAAGAGCATGGGGGGCGGGGAGCTAATCAGTTAACATTTCAGTAAGCAGCAGCTCACTGAAACTACAAAGGGAGCAGCTGAGTATAACCTCCAGCACTTTCCTCAAGATTCATCTAATGTCTCATTATGTCTTCCCTTTCCTCCTGATCATGCCATGCTCCCCTTCTTTCCCTTCTGCCCGTCTCTCTCTTTTCCTTCCTCTATCAGTCCCTTGTTGTTTGCAATCACCCTCTGTTCACTTGACCAATGCCTACTGTGTGCACAGCTCTGTCTGCACACCTCTTTTCTTTCTGAAGCCCTGCACAATATAAACTAACCTCACCTGATGGTTAAATGAAAGAGAAGTTATGGCGTTGTCTTCAGTGTACTCTGATTTTTCCAAGAATAGCATGTCTATATATGTCTCTCAATAGATTACTTTGACTGTAAATCAATATCTCCTAAAGCTCTCCTTGCCTCTTTTGCTAAGCTGAAATAAAGATTTATAATGGGAAATTTAAATAATCAGTAAGGAAAAAACATCTAAGAAACACATATAGGAACTATTATTTGTTAGAATCAAAGAGGATTTGGATGTCTAATGCTTTTTTTTTTTTTCTCTGCAAATTCTTAATGGAGTTTCTAGTTGGCCCTTCTGACTATCAGCTTCTCTGATGTGGACGTCTCCAGTTGGCTCTGGAACTAGGGACTGGCATTTGCCAAGTCTTGCTCATTATCCTGGGGGCATGAGTCATTACAACATATAGAAGAAATGTTTCTGGCAGCATGCACATCTGATCCCTGCAAGTAACAACATCAGAGAGATAGGAAGGCTCTGGAAGAATTTCAGCCCTATTCCTCATGTAAGCATTTATGTTTCCCTTGTCCAGAGATCGGAAGGACAAGATGCAACTCTTGACTTGGGGGAAAGGGATGGATAAATAACATAAAGAGGATTGCTAAGAAAATCCAACCATGTAGCAATATTCTTTCTTTAAAAATCATAAAACTCACATTCACAAAACCATATATACTATTTTTATACAGACTTCATGTTGCTTAACAGTGAGATTAACTCCATAAGCTTCATTGGTCAGATCCTAAGGCTGGAAGAGAACTCAAGGAGTCTTTTTACACTCTACCGCCAGCAAGGCTACATGTCCACCAGAAAGCAAACCCCACCTGTTCCAAGTCAAGGTAGCTGATTTTACACACACACACACACACACACACACACACACACACAGGCTACAAAACAGCCTCTCAGTTATCAAAGACATCCAGACTAGTATAAATAACAAACAGAATTTGTGGTCTGGGCACTTGACCTGGTGCTCCCCCTAACAGTCTGGTTCCATTGTCAAAACAACCCCATGACTTGATTGTTGCCATTCCCATTTTGTAAGTGAAGTGTCATAGCCAGAATGGAGACCTAAACTTGGGTTTTTGGACTCTGCCATTGGAGTCTGGTCCATGCACAGTACTGCCCCTGCTGGGCTTGGGCTGACCTGACACCCAAGAGAACAGGTCCATAGGCCATTAGGCATGTTGGGCAAAGAAGACATCTGGCAGACTCCGCTCCGGAAGAGCGGCTTAGTGGTTCTTCCCCACCCCTCTAAACCTGGTAACGGGTATAAGCCCCACAAAAAGAGTAGGCTCAACGAATATGGATAATCTCCTTCAGACACTGGTGGATGGGAAATATATAGATATATATATATAGATATATATATAGATATATATATACTCTGTCATTAAAATAACCCCGTTTTTCTAAGCTGCTAATAGGATTATTCAAAATGTTTAAAGCAAAATCCCAAAGCCTGTTATTGGTTTGCCAAAGAAATGAAGACTTTTTTATTTTTTTTATTTTCATCTCTCTCTGAATGTTGATTCCGAGTCAGACAAATGAATGAGTGCTGGTTTCTCAGCCGTGCCAGTCACTCAACATGCGAGGAGTTCCTAAGTAGGCTTCCCCAGCACTGAGTCCCTAAGCATTGCTTTCTTCCTGTCACCCCCCTCTCAGTCCCCTGCCCCCCTTCTCTGCACCACCCCAAAACAGATGTGTCAAATGCTAACTCGCCAGGCTTTCCCGAAGTAATCATAACAGATGAAGTCAGCCATTTTCTTATTCTCCCACTCAATACTCAGGTACTCAGCTTGGAGAGTAAGAACTCATAGTTGTCTGAAGGTTTTTTTAAGTGTTCTTAAGTCACTTACAGTTAGTCTGTTTCTTATCATCAATTATATTTTAAGGAATCTGAGGACTAAGGGAGATTTCTCTTCCTTTATTCTGAGTTGTGGCATCTCTGTCACTCAGTGCCCTCTCACCACCACACCTTGTGTAAATCCAATCATTGATGTAGGCACAGTACATGGTGCTGACTTACTAGATGACAAAAACCAGGCTCAGAAGTCAGCCTTGGCAAAGAGCACTGTTTTATTTGTGTTTTGGTTTTGGGTTTGGGTTTGGGTTTTTATCTGAGAGAGTAATCATAGGTCCAATTAAACAGTATGGAAAATATTTTTGGAAAAGAGTACCCAAGCAGATAGACTGAGGAGCGGGATGCATAGAGATAGGATATCCAGAGCGATCAAACACTTGTGAGCATAGGTTTGCAAGATGTTTATAAAAGCTGTTTATGAAGTGCAAAGCAGAACACCTGTCCAGCTAGCTAGCTGGATAGCTTCTGCATTCGTTTTTCTGCCTCATATTCTCTACTCACCTCCTTTTCCCAATCTCCATCCTCCTCTTCACCCAAATACCCTGTGCCATGGCCACGTAATATCACTGAGCCTAGACATAAATATCACCTCTTTGTAAAAAGTCTTCTCTGACCATGAGCAGCCCTGCCCACACCTTTGTTAGCCCTGCTCCCAGCTGCAAAGCTGTCCTGAAATCAGAGTCCCCAGGACACTGGAGTTGAGCTCCACTTGCTCTTTTCCTGCTGTAATTAGCTCATGTTCATTTTTCAAATTTCTAATGCCAAGAACATAAGGAGAGGTCATCGAGTGCCTACTCAGCGAACATTTAAGATATGAAAGAATTAACAAATGACTGAATGAATCAGATTGGCAAGTCCTATGTCCCTCAGCCAGGTTTTATCTCCACTTGTCATTCTTCCATATGTTTCCTCCCTAAATACAAACTGCTGAACTGCAGGTCCCTCATTCTTCTAGCTGGTGCACCTCAGATTGTGCAAATAATGGTAGGAAATTATAATATAATAATCTGATGACATTGATTTTTAGACTATCATTTCCTCCTGTAACTACATTGTGCATTTACATGTTATAAGCACTGGCATGCTAAAGTTGTGGTCTACCCACGTGGGTGGCGAAGCCCTCCATGGATTGTGTTTGGAGGGATAGGTCATTGGTCTGAGAGATGTGGGAAGAAGAGTTGATATTATGGTGAAAGAAACAATTAGCATAATAGGGTCATTAAATTGACAATGGAAGAAAGTGCTCCTCCATAGTCCCCCAGAGCAATCACGGTACCCTAAAATGGGACACTGGCAATGATAATAAAAGAAATGGAACATACTCTGCCTCCTTTTTGTGGTTCCCTTGGGTCTGGGTTTCAGTAGAATCTGTATCTGGGGAAGGCTCTGAGCATGTCTGCTGCTCCCAGACGCCTGCACTCTTGCAGCTAAGTGACCAGAGAACAGGATAAGATGAGAGGGAAGAGGAGGCCGTAAAAAAATGCTAAGAGGGGAAAATTGGGAAAATGGTCAATGGAAATTTGTAGGGCGAAAAATATTGGGAAGGTTTGCAGGGGAGCTGGTGTTTTTTGCAAATTCGTTTTTCAGCAACAAATATTTGATCAGGGCTCTCACCTTCTATTATGAAAATAGAAAGCATCTCACATAGGGTCTCTCATTCTCCAAACATCAGCCCTACAAATCTCTTCTTCCTTCACCTTTCTTCTTCCTCCTTCCTGCCACAAATGGGCACTCCAGCCACTCACTTGGTCCAGTGAGAGAAAAAGTTTTCCTTGATTCTGCCCATCCTGTCACCCCCCTCAAGTGATGCACAAGCAAATGCTCAGTATTTCTTGCATGTGCCCACCTGCTCCATCTCCATGGTCATAACTCTTATCGAGTGAGTACTTCTCGCCTACTTGGACCTAGGCAATAGCTTCCTTGTCCATGAGGCCCTCTCTTATCTATTCTCCACACAGAAGTGGAGTGATCTTGTCCATTTCCAAATTGGGTAATGTTCCCATTCTGCTTAGAACCCTCAGATCATGTCATATTCTACTTAGAATAAAGTTCAAGCTTCTTACTGTGATCTTTTAAGTCCTGTAGGATCTGGTACTCCTTGCCAACTTTCTGGACACACTTTTCTATGTTCACTAGCCAGTGGCCATGATGGGCTTCTATGGGTCTTAGAAAACACCAAGCCCTTTTAGCCATCTACTTACAGCAGAAATGCTCTCCCCTGCCACTCACTTTGCTAAACCATATTCATCCTTAAGCCTTTCTTGACTGCCGTCTAAAGTAGACCCCTACCATAATTCTCTCCCTTATTGTTTTCATAGAGTTTTTACAGCTTACGGTGAATCTAATTATATGTTCATTTTCTCTTCTTGGGTCACTCAGTAGAATGTAATCTCTTTGAGGGCAGGCACCCGATGGGGCAGTTTTGTTCACTGGGTTACCCCAGAATCCACTATCATGCCTTGGGCATAGAGGCTTGGGGTTAGTTGAGTGAACTCCAGCGAGCCAGATGAATTTAGAAATGAAATAGAAGAGTAGCATAATTATAGAGAAATGCACTCTCATGACTTTCAGGACATAGAACGCATTCCTGAGGAGGCCTAATTTATTGGACGGAAAAGGCTCATTTGTAACTGGCAGCATCTATTTGTACCCATCTGCATCCCAGTAATTAATGCCAAGTTCTTAGAAGCAGTCTGTTCCCTTAAGGAGGCTGAATCTATGTTTAAATCTGATAGAAGTGGCCTGGGTAATAGCAGAACTTGACTATATCATCTTAAATTGTTCTCTCACTTGTTCATATGCTACAGTCTTTTCAAACCAACTGTAAGACATTCAATAAGGAGGATGTTGCCCTATGTATATTTTTTTAAATCCTAAAAATTATAAACTTTTCTTTCAATTAATTCCAAATAATATTTCCCTCATACATGAGACAAAGGATGTGGGCCATGTATGCATGCACAGGTGTGTGCATGTATGTGTGTGAGTGTGTGTGTGTGTGTGTGTGTGTAAGACTGTGTTGGCTCACTGTCGTTATCCCTATCATGCAATGAATAACGTGTTAGAATCTCATAATACCTTTTAATTCAGGTGAAAAATATATTTCTGCTATGCCTCCCTGTTATTTTTGGTTTCTATTCCAAATATAATTGAAAAAAAAAGTGGTTTAATTTCATACAGTGTAAAATATGAATTCTGTGAGGGCAGGAGACAAGGTCTGTTTTGTTTGTCACCAATTCACCAGACAGCACAGAGCACCATGTCTGCTGCGTGGTAGACGCTGAATCGTGACTAAATTGAAATAAAAATTCCTATAGGTTTTTATTATTTTCAGGATATTTCCTCTGTGTAGCCTCCTCCCGGCCCAGTACTTCACGGGGTTCATGGCAGGTACCTGCAAAATAAACACGTGCTGATTTTCCTTGACAGCTTAGCTTACCAATGCCTTCCTATGCCTCCAATTCCTCCAGTTAAGCTCTTTTGGGGGAGGTAGGGGGAAATCATACCTTCCCAGCAATTTCAGTGGCCACCTAGTTTATCTGTAGGCAGTTTTTAAAAATAGCCAAAACAAACAAGGGGCTGTGGGACCTAAAAGGAGGGTTTGCTTCTGCCCAGCTCATAGGAGTACCCCATACGTCTGAGCCCTGCAGGGTCCTCGGGGAAGGACACTTTCCCATCTGTTCCTTCTGGCACTTCCAGAGTTAATGCTTTAAGCATTTATCCCTATACCTTCTCTGTTCTCAGATAACTCAGAAATGGTTGGATTAAGAATGTCAAACTTGGCCTTTAGGTAATCCTCAGTGCAGAAGGCAGCAGAGTTAAATTTGAAGGGAAAAATGGTTAAAAGATAAAGAAGTTCTGAAGCAGCATGAAGAGCCAGCCCCCCTCATTTAGGGAACACAGAGCCATTTTCAAAATGCTTGTCATCAATTAGACAGCATGGTATGTTCTGCATATTCCCATGGCCCGTCTGGTGTAGGCTGCAGGAGGGCGAATTCAGAGGGGAACCTCCAAGACCCTCTCCCCCCACATATGCCATCTCTCAGCTGGGGGACCCTCCCCATGCTTTCAGTGCTGGGTGTGTGCTCCACAGTCTCGCCTCAGACCCTATCTCTGCCACGTTCAAGCTGTGGGAACATAGACCAATTATTCAAATTCCCGGAGTCTATTTGTCCTCTGTCCAGTGGAAGTGTGTACAGCGTCTATGATTGTATGGAGCTGTTGGTATGAGTTTACAGGCAACAATACTTCCTATGGGGCACAGCACGTAGTAACTGCTTACTCAAGTCAGCCCTCCTGCCATCCTCTTCCTCTTCATCCTCCTCCTCCAGGCACTCATCTTGTGCCTCTCTCTTCCCCGGCACCACAGGGTGGCACACCAGGACCACCATCATACCCAGGCAAGAATGTGAGAACTCACCCCCATGGTTCTTCTTTCCCCCACCCTAACTTAGGCTCCTGCCAGCTATGGCCCCAGCTCTAAGCTGGCCACCTGGGCTCCAGGAGCCGTCCACCCCGGATTCCCCCTGCTCATCACTTCCTTTTTCTCTCTGATGCTGGCTGTGCTACTAAATGAATCCTTACTGTTGTGGCCAGTGCAAAGTCTCACTACTCCCATGTAGCTTAGGCCCATCACTGTGGCCTTAGTCAGCCCTTTTTCACTACTTACACTGTACTCCCTCACATGTCTGTTTCTTCTAGATAAATTCAGTTTAATACCACCTTCTCCATAAAGCTTTCCTTGACTATTACCTCAGATATCAAACCTTGAATTTCTCTAACACTTTATAGCCTATTTCTCTCTTGAAGGGACATGGTTAATCAGACAACACCTTATTTATGATTAATGTAGAATGCTACACTGGAGAACAAATAAATCTTGGTTCTGTCTATGTGACTTTGGAGAAGTTATTTAAACTCTCTGTGACTCAATAGATCACATATAAAATGGAAGTAATTCTATACACCTTGTCTGGTTGTATAGAAAAAGTAATCTAAGATAAGTCATATAGCATAGGGCCAAACTCATTTTAGGCATTTAATAAACAGCAGTGACATTGCCCTATATTTGTGTATATCTGGGACCCCTTCAAGGACAGAGTATATTATATTATATTATATTTCTTAGCCAGTTCCATGTTGCCTAGAAATATGTCATACTTGTTATATACCCTTAGTTTATAATGATTAATACCTATTTGTTGAATGAATGAATGAATGAGTGAATGAATGAAATATACTTCTACCCATGGATCTTCTGTGTCAATTAATGTGTTTTTCACCCAGCTATTCTGGTGCTGTGTGTGCATGCTTTGCAATTCTTCTAATAGACACATCTCCATATGTAAAATAATTAGAACCCTCTAGTGATCTTTATGTTGACTTCCAATACCAGAGTGTCACAAAGACTGGAGCTCCACCATTAGAGAGATTGTCCTGTGGGGGTACGCATTGGACTCACCCAGAAGTCTTACAGGTAGTACAAAGCCTTGTATCAGGGTCTGCATCCATTATCTTGGGCTCCCATAACAAAATGCACAGACTATGGGACAGAAATTTACTTTCTCACAGTTCTGGAAACTGGGAAGTCCAAGATCAAGGTGTTGGTGGGGTCAGTGCCTGGTGAGAGTCCTCTCCTTGGACCACAATCAGCTGTCTTCTCACTATGTCCTCACGTGGACTTCCCTTGGTGCTGCAGGCAGAGAGTGAGCTCTTTCTCTCTTCCACAATCTTATAAGGCTACCAATCTATCAGATCAAGACCGTGCTTTTACAACCTCATTTAACCTTAGTTACCTCCTAGAATACAGTCACATTGTAAGTTTAAGTCTTCAACATACAAATTTGGTGGTGGTGGTTGGAGGAACCATCCAGTCCATAGGAAGGTCATTCACATTGTAATGTAAATTCCATTTTCAGGTACTTCATCCTCTCTAATAAAGACAGCAGGCTAGGTGGGGAGTACAGTCCTCTAAGTAGGGAAAGGACAAGCGAGGTACTGCAGACGAACTTTATCTGGGGCCTCCTGAGCACAAATTCCTTGTTGCAAAAGTATTGTCCTTGTCCCAATATATTGTGTCATCACTGTAAATTTGCTGAGGGCAGCTCATATCCCCATCTCCTAGACTTGCAGAGCTATGGGAAGGAGGATATGTGTGGACCATTAACATTCATCCATATAACTTCACCACTGCCTTTAAATCCTGGCCTTCCAGCAGCTGCTAGAGACTTAGGCCACTTCTCCATAACAAAGGGACAGTGTAATAGTTTCAAGTACCTGTCCCTATCCATGGGCCATTGGGAAGATCAACGCCATAAGGCCTACTACCCTCTGCTCGAAGTGCAGAGCAGACATCTCCATAAAGAAAAGGACATACAAGAGACAGGAAAACAAAAATTGTCAAAACTCAGGGTGAACCAAGTTTCACAAACCACTGCCAGCCCACAGGGGTTCTGTGGTTGTTGGTGTTCTGCATTATTATCTATATGCTCTCTAGTTCTTAAACTAGAATCTTCCCCTGACCTTTATGTCCGTGTGTGTGTATGTGCATGTGGCCATGATGTTTTGGATAGTACAAACCAATTCTTGTGAAACTCCCCTTCGGTTAGTTTCCTGTTGTTGTGAAACAAATTACCATATGTTTAGCGGCTTAAAATGACACTTTGCTATCTCCCAGTCTCTGTGAGTCTGGAGGCTGGGCCTGGGGTCCATGGGTCTTCTGCTCAGAGTATTGCCAAGCTGAATTCAAGAAGCTAGAGACTGTGATCTCATCTGAGGTTTGGAGTTCTCTTCCAGGCTCACTGGTGTGAGGATTCAGTTTGCTGCAGCTGTAGATCTGAGGTTCTCCATTCCCCAAGGCCACCCCCTGTCACTTGGCTCTCTCCATGACACAGTAGCTTCCTTCTTCAAGGCTGAAAGGAGAATGTCTACTCCTGCTTCTCTCCTTGGGGAAAGGGCTGAACCCTGATCTAAGGCCATCCTAGTAATGGAGTCATCTCTGCCCAGATAATCTAATTACCTGAAAGTCAGCTGATTAGGGCCTAAATACATTGGCAAGTTCCTTTCACTTTGGCCATATACATACCATAATCAAGGGATTGACTATCCCATCGTCCACAGGTCCTGCCCCACCAAGGTACGGAGTAACAGAGGGCACGTGCTACTGAAAGCAGGAATCTGGGGGTCCGATGATGGGAGAGGAAAGTTGTCCATGTTTGTCTAAAGGCTCTAATCTGGGGTGCTTGTTTGGCTTCCTCGAATGAACATCCAATTCTTGATTTCGGCTTGGGTCATGATCTCATGGTTCGCAGGACCATGCATTGGGCTCTATGCAGACTGCATGGAGCCTGCTTGGGATTCTCTCTCTCCCTCTCTCTGCCCCTACCCTGCACATTCTCTCACTCTTCTCTTTCTCAAAACAAATAAATAAACTTTAAAGGCTCTAATCCCATCAGGGTATCAGCTGACTTGAATGGGCATCTCCCCAGGATGCCCCCATAAGAGTAGCCGGTACTAGTTGTGAGTACAGATCCTACAATGAGACTACCTGCATTCAAATTCAGTACTTACTAGCCAATGACTAAGTCTCTGTTTTTCAATGTATAAAATATAGACATTAATATCCCTATATTGAGCCCAACCCTAACATTATCAAGGTTCAGAACAAAAGTACAAATGGCAGCCTAGATCAAAAGTAAAAGTTAAGCTAACAGATTATTAAATATAACATGTGATATCCTCCCACCCTGACAAACATGTTTGTAATCACGTGGAAGCACAAGGTTTGAGTGTAGAACTCTCAAAGATGTGAGAGATAACACATGCCACCCTTCTTCCCCTCTTCTTCCCACGTCTGGTTCTGACCCTCACTGCAAGCCCTTTGGAAGTAAGTTTGCTGGTGGTCCAGCTCACACAAAACACTCTGTATGTGCCCGTGGGTCATGGGGAGGGCTGGTCCTTGGCTCAAAGATGTGGGATCATATTATGAACACAGTTTGCTTCAAAGGTAGACCCAGTTAGGAAGCCTACTCAGAATCTCAATTTGGTCCAAGGATATTAGAGAAAAACACTGCTTTTTCCCAGGTGTCTGGTGGTATGTCCTTTTGTCCCCACGGAACCACTTCTTATCCTCTGGAGAGGACCAGCCCTGAAGGAGAGCCAAAATAGACCTCGTAAAACAGGGTCCAGGTAGAGGCCTCCCTTGTCTAAGGGCAATGTTGTCCTATCCCATGAGGTTGGACGAGAAATGAATAAGATCATATGTGTCGAGTGCTTAGACTAGTGTCTGATACAACATAAGCCTTTAACACAGGTTACCTCTTATTATTTTCAGATTCCCTACAGAGTGAGAGGTAGATAAATAGCTGACATATTCCCAGTTTCACCAGCACCTGGCACCAGCACCTTGCACTCCCGCATTTTCTAGCATCTTCTCAAAATTGAAGGCAAACAGAGAGGGAAAGCTGCAGGAAAGTTGTATTCTCAAATCAATTTCTGCAGCCAGGGATGATGTTGTGTTCTAAGCCATGCAAGTCAAATTAAAATCCCTACATATTCCCCTACCTCAAATAGAGCCTGCCTGATCAAACCAGTGCTCACAGACAGGGACAAAACACACATCTCGCCATGTTTGACATCCCAGATTCCTTTTTCATTTGGCTCATATTCATCCGCTGTCTCTCTGAACCCCTCATTCTGTTTGTGAGTTATCGTTAATTACAGGATAAATCAAGAATACATGCTAATCTGGAGGATCTTGTCTTTGAAATGCTTCTTTGTGCCTTCCCAGTTTGTAGAGAGCTGTGTTGGGAAGGCAAATGCATCCCCGGCTGGCAGACTTTGTCTTCCTTAGAATTTAGGTGTGATCTATATTCAAATGACAGTTTAATGAGCCTTTTCCTATTTCCAGAAACCTTATCACATCATTAAAGCGTAGAAATGAATAATACATCTAGCAGTTGGATTAAGCTGAACTTGAGACCTGACGCATCTTCAAAGAGGGAAAAAAAAAAAAAACTAGAGCACAGGCAAAACCGAGGGATGCTGAACTGAAAAGAAGGGGTTAAATGAGAGATCAGGAGGGGCTGTTTTTATTCTGATGTACCAACATGGGTAAATGTCACCAGCATTTTTTCAGAGTCTTAATGGGGCCCTCCTGTTTCTCTGGGCATGGCCTGGAAGAGAACTAGGGAAAATCATCTGCTGCCAGTCATCATGGCTGAGAATGAAGAGTTGGCCTGCCATGGCTTCATGTGAGCCAGATGCAAGCTGCCTGGGTTAGTGTCCACACTATTTCCAACCTTTTCCTCCGGAGGAGGGAAACTCACAATAATTAGAGGCATGAGCCTCAGGGTCAGAATTCCTGCCCTGTCTCCTATAAGCTATGTGTCTAGCGTTGAGTAGCTTGGCCTCTTTAAGCTTTGGTGGTTTTCGTCTGCAAAATGAGAGATAATAAATATACCTGTTTGGGTGGGTTGTGGAGAGGACCCAGAGTGTAACTTTAGATCAAATTCCCAGCACGGTTCTTGGTATACAGAAAGAGCACAATACATGTCAGCTATTCTATTTAATCTCTTGGTATCTTGACACATTCCCTTTTCTCTACAGGGAATGACCTCCACCCAAGTCCACTCTGTAGCCTCAACTCCCCAGCCCTCTTTATTTGTGAAAATTTCTATTCATCTTTCCAAACTCAGTTGCAACGTTCTCCACCATCATCCTTCCTGATACCCTTAGTCAGATCAAATGTGTCCTTTTCCAGGCCTCCCTAATTCCCTTGACATGCTTTTGTGATCAAAATAATACTTTGCTGGGATTTTGTATTTTGCAGTGGGTTCTTAAATGTCGGTTGAATGAGTCTAGAGTCCCTTTTCTCTCCTTTCCAATGTTTAGAAATAGAGGTGATGGCACATTTCCAGGTGGCCTCAGGGCTTTTTGTCCAATCCTGACAGATGCACATGTTGGTGATGAGAGCTCTTTATCACCCCAGAGAAAATCCCTTTGATAGATGCTGCCAAGACAGCATAAATTCTAACCCAACCACGCCCTGTACAGAGTGTGGGTATGAAAATGGCAAGTTAAGCCCATCTCCGTTCCACTGCTCTGAACAAAGTGTCCTAGAGACGTTAGAAACCTGGAAGGGATCATTGACTCCTCCTTTCACTTGCACTCCGCATTCTGGACACAGCAAGGGTCTATAGGCTCCACTCAGGATGCTCACATTCACCCCTTCTGTATCCCCCATACCACATCCCTGGGTTCACATACTTAGCATCTCCCTTCAAGGTCCAAAGTCTTCTTCCTGGCTCTCATCCACCTTCCTGAGAAATAAATCTAATAATATTCTCTTCCTTTTAAAAAATGGCATTTTTCCTAACAAAAGGAGCCCAACTTCTAAGGTAAGAGTTAAAACCCTCAGTACTCTGATCTGGCTTTCTTTTTAGATTTGCTTCCTACTGCTTTCCTTTGTGAGTGTTATCTTGAAGCTAAACCTCTGCGCTATTGTATTCCTTCAGCCAGTGATCTTTCAAATGTGAAAATCAAATCCTGCTACTCTTCTGTTTATACCCGTTTTTGTATAGCTGTGTTGGAAAATGATCTGGGAATTCCAGTAAAACTGATCCTATGTATATGCTATGACCTAGCAATTTCTCTCCTGATATATACGCAATATAAATCACTTGAAGGAAGAGTAGAAAGATGTTCAAAGGAGGACTATTAATACCACTCAAGTGAAATATACCTAAATGCCCCTTGTAGTATAATGGGTGAAGTATGTTATATTGACACAATGAAATACTATACATCAATGATAAAAGACTTTTCTAGAGCTATATGCAACAATATGAATGAATCTCACAAATATACTTTGGGGGGAAAGCCAAACATAAATAGTATAAACTTTGTGATTCCTTTTATGTGAAGTGGAAAAACAGGTCAAACTATTAAAAGCCAGGAAGTATTGCCTTTGGGGAAGGAGTGACCAAAAGGGATTGTTGTGAATTAAATTTTATCTCCCAAAAATATGTTTCTGCTCTGCCCCCTTGATACTTGTGAATATGAACTTCTTTGGAAATAGGGTTTCTGGAAATGTAATTAGTTAAGAACTGCAAGATGAGGTTGTTCTGGATTAGGGTGGTCCTAAAGTCCAATGGCTGGTGTCCTCATGAGAGAAAAGAGAAGGAGATGTGGGAGACACAGAAGGGAAGGCCATAGAAAGGTGGAGACAGAGGTCAGAGTGATGCTTCTATGCACCAAGCAGTGCTGAGGGGTGCTGGCAGACCCCCGAAGCCAGGAGGGAGAGAAGCGTGGAGTGGACTGTCCCTCAGAGCCTCCAGAAGAAACTAATCATGCCAACACCTTGACTTTAGACTTCTGGCCTCCAGAACTGTAAGGAAATATATTTCCATTGTTTTAAGTCCCTTAGGTTTTGGTAATTTGTTACAGCAACACTCAGAACACCATGTAGGGACATTGCACGGGTTACTGGGTTACAGCTAGAATTCTGTTTCTCGTTCAAGGTTCAGTTTATGAAAACCCATTGCTCTGTGTACTTTATCACTGTGCACTTTTTCAATATGTATATCACATTTCAAGCATATATTTTTTATTAAGCTTTGAAAGAATCCTTCTTGCCCCAGTGCAACAGTCAGAATAAAACAGGTTGCTGTCAAGTAACAAATAATCCCTACTGACCCACATCATCAAAGGTCTGTATCTGGCACATGCAGCATGTCTTCTGGGGATCAGTTGTGGCTCTACTTCACATCGTCTTCATGAACCAGACTGAATTTTAACTACTTCATGAAGCTTTTCCAGAATCCTCCAGGCAGACAAGTAATACATACAACATAAGTGTCATTCTGTAGCTACATTATTTTTATTTTGGCTACTTTCTTGCACATTTATTTCTGGCACTAGGTGTGAACACCCAGATTGCAGGCATGTAGTCTTTATAGAGCATAACGATTGGAAGCATGTTTTTTCATATTAGACTCGATGTCAGGCAGATTTGAATTCCATCTCTAATGATCTTCCGCTTAGTTTTAGTCTCCAGTCTCCCACCTGTAAAATGAGGGTACTACTACTACTGACCTCATAATAGTGTGAGGATTAAAAAGAACATGTGTAAAATTCTTAAAACCATCCAAGGCATAAAGAAGGCATTCAGTAAACATTACCTCTATACTTAATATTAGTGCATACCGATTTCAAGTCAGGCTCTGATCTAAGGTTCTAGAATTAGTGGTGAATAAAGCAAATTCTTGGCCCTTGGTGGGCTGGGCTGCTACTGTTCCTATCTGAGCTATTATTTATATGCCTAGTAGCTAGCCCGGTGATTGACACATTCTAGGCCAAATTGTTGATAAATATTGTTGAACAAATAATTCTCATCCTCATACTCCAAAATGCCAAACTTGCTCCCAACTTCTTACCCTTATAGATGCTTCTTTAATATTTTTTTCCCTCTTGATTCCTGTTCTCTTTTTCTCATGAGTCATTCCTCTAAAAAAATTAGCTTTTTGGGTGAGTGTTTGAGCCTAATCACGTTAGCATCGCATACATAATAATCCATGTTAACAGATGCCCTATTTATGGGGAAATGTAAAGCCATGATGTGGGAAAATTATTCATCTCATGTTTTTGTTGAAGAAGCAAAACACACAGTAAATTAAGTCTAGTCTTCTTGAAATTCTGCATTTTAAAAAATTGTGATGGAAACTAGGGAGCACACTCTGTACAATGCGGCATTAATTATTTAGCCATTCTGAATAGGTTTCAATTGCATTACATGGAAAAATGTAAGAGCCCTCCAGTGGCCAAATAATCCCTCTCAAATCCCAAGGGTTATTTGCTGCAGACGGCATCTCCAGCTGAATGAAATGCCTGCTTCATCTTCTGCAAGGAAAGAAGGAGGGCAAGACCTATTAAAGTCCCATTTTCCCATTTTAAAAAGGACTCTTGTCTGATTCCAAACACTCAGACAAGTTTGAAGCAAATTGTTTTATCTCTTAAAGCAGAGATAATACCCTCTTTCTGATAGCTAACCACTGCAATCCAATGACACTTTTTTTTTTAATTGAGCACCTACTGTAGGCCCAACACTAGATTTTTGTGGAAGGAAGTAGCCTATGGAGGGAGAGAGAAAGGTAAAATAGAGCATACCGATTTTATCCTCGAGGGGTCTATGGTTGGCTGAGGAGGTAAGACTGACTGCATTGGACACCAAAATGATCACATACAGTGCAAAACTCGGTCTTGCTTGTCAAAAACTGTGTTTGGCACTCTCTTTGGGGGCAGGGAAAGAAAGTACTTCATCAGAATAAATTAAATTTATTTGCAATTTACTCATGGTAAGCACTTGGCTAAGTATTAGAGGGGCCAGAATCAATATAGACATGGTCCCTTGCTTTCTTGGCCCTTAGAGTCTGTTTGGGGAGAAATGACAATGAACAAGCAATTGTAAAGAGGTATGTCAAGTGCTTGGGTAGAGAAAGTTCAGGAGCAGTGAGGGCACAGGGAGAAAAGAAGCATTAAGCCAAAACTGGGGAGGGAATGGCAGTCAGGGAAAGCTTCCTGGAGGTGGTGACTTTTATTTAGGTCAGTACTTGAAGTGAAGAGACACGTGATGAGGTAAAGGTTAGAATGTTCTAGGAAGAGAGAGAGCTGATGGTGGAGAGTGTGAGGGGTGGTGGAGAGGCTAAAAGATGTTCTGTGTGGTTGGGACAGAAGGGGAGAACATGGGAAGAACATGGGAAGAGGGGAGGTGGGAGCCATGCCACATGAATGGCAGCTAAAGCTAAGTCCTACTGCCCATCAGATTCCTGACAAGGCTCCAAAAAGCACATTCTTCTATAATCTCCTGTCCAATCACCATTGTGTCTAATCAGAACTGATTTCTTTTTGATTTTCAACTTCCAAAAACTTCCATTTTTATTCTCAACCCTGGCTGATCTTCCACATCCACCCCATCCCTACATCAGCCCTTTGGTGCCAACTTGTTTCTGGTTCCTGGTCTTCCCTTTCACTTGCCAAGAAAATCCAAGTCTTTTATCAATTTATCAATACTATTTGCCAAACCATTTCCTCATGCCCCTCCTTGGCCAGCCCACACCTTGGTTTAGCTCCACCGCTGGGCCCATTTGGAGTTCCTGGAAGGAGCCAGCAGGGAGCCTGGGACAGGCAGGGGGTGCTGGGACACCTGGGAAGCCAGCAGTACTGACACCCCAGGGGCCTGAGGGGGGGCCACCCTGCTGCTCTCACTCTCACCTGCAAGAATCAACAAATCAAGAAGATAGGAGGGAGTGGTTCAACATCAAAGTCAGGACAGGGTGGTTTGGATATGTAATTCGGGGCGGAATGCATAGCAACTCTGTGCTGAGCCTTGGACTTCGTTGTGAAATGATGCTCCTACCTAATATCGTTGTGCATAAGCCCCCCTCCCCTCAAAATGAATTCATCCATGGAGGCTACAAGAGGGGGCATTGCCCTCTTCTTCCGGTCACACGAGAAACTGTCCCCATGTCCCCAGGCAGACCTCATCCCAGTTGCCATTGAACCTCCCCATGCTTCGCTGCCATCCTGAAACTGACCCGGCCTGCGATATGGGAAAGGAATGATTCTCAAAGGGAAATAAACACACTGTCTTTTTTCATCACAGAAAACACTTTGCAGGGGTGATAAGAAAGGTTAGACCTTTGAGCTATGTTAGCATTGAAGGGTCAGGATGACAGAGTCACTCGTTCATATTTGTGCAGAAGTAATTGGGGCCCAACAGCTTTCAGCTCTGTAAAGAGCAAACTGAGCAATTTCCATCAGCCAGGACTGCATGTTACCTGCTGTCCGATGACATACTCTGGTTGTTACCGATTCCAGTGAGGTGGATTCTCAAGGGAAAACACATGGGAATTTTGAAACAGAGGAGGGTTTTTAAACCATAAACAACAACCTCAGTTAAATGCAAACCCAGTTATTGTTTGATGGCCTGCCTTTGCAACTCTGATCTCTTATAGGACAAATTTTCAACCTTGGGGCTGTTTCAGTCTTTGTAACAAAATGGAGAAGGGCAAAGGGTATAGAAATCCCATCCAAACAATTCTAGGCTTCTGCTGCCTGTCTGGGGATCCTGGGGGTGAAATGCAAGGTGAATTCTGTCACCCACCTATTGTGCCCATCTTTGTCCCCCTTAGTTTCTTTTTCTTCTTCTTCTCCTTTTTTATTAGGACAAGAACACTTGAGATCTCCCTCTTGGCAAATTTTTAAGTGCATGATTCAGTTTCTGTGTTCAATAGGCACAATGTTGTACAGCAATCTCTAAAATGTATTCATCTTTCTTAACTGAAACTTTATACCCGTTGAACAGAAACCTCTCATTTCCCCCAACTCTCAGCCCCTGACAATCACCATTTTACTCCATTTCTTGAATTTGAAGGAATTTCTGAAACTTGGTAGGAATTTTTAAAAAACGACCCAATTTAAAAATGGGAGAAGGGATTGAGTAGACATTTCTCCCAAGATGGCATTAAACTTGGCAAAGAGTGTATGAAAAGATGCTCACCATCACTATTCATCGGGAGATGCAGATCTTCTCCCTTAGTTTCTGAGTCATCTTTAGGCCAAAGGAGGAAGAAGAGAAATGTACTGGGGTAACTCCAGGTCCAGTGATGCCTTAAGAGTGCATGTGCACACGTGAATGCACATGTATGAGAGTCAGGAGAGGGAGAGAGTGGGACGCTGGGGTGGGGCTGATCAATGAGTTCCCAGAGACTGTGTTATGTGTGGCTTGGGATAAATGCATTCCAGCCTGCAAGTCAGAGGTTTGAGCCCTGCCTCTGACACCTACTGGCCATGAGAGCTCAGCCAAATCAGAGCTGTCTCTTAGCTACAGCTTCTTCACTTGTAAGAGGGATAATGACAATGCCTTGCCCTACAATGACCATGTGGCCTCACAAATACAGTAGGGAAGTCAGAAAATGCAAAGGGGAATATGGCCCATTATAAACAGCAATAATATACAAGTTAAACCCAGCTTGGTAGATGATACAATAGGAAACCAGGGATTGGGGCAAACTGGAAAGTGCATGTCCCAACATAAAGCATTTTAAATTCAATTTAAAGCAGGCTGATCAATGTACATCTGGTAGCCAACTACGGTTCATTGCCCCCCAATTTTTATTTTATAGGAAAATGCCTGACCCTGAAAATGAGGCTCTGGTTGTTCCGTTACTATTCTTTCATCGCGGAAAAAGTCCCAGCTCAGACATTACAGACTCGTCCGTAGATGCCTGGCCCAAATCAGAGCCTGCTCAGGAACCTGACTACTTGTATGTCCAGTAGAGTAGAGGCCCTCTGTCATGGAGACTAACAAAGAACTGCTGACTCGTGGCTGGAAGCAATGTCTATTTCCGGATGCTTCCATAGTTTCCTTCTGCTGTGGTGCCTCTTCTGCCTCCCTTCTCCCTCTCCCTCTCCCTGCCAGCCCAAATCCAGGGACGGCCAGGAGGGCTGGCAAGGCTGCTTGGCTGACATCTCAGTAGTCGTGTGCCAAGTGTCTGCTGGGTCCCCTTTGGTCTCCACCTACCTGCACTCCTGACTACCCCATATGATTGGGTTTTTTGGGAGAAAAACTTACCCCTCCTAAGTCCTAGTGTTTGAAAGCAGGACTATGGTCCTATAACAGCAGACTGATGACCTGTGGGACAGACTAGAAGCAAATTAGGTGGAATTTCTCCCTTTTCCCTGGGGAAGCTTTTGTCCTGAAAAAAGCCAACTGAAAATAGCCATTGACTAATGCTGATCCTCCCTAGAGGTCAAGGGCTCCCTCTCCCCTGAATTATCCTCCAATGTTAGAAGAAAAAAAAGAGAAGAGAAGGGGAGGGGAGGGGAGGGGAGGGGAGGGGAGAGGAGAGGAGAGGAGAGGAGAGGAGAGGAGAGGAGAGGAGAGGAGAGGAGAGGAAAGAGGCGATGCTTTAGGTCTCACCCTTTAACATCAATCACAGCATTGTGTTTCATGGTTTGGGTGAGACACTACTATCTTGTACATTGTCTCCACTTGTTATTTCTCCTGGAAGCCCTGAGGGCCAGAGGTGGGCCTGGCTGAAATGGATGCTTTTTCATATCAACTTGCTGGTCCCAGGTCCCTACACACAGACCTCACGCAGGGTATTTCCCAGGTGAGATTAGGAAAATGAATAGTCTGAGTCTTCTTGCCCTGGGAATTTCCTCCAGACTACCGACAGAAACTCATTCTATCCACTCCCTCCCCTGGGTCAGGGTCAGACTTCATTCCTTTTCTTGCCAATCATCAGGGTGATTCAGAGCTGGTCTCCCTGTGGATTCCCATTATTTACACAATGGGCTTCATCAAATTCCCCTCTTATGCAAAGTTATGCAAAATGCACCTTACCACTCCTTCCCAGGAAATTCTCATTCAGTAGTTGAGAGTGCATTATATCAAAATATCCTCTGGTAGCTCCAACCAGAACTCCTGGCTGGGAATCACTGCTTGGTGAATGGAGAAGAAGCCAGGTGAGGCCCAGTGGCCTCTCACACTTCCTGAGCTCCAGGAGGAAGGGAACCATATCTTTTAAACATGCTGTAGTCATTAGAACTTTGTGCAGTATACCTCAAGAGACTGCTTTTTGCATAGTGGTTGTCCAGACATATAACCCAAATATGCCCACCAAATCCCCATTTCCCTATGGAAATTATGAGTCAGGTGAGGGAGACAAGAGCACTTGACCAGGACATCTTGGTCCTCAGCTGGTCATGTCACTACTACTCTGATGACCTTGATCCAAGCAGGCAGGTGAACACTTTCCTAATCTTACTTTCATCACCAGTAATAAGACTGAGTTGGGGGCACCTGGGTGGCTCAGTCTGTTAAGCATCAGACTTCAGCTCAGGCCATAATCCCTCAGTTCATGAGTTCGAGCCCCGTGTCGGGCTCTGTGCTGACAGCTCAGAGCCTGGAGCCTGCTTCAGATTCTATATCTCCTTCTCTCTCTGCCCCTTCCCCCACTTATGCTCTGTCTCTCTCAAAAATAAATAAACATTTAAAAAAATGTTTAAAAGATGGAGTTGGGATAATCAATAAGTTCCCTACTAATATAAAAATTAAGTGATTAAACAATTATAATTGTTTAATAATAATAATAATAACCTTTAATACATTGAGTAATTTTCTTTTCCTTTGGAAAAATCAATCTTTGGTGTCATGGTCTAAGTGATAAGGCTCAAGAATCCTAAGAATTGGGGCACCTGGGTGGCTTAGTCGGTTAAGGGTCCAACTTTCGCTTAGGTCATGATCTCGCGGTTTGTGGGTTCGAGCCCCACGTCGGGCTCTGTGCTGACTGCCAGCTCGGAGCCTGGAGCCTATTTCAGAGTCTGTGTCTCCCTGTCTCTCTGACCCTCCCCTGCTCACGCTCTCTCTTTCTCCCTTTCTCTCCTAGAAATAAATAAAAATATTTAAAAAAAAAAGAATCCTAAGAATTGAATCAAGCCCTAAGCATTTTAACTGTCACCAAATTCCTATCTGGCCTCAGCTAATTCTTCTCTTTTGGTGCTCCCATGTCAAGGGAACATGCAGGGAAGTAGTAAGTGCTACCAGAGCACCCCAGTCCCCAGAATTGGGCATGGGGCTGGCTGGTTGTGGGGCCCATGCCCTGGCATTCTCATCGAGGTGCAGTCCCAAACCTGGGGACTCCAGCTAGGGGATAAGTAAAACGTGTTGCTGAAACTCCTGGCAAATATTTTGCAAAACAAAAAATCAGGGAGGGGGAGAAGGGGAGAAATAGCTTTATTTGAAGTAGAATCATGAATCTAAAGAGAATGCTTTCAAAGATTTCTCCGATGCATCAGCAGCTCCTTAAAGTAATAGCAAACAGTTTAGATCCATTATTTAGTTTCCGTGGAAAATAAACAACAGGGTCGAGGAGAATAGTAATAGTGGATTTAGCTCTCAGTCCCCATTCATCTTCTGTGCCCATGCATTTTTAAGACAGGAAAGCATTTTCCCAATTATAGCTGGAGCAGGAAGGAGGGGAAGGAGATGAGCTGGCTTGCTGGATGCCTCTCTTGTGTCCTCAGGGCCTGCGGTCACAATGGATGTGCTTCTGGGGGAAGAGTAGCTGAGCACTGGCTTCGGGGTCAAGGGGATACTTGGTCCACTCCAGGCCTGGCCAACCCCTGACCAGGAAGGAGGCTCTAGAGGTTTACAAGCCCACTTTGGCTGTGCTGTTGCAGCAGAGATGTTTAGAACGGAATGCCTACGCCCCCAGGCTTCGTGTTCAATGCCCTGACACTCACTCTATCCATTCCCTTGCCAGGGTCAGACGTCGCTCCTTTTTGTGACCATCCTTGTCAGTCCCCAGGGTGCTTCAGAGGGGTCTAGATCTGCCTATTCAAAAATTTTGCTCCGTGGCTCCTCAGCCCAGCCCAGGGACCTCACGCTGCCTTGTCATACTTTCTGCAGGGAATCGGTTCACTTATCTCCTAGAGAGCAGAGTGGGGAGACAACAGAGTCTTTGCTTTTCATTCGCTGGGACAGATGCCGGGGCTCCGAAATGTGGGCTCTCGCTGTCTGACCACACTTCCTCACTTAAGAAATGACTTCACAAACCTAAAATAGCAGGAGCCAAGAACAAAACAGTGAGGTTCTGAGGCTCAGGCACTAAGAGCAAAAGGAGAAGTGAAAACAAAAGTTAAGAGGGATATTTCCTTTTAGATATTCAAGGTGGAGACAGAGTCTTCTCCTGGGGCTGCGACAGGGAGGGGGGGTGGCCCTCAGGATGGGTCCCTTCTAAGGAGGCAGCAGAGAAACTCGACTGAAATTTTCTAATATTCTGCTGTAGTTTTGTAAGAGCATATTGAATATGTCGGTCTTCACATGGGGTAGGTTTGCCGTTTCTGCTTGAGATTTTTCTATGATCCAGGCACAGGGCATCCAGAATTCCAAAATTCCAAAATTCATCCCATCCTCTGGGTCCAAAGGGATGCACTATCCCCTGTCCGCAGACATTAACCCGGGAGAGGGAACCAAAGCGGGCCAGCTCCAATCTCTCTCATCTCACCTTTCAGACTAAATTCCTATCTAGCAATTACTGCCTGTGATTCTGAGCCGTAATACATAGTTATCAGCAAGCACTCATCAGAGGGGTTAGCAGAGCAGGACTTCCCATGGTAGTCTCCGAGAAGAGGCTTCATTATGTTTTTGCTGAGTTTCTTCGCCCTGTGGCTGTTTATAGAGTTATCTCCTCTCAGCATAACTATTCTGCTCTCCCCAGTCCTGATTATGGACCATTTTGCCTTCCTCCCCCTAGAAGTAGGGAAGAATTCACAAGAGCGGACTCCCCGCTGGAAGAGCAACCACTAAGGCGTGTGGCACATTTTTGGAGTGAATCCTTCACTCTTTGTTTCTCCTCCCAAATGCACCAGCCCAGGTCACCTGAGTCCTTACTTTTTAAGGTCTGAGCTGCATGGCCCTCAGACATATCCTTAATCACACTGAGGCTCAGCTTCCTGTTCTGTAAAATGGGACTCAGTCATACCAACCTCCAAGAGCTTTTGTGAGGCTTAAAATAAATAACAGGATTAAAACAACTAACATACAGGAACTAAAGAGGTTATATAGTAAAATTTGATCTGTACCCGTGGTGGCATTAATTTAATACACGTGAGTTTGGAGTATTGAAGAGAGAATATTTTTCTCTCCTCAGCTTCTGTCTCAGTCTCCCTTTCACCCAACCAACCTCCGTGGGGTGGAGATGGTTGTCAAAATCCCCACAGAACCTGCCCCCCCAGGCCCAATTTTACCAGCCTGCGAGATTCCCATGTTAACAGAACCAAAGGTCTCTTGTGTTTAACCTTTGTGGCAGTGCTGTGAGGAAGATCCCATTATTCCTCTTTTACTATGATTCTGGGAAGCTTGGTCTGGCTCAGCACCTTGTCCTGGGATGCATGTCATCACAGGGGTGGGTCGGATGAGATGGCGTGTGCGCGATGTCCGGCATGGTGCTGGCACGTGCCATCTTAGGGTCCCATCTTTTCCCTCTCCTTGTCCCCTCTCAGGTAGCACCTCACTACGTGGAAATAGGTCCTGCCAATATCATACCCACCTCATCTCTCGCTCTGCACCCCTCATGCTTCTTGCTGCAGCCATAGGGAGCTTCTCACCCATGTCCCAGTGCTGCCCTTCAAGAGCTGAGCATGCTTTGTCGGGGCAATCCTCTCCCCCCTCTGGCCACCTTCGCCACTCGTCATTTTCTAAAACTTCCTCTGATAAGAAACTTGCCTGATTTCCCGAGAATGCTGGTCATTATCTTCCTCTGCTCCAACAGCAACTGGCTACTCCATATCTCTGATGACAAATTCTCTTGTTATTTGACTTTCTCCTACTAGCTTCAAAATATTGTGTGCCAGAGTTTATCCATTTCTGTATGCCTGGTATCTAGCAGAAAGGCCACACATAGTAGGCATTTCATAAATAGTTAAGTTAATCGAGGCCATTGAACAAAACTGTGGACTCTCATGATTTATTGGTCCTGGGTCGACCCTCTCGAACATGGACAAAGAAGGCTGAACTGTCGGAGTGATAGGCATTGAGAACCTGGAAAGAAGTGCGAGGAAAATTAAGGTCCTGCCTAGAGAGTTACCAACCCAGTGTAGTGTTCCTACATAAGCAGGAGACATTTCCATTCTTTCCACTTCCCTGGAAACTCTGGCCACCTCTCTGTAGCGAAAAAGAATAGAGTGCCACCCCAGCCAATAACACACAAAGAAGTTTGTGACATTCCCATTGGCCAAGTCACTCTGAAGACAGCAGCACAGAGCCTGAGCCTGGAAAGGTGAACTCTTTCAGGCCTGATACTGTGCTTGAATATTATTGCAGACACTTCTAGGAGGCCCTTTGGAAGATAGTCCTGGCCCAGTTTGCATGCAGCTGCAGAGAGCTGTGTGAGTCCCACGAAAAGGCATTGGGATAAATGCACCCAATTTCCATTTTTCTTTTTCCCCTCTCCATACGTATTCCAGGACAGGGCCAGACCTGACTAGATTCTCACAACTGCCCAGCGGCATTGCCGAAAGCCAGACCAAGAAAAAGGGGGAATTCTTAAAAGGCCAAGAGAAGGAAGATCGAGTAGAGTCAGCCTAGTAAATAACATGTCGGGGATGTATGGACATGATAAAACCCGGGCTGAGTCTAGACAGAGGAGAGTGATCTAAACTGGTAGCCTGGGGGACACCTTGGGTGACTCAATCGGTTAAGCGTCTGACTTCAGCTCAGATCACGAGCTCACGGTCCGTGGGTTTGAGCCCTGCTCCAGGCTCTGTGCTGACAGCTCAGAGCCTGGAGCCTGCTTTGGATTCTGTGTCTCCCTCTCTCTCTACCTCTCCCCTCCCCCCAAAAAATAAATAAAAACATTAAACTGGTAGCCTGGGAGATGGCATCCTTACTTACCTATATGCCAGGGTCTGACTCACCCTCTCTGACTGAACCTGAACTTGGCATGATCCTCGTCGACAAAATCAGGAGAGTAGAGTTGCATCATCATAGTATAAGAAGAAACTCCAGAGATCTGATAGTCCAGAGACCCTAATTTCAAGGACAGGCAACAAAGGCTCAGAGAAGCCAAGTGATGTGCACAGGATCACACAGCCAGTTTGTGATAGAACCGGGACAAGAACCCACATCTCCTTTCATCTCTCAAGTACCACATTTCCTGTGAACAGCATTGCAGATTCTTAGAAGACAACTCTTTGCCCCAAATAAACGTATCACGTCACCCTATGTTGACCCTGGTGACTGGAAGGAGTTACGCACCAGCTCTATATCTTCGAGGGCTGCCAGGATCATTTGTCTAAGGTTTGTGCCTATGGATTTGTGTTTGTGGCTCGATGCTGCATTGAACATGAAAGTCAGGTAGTCTAAGGGAAATATAACAATCAGATATCTCTTCCCCTGTTCATGCTCTCTAACCCCAAACTTGATGAGGTCCCTAAGGACTTTGTTTTTCACCGCGCTTTCATTCCTGAAGCCTCCACGATTTGATTTCCCATCAACTTCTGCCCCAACTGTGCTGGTTTTCACGCACCCGCACGCACACCCACACTCACCAAACAGAAATAATTTTATCAAGTGGCCATGCTGCAGATTGCCTCTAAACAGCTGGGCTCACGAAAAGCTCTCGGGATGAGTTCGGATCAGGAGTTATCTTCTCGGACACGCTGTTTCTGGATTTGCATACACATGGGTTGGATGTTTTAATTAGCACTGTCAGCTGGTCTGGTCACAGCTCCCCACCAGCCGCTTTGCTTCTTAGGTGAGTGGCCGAAAGCTGTTGTACTGATAGGTTGAGTGTTCTGATTTCTAGAAAAAGAAAGCAACACCTGGGTGTCTGCATCTTCTTTGTTCATTCATGTTCAGCCACGTTTTATCGAGGCTCTATTAAGTGTCAGGCACTCAGCTGCAATGAGGGGATTCTAAGAGCATCAGACATGACTCCTGCTCATAGATACACATGAGGGACACTAAAGGGACATGTTAAAACAGATAATGGATGGTAAAGGTGGAGGCTGGATGATACAGAGATGCACAGGGTGTGATGAAGGACCAGAGGAGGAGCATTTTACCCAACCTTGGGTTTGGGGTCGGAGGGGTCCAGGGAGCGGCTTCCATTGCATCTGTGAAGGCTTCCTGGAGGAAGAGGCACTCAAACAGGTCCCAAATGATCCAGAGAAGCTAATAAGGCACACGATGGGGTTGGCAATGCTTTCTTGGCAGAGGAAGCAGCAAGAACAAAAAGATGGAGAGCAACAGAAGCATGGGAGTGGGGAGATAAGCAGTAGGCGGCTTCATTTTCACATGGTGTTGGCAGCTGAAAGTAGTGCTGAGGAGTGTTTGGGGGGTGGAGAAAGGGAATGGGAAGAGGTGCAGGCAGGGGACACATACTTGACGTTTGTCTAGCAGCTCACAGTCTCTTGCTTCACACACCCTGAGCAGCCTCATGAAGTTCACATGGGAGATGCCAGTCCCTTCTGGATCTCCCAGTGGTCCCCCCGTTACCAGCCCTGTATTTCCCTTTCCTCTCCTTCCTGCTCTGCAGCACAAGCTGCTCTTCCCGTGCCCCTCTTCTCTCAGCCCCCAGGATCTCGTTCATTCCTGTCTTCCTCGTAGCTCTCTGGCTTCCCCTGTCAATCTCCTCAACAGCTGAGTTGCTTCGGCATCAGCCCCAAGTGTTCCCTTCCCTGGGGATGTACCCTTGGACCTCCATTCACATTCCCGTCACTACAGGTACACCCACAAACCCAGACAGCGCCCACCTTTCTCCGGAGGTATGGTCATCAACCCCTACCTGACCAAGCAGGTGCCTCTGCCTGAGTACGTAGCAAGCACCTCACCAAATATGTCCAGATGTGAACTCATCATCTTTCCACCAGATCTTCTTTTCCAGCTGCACTGTTGGTGTTTGTAAAACTAGATCTCATTCTTACTCTACCTTACCCCTGAGTCCTTCTTTTGCCCCCAGACTTCATCTATAAACTGTCTTTTATAATTCAGAACCATCTCCTAGATCAGCTCCTCTCACTCTACCCTTCCCCCCCCCCCCCCCCCCCCCCCCCCCCCCCCCCCCCCCCCCCCCCGCCCCCGACCAGCTGCCCCGATCACAGCACTTCTTGTCTGGATGTCTACCACCCCTACTTTCTCCCCCAAGCTCTTCTTTCCAGTTTCACAGGAAAGCTCTCCTCCCTCCCCCCTAAAAGTTCTCCTTTGGACTGCTCCTCCTCACAAAAGCTCTCACTTGGTCTGTTCCCCTCGTTAAAGTTCTCCATTGTCTTAGGATAAAATCCAAATTTTTATCTAGGCTCGTATGACCCTTTACCTTTGCCCTTTATATCATCCTCCAGCTTTGCCATTTACATTTGACCCACAGACACTGATTGGGGCGTGTGGTACCCTTCCAGTCTCTCACCTGGACCCAACCTGTCTTCTCTGCATGAAATTCTTCCCCTTCCCCAGGCAGAGTTAGAGCTCCTTCTATATGTGCTCATTAGAGCTTTTAACATTCTACGTGGCAGTGACCTCTCTCCCTAATCAGACTCAGCATCATAGGGGTGGGATATCTGTCTTATTCACAGTCGTGTACCCGAAGCCTGGCACAATAACTCGTACGTGAAAGGAATTCACGTGCACGTGCCACACACACCAGTTAATTTGAATTGGATCCTTCCTCTTGCCAACTTGTAGCTATTTAAGACCTTATTCGGATGTCACCTCTTCTGTGAAGACTTCCTTAATTCCACCAGGCATCCACAGATGTTTTCAGGTCTCTATTATTCCACTTGTTACACTGCATTATTATCACCTTTTTAAATTCATCTACCTCCAGAGTTCCTAGAGGGTAGAGAATAGCCACCCAACACTGTGACTGGCTCAAGGTTGAGACTCAAACATTAACTGATGACTGAATGAACCATCAGGTTACATAGAAGAAAACGGGTCCAGAGAAGAACATTGGTACATCTGGGACTAAAGCTCTTGGCTCTGGGTTCACAGATTTTTCCTTTAAAGACAAAACCAGCATCTCTGGTCCCACCACAGGGCACCAGCTCTGCAGAGACTCTCCACAAGGCATCACTCTTTTTCTTGGGTGGCAGAACCTTCTGTGAGTTCACATCCCACTGATACAGGGCAGCCAGCCATCTATAGCCATCTACAGTGAGGGCCACCAGGTACTGAGAACCCTCATGGCTGTGCGGCAAGTTAAGTTTTCCAAGTTATTCTTAGGAAATAGTGAGCCTTCTAACAGATAACTGAGCCACAGCCTGAGCTCCTAATATTGAGCTGTACCTGCATTTGACTCCAGCTCTGCCATTCACCAGAGTGTGACATTGAGAAGGTCACACCTTACACTTACTTGTATTTTCTCAAAGAGAGGGATAAATATAACTACCCTTCACAATTGTGCAGAAAATGGGTAACAGTATCAGGGACGTACACGTTTTCATATACCTTGTTATTGAATCTCTGTAAATATATTGAAATAGCAGGAGCCCAATAAATGCTCACCATGAGTGGCATCAAGCTATGCTTGGTCTGTACAACAATCTGTTCTCTTTTCATTAATTTTTCTGAGCCCTGAATCCTCCTTAGCCCTCCAAGTTGACCTCCTAGACCTCGAGAGTGCATAGGAAGAAGAATTCTAATTCAAACAAAGAAAAGAATTATAACGTCCTCTGATATGCTGTAGATCCACCATGGTTCTGTTTTGCATAGCTTCTGTGATCCTTTTGTGATCATTTTTTACAAGAGACTTTGATATACTCCAGGGGGAAAAAAGGCATGCAGAGGAATCCGAGAGTAATGGTAGAAACCTACAGAAGAGGTGTTCCCTGAGGGTTCAAGGCACTTTCCCAAATGGGCCTATGGTGCACTCTACATTTGTTCTTGGTTTTGTTTTTAATTTTTAAGTGTTTATTTTTGAGAGAGAGACAGACAGACAGACAGACAGACCACCAGCCAGGGAGGGGCAGAGAGAGAGGGAGACACAGAATCCGAAGTAGGCTCCAGGCTCTGTGCTGTCAGCACAGACCCTGATGCAGCGCTCAAACCCACGGACCGTGAGATCATGACCTGAGCCAAAGTCAGACAATCAACTGACTGAATCACCCAGGCGCCCCTCCACAGTTTTCATGCTCCTCTTAAAGAAAGGGCCAGTCCACTCACTTCTGGTATTCGAAATCCAGCCAAACTGTCTAAACATCTGGGAACATGTTATGTCTATTTCTGGGGAATTCCCAAAGGCTTAGTCACCCCAACTTTTATACACCTCGTATGTTAAGACAAAAATCTCCAACCCATGTGCCAAAGGTCCTTGAAGGATATGGATTATTGCAGGCAGATTCAAACTTGAGTGTACATTAAGCGTCGTCCCTCACCTAAAATAGGAGGAGTGTTTAGTAAATACCCCCACCTTTTTAAAAATTTCAAGTGTATTTTATATTATTATAAATAAATCTATACCTATAGGAGATCGTTACTGAATTTATAATAGCTGTTTGTAATTATACATCTCCCTACAAAATAAGTATTCAAAGGATTAATAATAATAAAATTTTACTGTGGAGAAATTGGCAAGGGGTGTGTTTTGCAAATTGCTTGACGTAAAAAGCGATGCCAATACCAACAGCATTTAGGAATCACTCTTATAAGTCAGAATCCAGGATCTGAGTGGACCTGGAAGGCAGCTTACCCGAGCAACTCAGGAAACATATGTATGTTGCAGAGTGACCTTGAGAAAGATCTTTCTGCTCCCGAAGATGGAGCTATTCGGGTCTCTCTGCCAACCTAATCCACCACGCAGCCCTGGCACGAGATGCAGGGAGAGCTAATCTTCCCTCCTTCCATCTGGGGGGCCCGGGGGAGGGGGAGCACAGCGGCAGCTGCCAGCCGAGGGCTAACAGCAGGACGAGGGGGGGAAAGGGCAGCACAGCACCACCCAGACAACCGGGAGCACCTCTCCTCTGTTCCTCCCAGATCCCTCTCCATCAGCCCCCATGACAAAGTAGCAGCAGAAAGTAAGCCTGGCGGACAAAGTAAGCCCAGCCAGGAGAACACAGAGTTAAGGAGCAAGGTGACTAACCTCATCAAGCCATCACAAATTAAATACTTTCTGTGCAGAAGAGTTCACCTCCCAGCTTGCTTTGGGAGCGGGAAGCTGAGATTTCCTGTGCTCGGACCAGATAAGAGGCTGCAAGCCAGGTAGGCAGCCTAGGTGAGAACAAGATGTGTGAAGCACTCGGACAGCAGGTGTGTGTCAGGTTGGCAACTAATTACCAACAGTACATACCGGTCACCGAGGCAGGTCACTCCCTGCCACTTCGGGTGACACAGACCTGGACCCTGTTAACCTGACTTGAAGGCTCCTTTCTTCCCCGCTGACCAGCGATTCCAGAGGAGCAAGCTGCTGGACGAGCCACGAACTCCATCCACCCGTGTCTGTTTCCACGCCAGAGAAAGAGTGCTATTAATACCTGCTTACCTTCCATGGGGGGCCGGGAGCCTTAATTAAGTGTGGTTTGTAAAGTGCTCCGAGGTTACCAGATAGAAGCCGAGCTCTGAGTGCAAACTATTATTGTTAATTAATTATTGTCTGTGGAATAATTTACTCTGTGTTTGCAGGTCTAGGAGCCCTTGTTTACAGCTATAAGAGTGCTTTTGTTTTATATATTTTCCATTCTCCTCTCCCATCCGCATCTACTCTCCCTCTTTCCCCCTTCCCCTTTCTTCTGGCCCTGGCTGGAAAGCAAGGCATTTAGCTTCTCCCTTGCACCTCAGACATAAGCAGGCTTTCATAAAGAGAGGAAGAGAAATGCTTAGGAATGTAAATGTAAAGTGAAACATACGAAAGAAGAGATCTAAGACAAAATATGTGTAGCGTTGGCTGGGAAACACAGAGTCTCCCTGGGGGAAAAGAAGTATGCAATTAATCCTAGACAGAATATAGAGCTGAAATATGGAAGTCTTTCTGCTAAGATGTTTTCTGCCGGTGCATGATTATGACCTCTGAGGGGCAATGATACGCAAGATCAAGAGAAGGCATCAGACATTCTCAGAGCACTGAGCCTATCAATGGATCCAGGAGGGCTCCTTTTTATGACACCCTCTGTCTGCCCCCTAAACCGAGCAAAACAACAACAACAACAACAACAACAAGTCCAGCTCAACTTTAATTTCTATCTTCAATTAGCTAGGATAACAATCCTATAGAATTTCCAGAATAAAAGTGCGCCTCTGAGATTAAAGAGCAGGAGACCAGAGGCATTAGGGGAACAAAGCAAACTGGATGGAACAATGCATGTCTTCCCATCTTGGCTGCCACCTGGCGCTCGCCAAGCTGGCACCTGAATCAAGGGCATTGTGGATGCAAGACGAGAGAATTCCCAGTGAACTGTAGCTTTTATGAATAAATTGTACTTGCCAAAATTGGTCGGTTGTTTGTGGACATTGATTTATTTTCTCTGATTCTTTCTGATTGTTGTATTTTGGATGGTGCTTACTGATGTGAAAAAGCCATCTAGAATTGCTGATAAATCCAGAGATAACGGCAGAGGTCAAAAAAGTGGGAAGGAAGGGAAAGAAGGTGTGCTTGCCACATAATGGTAAAACTTTCCTATGTAGAGAACAACTCTCTGGGCCATTTACATGCCCTTTCGTCCTGTTTCATAATTGGATAACTGGTGGGGTCACTTGTTTCTTACCTCCCTTCTAGAGTTAAGGGCATAATGGAAAGGCTTTGTTTTATCTGGGTGTTCAGACATTGCGTTGCATTTATTTTTTACTTCTTTTCCTTCCCCTCTCTTTTCCTCTGCACATGTGTGTGCAGTGTGTGCATGCGTGTGGGTGTGAGAAAGAAAGGGTGTGGGGAAAAGGACAGAGAAGGAAGGTGAGAGCAGGCTTCCAGCACAGTAACAGCACTATTGGAGAATGGATTTTTTCTTATACTCCTTTGAGTGGAGACACCTAACGTTTTCAAGGTCATGCAATGGGTGCCTTCTGTGCCTTCAGGATGAGCCTGAACCTCTCTGATTCCCTGGGTCACAGCGCTCCCCTATCCTGGAGTTCTAGCGCCAAGTTTACATCTGGAGTGCTTTCTGAAAAAAAGGAGCATTGAACTCAGTTAAACTTCCAGGTGGGATGGGTAGGCATTGAATGAGGAAACACAGAGAGGGGAAGCAGGGAACGAGAAGGTGGCAAGACACTGCCGACTGAGTCTGCCTCCACCTTCGTATCACAACTCTTGAAATATTACACCTAAAAGAGGTCAACAGGGATTGGGAATAAAGTGGGATAAGCTTTAGTTAATTACCCCAATGTGCAGAATCCCTGCTTTTAAATCCCGAGTTGGATTTAATCACGGAAGCCAAGAAGATCTCCCAACATCCAAATGCATTTGAAAATTGACCAGAGGGGCACTCTATCCAAAGAGATAGCTTGTTCAGTAATAGGGTAACAAACCTAACAATTGCACAGAGACAGGAACATACAATGGCTCATCTGTGTGCTGGCTCCCGGTGTCATTCAAAGGAGCAGCACAGCAGACAGAATTAAGGAGTGAGCGCTGGCTCTGATCATTTTTCCACATCCTCCCTGTCAGGCTAGGTCTCCTCAGCAGAACAAACCTCAAATTCAATACAACAGAGACATACCCAAAAAGACAAGGCACGTCTGCAATCAATTGGTGGGGAGACATTAATAATAGAGATGCTGAGGATGGGGGAGGGAAGATATTTTAAACCTCCCTTTTAGATACACGTTGTATTTTGAGTTATCTTCACTTTTCAGTATTCTTGCATGAATGAGGGTACAATGTGGGTCCGTTTTAAAGAACACAAGCCCTCCTGAGGTAAATTGTCACTAAAAAGACTAATTTTTGCCATCAGCCTAACTTCAAGTTGATTTATTTCAGGAACAGTTTGGAAACTATCACAGAAAATGGTTTGCATTACCCTCTACTGATAGCTTTAAAAAAAAAAAAAAAATCTTTCCACAACCTTAGTGAAGCAGGTGGGTCCAGAACATACCTTTCCACAAGTTCTTTCTCAACCACAAATCCATCCTACCGCCTCAACTCACAAAGGCAGCGTCCATGGAAGGGCTGGTGCTGAAACTCTACCATCAGATCCCATGCTAGTTGGTTAGCTTTATATTTTAAATATGTTTTTCTTTCCATTTTGTTGTCTCCTTGCTAAACATCTCAAATCATGTATTTGCAGAGGGCAAGAATTGCATCAGTTTCAGTTTTTGTTGTTCAAACTCTCAAATACCATCATTTTGCAGAGAGCTGCAATATGGCTGATGTTCTGTCAGTGGGGATAATGAACCGAATTGATCTAAGAAACATTTATTGAGTAGTGAATATGCATGAGGCATTGCAATGTTTGCAAAAATTTAGAAGTCCTTACCCTCAGGAAGTTTCCAAGCTAATGGAAGGGAAGGGCATAAGTAGAAGACATGTGAATACATATAATTGAGGTAGAAACAAATGGGCAATACATGAGTGGTACAAATAACATGCTATAAGAATACAGAGTAAGAAGGAATTTGCCTGGAGTGTCTGGGTGGCTCAGTAGGTTGTGTTCAACTTCAGGTGGTGATCTCAGGATTCATGAGTTGGGGCCCCATATGGGGCTCTCTGCTGTCAGCTCTGAACCAGCTTCAGGTGCTCTGTCCCCCTTTCTCTTTGCACCTCCCCTACTCCTGCTCTCTCTCAAAATATTTTTTAATATTAAAAAAAAAAAAATTAACAGGTGCACCTGGGTGGCTCAGTCGGTTAAGTGACTTCGGCTCAGGTCACAATCTCACAGTTCGTGGGTTCGAGCCCCATGTCAGGCTCTGTGCTGACAGCCAACTCAGAGCCTGGAACCTCTTAGAGATCCTGTGTCTCCCTCTCTCTCTGACCCTCCCCTGCTCTCTCTCTCTCTCAGAAATAAATAAAACATCAAAGAAAAAATTTTTTAATTAACAAAAATGGATTTGCCTCAGATGACAAGGTGAGCTTCACAGAGAGGGTGACACATGAATTAGATTTTATAGAAAATTAGGGTTTTGGTAGAAGCGGGCAGGAAAGGACTTCTAAGCAGAGAACGGTGGATGAGACCAAGCGCAGATGAGAGTGATGATGAGGCCCAACTCTATTGGCAAACCGGCCTCTTCTTAGACAAGGGTGACCAGACTGATGTGAGGTTTCCCGCAGAATTCAATCACCGACCTGCTTCTAGAATTAAGGAATTCTCTTCAACACCCTGGAATCGGAGAAATCAGGTGACTTGCAAAATCACCTGATCGCTGGAAGGCAGGGTCCACACATGATCTTGATGTCCCAACTCCCAGATATTAGACAGGTGAGGGCCCAGAGTTACCCAGATGTCACTTCTGTGAAATCTGCAACCCCATGCCCACGCCCATGGGTCTTTTGAGAGGCCTCACACTGTCCCAGATGCAGAGCTTTCTGCCAGACTTTAGAATGAGAATTTCACCTCAGAGGTGAGAACGGATATGAGAAATTTCAGCCCAACGAGTGATTTTCCCTCAAGGCTCTCATGAGCACCTGAAAACAGAGGTTTATAATGGAAGTGGCATCGCAATTGTGACTCCGTGGCCACAAAAGTGTGACACTGTCCTCAAGTACAAGCACTGTAATAAGAAGCAGCATTTAAATGGTGCTCAGAAAGACGACCAGGATATGTGCTCCTCTTTTTCTAGATCATCACCTCTTCCAATCTCTTCCATTTCCAGCTAAAAAGACACACAAGTTTCATGAGGGGGGAAAAAAAACAACTTCAGGCAAGAACAGGAAGTTTGGTAACCAGAGAAAAATCAGTTATGAAGGATGCTGGTCTCTGACTTGAGGCAATTGTCACAAGGAAGCTGTCATAACCTCAGGGCTCTTGGAGAGTTCACCAGGGTTCAATTCCCTCCTGGCCCCGCCAGAGCGTCTCTGAGCAATTCTCAAGTATCATCCCAGAACCAGCTACCTTAACATTCCACTCGAGTTTACAATCAAACTGCAACTCTTTGCAAAGGAGCCGTAGCCAATAGGAACACAGAAGGAGGTTCTTTCTCCAACAGGCACATAAACCACTCCATCGATCTGTTTCCATGTACGGAGATCCTATGGAGCGTCATTGAATTAATAAAAATGTCCCAAGTCACAGAGGGAAACAATTGAAATTCACATGGGACGTCAGGTAAAACAAAAAAATCTAGCAGAAAATAAAAATCACCCATTCATCATCAGAAAACCATGTGTGTGTGTGTGTGTGTGTGTGTGTGTGTGTCATTGTGTACATTCATACATTGTATATATACAGTTCAAAGCTATAAGCAAGGTTTTACATTGCATGTGCCTACATAAATATCCTATTGATACAACAGCCTACTACAGCAAAAGCTGTGGGTCTCAGGCTTCCCCCATCCCCACGTGAAACGGGGACAATTTAGTTACTTTAGCTTGACTTTCATTCTGTTACTAGAGTTCTAATCCTTTTTGGATGGTTTGCTGGTTTAAAGAATAACAAAAACCCCTCCTCCACATTTAGCTTTAGACAGCATTTATCAAGGTGTGTTTGATGCTCCAGGAAAAAAAAGCACATTAGTGTGGGGAAGCCTGTGTATTTACACACTGAGGGATCTGAGAACTCTTGCAAAAATCTCACAGATTTCCCCAAACCTATTTCCCCATACTACTTAATATTCCCTATGCTGATCTTTTTTTAAATTTTTTAAAAAAATTTAACGTTTAATTATTTCTGAGAGAGACAGAGAGACAGTGTGAGTAGGGGAAGATCAGAGAGAGAGGGAGATACAGAATCTGAAGCAGGCTCCAGGCTCTGAGCTGTCAGCACAGAGCTCGGCATGGGGCTCAAACCCATGAACCATGAGATCATGACCTGAGCCAAAGTTGGACAGTTAACCTACTGAGCCACCCAGGAACCCCACCTATGCTGATCTTAATTATTTTCCTAACATGACAATTTTCTGTATGAGCACATGGGGACAACCCTGGAATAAAGTCAGTGTGCACACTATATAGAATATAACAGGTTAGAGACCAAGGTCACCCAGACAGGCTGCAGTGTTGAGGAGCAGTGTGTTTCTCTTGTTTCTGTGTGGAAGTTCTTAGGCTAGAGAAATACATCTGGCCTCCTACGTGGCCCCCTCACTGCCTTCTGGGGCAGCTGGGCAAAGACTGGAGAAAAGGGTAAAGTTGTAGTAAGTACCTTTGGGAATAAATCTCAAGTTACAGCCTCCAAACGGTTTCATCTCCAAACAGATGACATTCTGGAACTTCATCTCTGATCTCTGTATCTATTGTTCAATTGGTCCTGAACTTCGGAGAATAGAAAGGTACTTTACTGACACCCTAAATTAACTAGCAACCAAGGTGTTTCCCCCTCCCCCTTATGCCCAATAAATTGCTACTGTGGTACTGAGCTCACTTCATGGGAGCACTATTCACAATGGCTTCTTTTCCTACGCATGGAATGACCTCAAGACCAACACGAGGAGTATAACACACAGAAAGATCTCCCAGGCAACTTTGCTAGTTGAATATAGTTCGCTGGCCTATTAATGCTTAGAGTGAACTCTTTGACTTAAAGCCCTTTAAAAATTGTCAAATGCACCCGTGAAGAGTGCATATTAAGCTGTGTAGACATCCTTGACGTGAATGAGCTGATCAGATGCAGCAAAGGATAGTGGCAGATATTGGATAGGCTACTGGGGGATTGGAATCGACAATGACACTTAGCAAAGGGAGAGAGACAAGGAAGAGGGCTCTAAAAAGTATTCAAAAAAGATAGCTTGATTCAGGCAAGCTACACGCCAGTGCTCATTCCTGATGTCAGGCCTGTGGATGCTTTGGAGAGAATCCATCACCATTTCTTCACTAGTGGTTCATCGGGTTCATCTTTACGTTCAAAAGCAGCATTAAGCTCAAGCTCTTCAAATAATAGCAAATAACTACTGATCATTTACCATGTGTGCCACATTCTATTTCCTGCTTTACGTGCCTTATCTCATCTAATCATCATAAGAAAGGCTAAATAACACCGATGAGGTAGGTGTGATCGTTATTATTATGCCCAGTCCACAGATGAGGAGACCAAAGCCCAGAGAGTTTAAGCAACCTACCCAAAGTCACACTTAATCAGTAGGGGAAAGCCTGCCTCCAAGGGACACTTGGCAATGTCTGGAAACATCTTTGGTTGTTTTGACTGGGTGGAGTAGGGTCCCACAGGGGGAGGGTGCTACCGGCATCCGTCGCAGGGCCAGCACAGGCGTGCTCAGAATCCTCTAGCACATAAACAGCCCTCTTCCCCAAACAGAATTACTTGGCCCGAGATCCCAACAGTGCTAAAGTTTTGAAAATCCTCCAGGAATGATATTTGAGAAATCTCGGACATTTGTAAAGTACTTTAAAATTTACAAACGGCTTTTGACCGGGTTTTCTCAACCATGTTGAGAACAACTGTCACGTGGTGGTGACTTGTCTGAGATGGTGCAGGTGTATGGCCAACACTAAACCCGTGGCCCCTAACATCCGGTCCACTGCATCTAGGGTAGACTCCGGCTCTTATATCCATTACAGGTGACACGGCTGTCTCTTTCCGGAAAGTGTACGTTGTTTCAAATTCTTCTGATAGCCTCTGAAAATAATGAGGACCAAAGGTTTCTTTCCTTCTCATTGACATGACAGCATAATAATTTGCAGTCTGTGAGGCACATCTTACATAAATAAAAGACCGACAATTTATCAGCGACTACAACCTTAGCAGCAAGCACACACAATTTACTACTTCCTTCCTTCTTTCAGCTGCGCTCAGTACTGTCAGGTGGGAGGAGAGTCATCTGCTCATCCGATTTTTTAAAATCCCTCCCTGCAAAAGGACTTTTAGGGTTTTTCTGTTATTTATTTATTTATTTATTTATGAGAGATAGACAGCATGAGTGGGGGAGGGGCAGAGAGAGAGACGCACAGAATCTGAAGCAGGCTCCAGAGCCTGATGCGGGGCTCGAACCCACAGACTGTGAGATCTGACCCGAGCTGAAGTCAGATGCTTAATCGACTGAGCCACTCAGGTGCCCCAGGACTTTTTAAAAGAAGCTCAAGTAAGTGACCTCTGTTGCGATAGCCTACTCTCCAGATTCTGCTTTTTTCTCATCAGCCCACACACATCCTGCCTGAATGGGAGGGTACGACATGGAGAGAATCTCAATGGCGGTTCACTCTCCTGCAGTGGCCCAGGGCTTTTCTGCAAGGCCTCTGTCTTTCTCGAAGCCCATGATACAGCCATGCAGAGGCCGTTGGAAGGGGGGAAGGGGAGCACGGAAAGGGGAGAAGGGGTGCATGGAAGAACTCAGAGATCTCTTCCTGGAGTGGCAGTGTGATGTCTGCCCTGCGGTTTGAGGATCTGCCGTCAGGGCAGTCTCCAGCCAGAGAAAGTTCTAGTTCTTCTAGACTCAACCCCCACCCTCCCACCCCACTCTGCACAGTCACTGCCTCATCTCAGATTTTCACTTTTAAGAAGCTCCAAAAAGAAATTATCGCCATTCTGAGAGAAGAGGATTACAGATTTAATGTTGAACAGGACTTAACACCAGCGATAGTCTGCATTAGACGATTCACAGGCTTTGCAATTAAATGATCCTCAGTTCAAATCTGGTGCTTCCCACTTGGAGTGAGACCCACTGCACACAGTTATACATAATTGGAAACACGTATGGATTGAAGGGCAGCACGTGGCAACATGTGACCCTCCACTGCATGATATTAGCATGAGTGAATACATTAGATCACCAGTGTCAGTGCCCATCCTCCCGCAGCCCTGGGTAGAAAAGAAAGAGCAGAGGCGCCTGGGCAGCTCAGTCAGTTAAGCATCTGACTCTTGATTTCAGCTCAGGTTTTGATCCCAGGGTTGTGGAATCGAGCCCCATCTCAGGCTCTGAGCTGACTGTGAAGCCTGCTTAAGACTCTCTCTCTTTCTCTTTCTCTCTCTCTCTCTCAAAACAAACAAACAAACAAACAAACAAACAAACAAAATAAAGAGCAGAAGAGCCATCCCACAGGGCCAGACGGAAGAGCCCTAGGTAGGGCAAATAGGAGACAGTCCCTAATCAGGGATCTCTGACAGTTAAGTCCAGTCCCTGCCTGTCTCCGCTGAGAGTCTGCCTGAATTCTGACCAGATAAATGAATTGCTACCCCCCCGCCCCGCCCCGGCCACTAGGTTATTTCTTAGAATGCCAAGAAGGTACAGGGACCATCTAGCTCCAACCCCTCCTCTAAGGTTCAGCTGAATACAGCCCCGTGCTGGCAACCTCCTCCCTCCCTCGTGGCCCCCAGGCAAGCAGGCCAGCCTCAGGGCCTCTCTGCAGAACCCGGCAGCACAGTGCCTTCAAGGGCAGCACAACCCCGTTATGGGCAAGCATCACTTGCTTTCCGGGTATGTCATTTTAAGTCTGCACCATCTGTTCTGGGCCCTCATTATGAATTCATGATGAACATATGTGACAATTACATCTGTAAAAGGAAAAATGGGATGTTTGTGATTTAAGCTTCAAGTAAATGCTCCTTATGCGAGCAAGCGTGCATTTGAGGGCTTTCTTTATTTTTGTTTCTTCTCCTACACTTGAGAAACTATTTGCCACAGATAAGTTTTAGTTCTAGGCTCATCCATTGAGCTAAGAGTGACCAGAAATGAGAGACAGTAGCTCCCTGCTCTAAGAATAAAAAATAAAGTGAAGTAAAATAAAATATGATAAGATAAATAAATAAAATTAAATAAATTAAAATTAAATTAAACTAAAATAAAATAATAAAATGAAATAAAACAAAACAAAACAAAACAAACTAAAATAGATTTCTCCCAGGAATTAGAATCAATTTAGGACGCAGTTAACAACTGTACTACAGAGCATGGGCCATGCAGGCTGATCTCTAGGGCAGAATTTTGGCCCAGCCATTTGCCAACCCTGTGACTTCAGGCGGGTTGCCCTGAATCTTGTTGTCTCTGCATAATGGAAATGATACCAGCAACGCTGTCATTGAGTCATGAGTAGTAAGGACATAAATCACGCAAGGCAATTAGCACAACGCCTGGCACACAGGGAGGGCACAGGACACAAGGTGCCTTTATCACTGTGTTCTCAGTTTTTCTCAAGTTCCCTTGAGGTGGGGAGATGCTTGATATTTAATAGATAAGTGGTTGGAAATAGATCGGGCCCTCACTCTTCAGAGGGCTAGAATCTTCTAATGATAAGCTAGAAGCTATAAAACCTGAACAGCTGTTTTTAGTATGTGTGTGTGGATGCGTGCGTGTGTAGAGATCCCTAGGTAGATAGACAGAAGAGAGAGACAGAGAGACAGACGATAGGCACAGAAGACACAGGAAAGATAGGAGGCCATATTTATCATTTTAATAACGATTTCCTCTGATAGTGTGAATAGAGAAACAGAGATGGGAGAAAGCTTAGAAAAACAAACCCAAATAAGGGGCTACAGAAAGACCCTCGAGACTACTGTTCTGAAGAGTTAGCATCCAACACATGGATGAATGTAACAAGGTGGGTTCTCTGCTCCTGACAGCCAACACAAGGAGCTATCATAGAATGCCCTGGATTTATCTTCATATATGCCAACCGGGTTAAGTTAAAATAAAATCGTTCTGAAATGCAGGAAACAGGCTTCACCACCTGCGTCACCTGCCCCTCAGAAGGGTTTGATAATTTGGAAAAGCACAAGTTAATCCCCTCCTACTGACAGGCACAGGGCACCGTGAGTGTGGCCAGGAGACTGACCGCGTGGCTCACATCAGCAGCAGCCAGATTGTGCCAGAGTCCAGGAAAACACCTGTGTACGGGGCCAAGGAGCTAACTTAATCCTATCTGAGCAATGCAGAGGCGGGGAAGAAGTCTGCCCCCTGAAAGTAAGTAGAAAAGGACCCATGACATGCCTGTACCACATGAGGTAGATTTAATGAGCTTAACACTTCAGTCAGGTGCTTCTACCCCTAAAAGCAAAGAAAAAGCTTAGGGCCACCTGGTGAATGGTAATTGCTAGCTCTCCATCCGGGAGCAGATCAGGCAGAGCAATAATAGATTTCTTTTTTCCTAGAAGAGGTGCGGCAGACAGCTAGCAATGCTCAGCCAATCCAAGCTCTGCTTAGCAAGGAGCTCTGTGGCACCTGTGAGCCCAGGGTGGCACCCGTGAGCCCAGGGTGGCACCGATCACCCATGTGTGTGGGGCTTAGATGATTCTATGGCAATCAGTGCACCCAAGGCATTGCAGGGAGGGTTTGAGTGTATACTCAGTCCCATATGGTAGCACGTGACAGATGGGGAGTCAGGGCAGGGATCAATCCAGGGAAAGGTAAAGTGACATATGAAGTCTCTTCATTCTACCCTCCACCTTGTTCCCTCTGCAGACCTTGAGACACATACACATCACCAGCAAACTGAGAACTGAACAGCCTCCTTGTGAATCTGGTGAATTATCTCACAGCCCCCACAATGTAAGGTTTTGGGTAAACTCCACGGTACAATACAGCTTTTGCTTTGTTGCTGAGGTCAAAATGCAGCATTCTACTCCTCACCTTATCTTCCCCTTGTCCAGGTGTGCCTGCCTTGACGAGATGGAAAATGAAATCGTGCCCTGGATCTAAGTCCAGAAGACCATTCTTGGGTGAAAGGATTGTCTTGGACTGATTTCTTCCTTGGACATACAGAATTCCACCCACGAGCAAAGATGACCCAGTAGACCTCCAAACCTAAACATATGGCTTGACTACCACTCCTCCTGCTGTGGGGGTGGAGGGAAAGGACAGAGGGATTGGAAGTGACTTCTTTAACATTTCTCTGGCACGAGGAGAGGCAACAAACAATTCTCTCTTTTCTAGAAATGGAAAGCAGGAAAATGAGTTCCCCCTTTTCAACAAGTGGGCAAAGAAGATGGAGGCTCACGAGACCTTCCTTCCCTCTTGGGCCACCCCAGGAAGGGGATGCCGAGGATGGCTTTGCTGCTCAAAGAGCTATTGTAGGACTCTGTGCATTCTGACCTCCTCTACAGGCTTGAACTCCTCACCTCCTTCTGAAGTGCTTTCACTGTGCAGCCAAGAAAAGACGAGTGTGGGGACAGGAGAAGTCGCAACACTCCCAGTGCAGAGAAGACTGAAATTTCTAAGTAGCGCTGGTTTGTTTGGGAACCAATTCAAAGGTTAATTTAGAAGGAACCTCCTGGTAAGCACACCTGCTCACACACAAAGCCTGCATCACCTTTTATTTTTTAACTGAAACTTGGGTGATAGGGCTATAGACACATTTCAAACATCCTCTGGTTCAATCCTCCTTCTCCATTTTATATATAAGAGAAATGAATGAATCTTCCAAGGTGCAGGCTGTCTAAATGCCTTGGAGTGTTTTCCCTGCTGCCTTGTCAATGAATCAATCTGTCTACACCTCTCTTTCTCTCTCATTATTACCTTTTGATCTATAATTTCCCATTTTTGAGAGATTTTTAAAAAATGTTTATGTATTTTTTTATTTTATTTATTTATTTATTTATTTATTTATTTTTAATGTTTTATTTATTTCTGAGAGAGAGAGAGAGAGCATGAGCAGGGGAGGGTCAGAGAGAGAGGGAGACACGGAATCTGAAGCAGGCTCCAGGCTCTGAGCTAGCTGTCGGCACAGAGCCTGACGCGGGGCTCGAACCCACGAACCGTGAGATCATGACCTAAGCGAAAGTCGGACGCTTAACCGACTAAGCCACCCAGGCGCCCCTGTTTATGTATTTTTTTAACTTTTTAAAAAATGTTTTATTTATTTCTGAGAGAGAGAGAGAGCATGAGCAGGGGAGGGTCAGAGAGAGAGGGAGACACGGAATCTGAAGCAGGCTCCAGGCTCTGAGCTAGCTGTCGGCACAGAGCCTGACACGGGGCTCGAACCCACGAACCTTGAGATCGTGACCTGAGCCGAAGTCGGATGCTTAACCGACTGAGCCACCCAGGTGCCCCTATTTATGTATTTTTGAGAGAGAGAGAGAGAGAGAGAGAGGAGGTGGGAGGGGGGGAGAGGAGGGAAGGGAGAGAGAGAATATCCAAGCAGGCTCTGCACTGTCAAAGCAGAACCCAATACAGGGATCTATCCCACGAACCGTGAGACCATGACATGTGCCAAGTCAAGACTTAACCGACTGAGCCACATAGGCAACCCCCATTTTTGAGAGATTAAGTCTTGCTTATTTCAGAATGTATCCCAATCATTGGTCTTCAAGTTCCTGCCTCTTCATTGGCAGTAATCCTCCTCACCTGGAAAGGATTAATTTGGCATGAGGTTGTGGGGAGAGGGGATAACAGATTACTGTTTTCACTCAATCACGTTTAAAGATTACAGCTGAAGGGGGCCTGTGTGCCTCGTTCCATTAAGTGTCTGACTCTTGGTTTCAGTTCAGGTCGCGATCTCGCAGTTTCATGAATTTGAGCCCCGTGTCGGGCTCTGCACTGGCAGTGTGGAATCTGCTTGGGATTCTCTCTCATTCTCTCTCTCTCTTTCTCTCTCTCTCTCTCTCTCTCTCTCCCTCTCCCTCTCTCTCCCTCTCCCTCTCTCTCCCTCTCCCTCTCCCTCCCCCTCTCCCTCTCCTTCTCCCCTCAGTCTCCCTCTTCCTCTCTCTCTCCCTCTATTTTTCTATCTGCCTCTCCCCACTCATGCTGTCTCTGTCTCTTTCAAAATAAATACATAAACATAAAGTAAATAAAATAATAAAAATTATGGCTGAGATTGACTAGAATGAACCATGGCCTGGATGACTTCCTGCCTGCTCCCCTACCTCCAGTGTCCCCCTCTCCACACCATTACGCAAATTTGATCCTGCTGGTGCCCTGTTTCTTGACCTTCAGTGGAGCCCCATTTGAATCCAGGTACCTGTTACTGGAGGGTCTTCAGACATAATCCAATAATATCAAGGATGTTTCTAATGTGTGTTTTCAGCTCTGATAATATAAAAATGAACACATGTATGTTCTGGGTCACCAGGATGCTCACCTCCTAACAAAATACTGCCAAGCAATTAAGTGTTTGTGTTTGTGTTTATGACAGTGGTGGTGACAAGCTGTACTTGTTTAGTACTGAAAGCTAATGAGATAAGAGCACAGGCCAGCTAAATACATACATTTTGCTTTCTTCAAAGTGAAAGTCAAATGACCTCAACATTCACTGTGTGAATGAAGATCTCCCAGGAGCTGGCACAGAGGGTGTGCAGAAAGTGAGGGTGTGGTGGAAAATGAGTCACCTCATGGCACACGGAAATAGAAGTATGACGAACACAAAGAAGCCCACGCTTTTGTGGCCAGTGCCACATATGACTGCATTTTAGACAAACAACCATATTCAACTCTGTTGTTAATTTTTATTTCATTGGCTTTTAGTTTCCTAGGTGTTGAGTTACACATTTCTTCTGATTTTTTTTCAGTTTGATTAGAGCTACAAAGACTGTAGTCCTAAATATGTTTGTTCATAAAAAGCTATGGTTATGTCATAATAAAAAATATTTTAGTCAATATTGAGAGTAGATGAGTAAATCAGTCAGGGTCCCTACAGGAAAGAGATGGCACTTGTGGAAGGATTTAACTGAAAAGAATGGAGTGAAAATGTGCTCTTTCTGTTGAAGAACAAAAACCTAGTATATATATATATATATATATATATATTTTTTTTTTTTTCTTCAGATGACTGACTGACTGAATGGATGGATGGATGAATGGATTTTCTTCAGTAAGTGAACATGCTACTTGCATGACTGGTTTCCCTGCAACCCAGTTAATTTTACCCATGGAGAGAAATTTTAAACCAGTGAGGAACCCACAGGAACCCCCAACTCTATGGGAAGGAGCAGAAAGAAATTAACACCCACTGCCTAAATTCAAGCCAAATCAACTCAGTCATTAAGATTTTACTTATAAGGTCATCACTGCCAGAAGACAGTATCCCAACAACCGTAAATCAGACTAAAACAAATTGAAAACAGGAAGTATTATAAAAGACTCTAACATCTTTCATGAGTTTTGGTTTTCCACATAAATTCCCAGATGTCCAAATGGACCTCTATTCACTCATGTGTTTCTTCCTCCAAGTTCTAAATGAACATCAAGTGTCTGCCAGTTGATGGAAAGGGATTTGCTACCAGGCTCATTCTGTTGGAGACATTGAGCCAATCTTGTGAGTCTTTGTTTAATGAGTCCATTCTACAAATGCCAATGTTATTTTTTAGTAGGTTCAACACAATACATCTTTGCACTGTAGCAGCAGAAATCTTACCAGTTTATACAACTTAAGTTTCAGAGGTGCGCACTCTACAGGTGAGCCAACAAGTTCAACAGTGGCTCCTGTTGGATAGGTATTTTTCTGCAACTCAGTTGCATGTACTGTTGTAAATGACAAGAGGAGGGAAACAAACCATCTGAGCAAAGGGGGTTGAGTTCAGGACTCTCCAGAATGAAGGAAATTCCTCTGACCCAGAGATATATGTGGTTGTGACTTTTTTAATCTTCTCATTTGTCTATATCTCCTTTAAAATGCAATATGTAAAATCCTAATAACATAGAGCAAGCTCTTGTGAATAGAGTACTTTAAAATTTTACAGTATTCTACTACCTTTATTTCTATCCTACTGTAGCATCTTCTTGCTGATTCATCTGCAGCTTGTGATTCAGTGTGTGCTTTAGATCTTTCCTTTGATACTTCCTCCTTTTACCATATCTTAGGTATTTTGATTTTCTGGCTCTAAATGTACTATTTTGTATGTCTTCATTTTGAGTTTTACACAGCTTGTCAAGGTCATGTGAGTGATTTGTCAAGGTCACTTGGAATTTTCTCTTTCTTTGCCACAAGGTACATGTTGGCTTATTTTTACATTGTCTCACTCCATGCTTGGAACTTGCAACTGTCTGACTATCATCTAAGGACCTCTCTCTGAAATGCCACTTGAATGCACCTCTGGTTTGCTTACAAATTGACAATAACTACCTTTTTGGAATGGTGTTCAAAAGAATCATTAATCCAACAAGCAAGACAGTAACTTATAAGCCTATAGCTGAAAATATTATTTACACAGTATAAAACCTTAGTGAGATTAAGAAAGATCATTTTCTACTTCATCTGAGAATCAAATAGAAACCATATTGGTCTACAAGCCTCACTCATCAAAGTGTAGTCCATGTACAAGCAGCAGCAGCAGCTTCTGGTAATGTCTTAGAAATGAAGAATTGCAAGCCCCACTTAAGACCTCCTGAATAAAAATCCGAATGTAACAAAACTTTGGTGATGCATATGCATATTCAAGTTTGAGAACCAGCGCTCTAGATGATTTATTTCTTTGATAAAGTATCCCATGTTTCCCTAGGTGATTATAAATTGATAGGTTAATGATTTGCCTTGTGATTGCCCAGATATGGATGGACTGCAATTTTCAGGGTAATCATTTCTCAAGGGTGGCACCACATGTGCCCTCCAGCAGTCCATAAAAGAATTTTCTACTCCTGCATGATTTCTTTGTAGAAATATTTAGAAATCGCATTACCACCTCAATGTATTTCAAACTTTGCTGTTTCTCACTCCCCTCACACTCAAAGAACACTAAATAGTTCAACAGTTTATATAAAGAAAAAAATAAGATTATTCACTTTCTTAACATGGGTACCAAGTGCCACATTCTTAAGTGACTGGAAAGAGCAATGGGTAATGAAAATATAAGCATAAATACACATGCTTACATTTACACAGTAGTAATTTGATTCTGAAGTCACCGACTCTTCAAATAAGCTACTCTATGATCTCCTGAGCAACCACTCCACTGTGTAATGTAGAAAGTGTGGGTTTGGACTGAGAGTTGGGTTGCAGTGCTAACTGTGTGATCTTTGGCCTGTTGCTTAATGTCCCTCAGTTTCAGATTTACCATTTATAAAATAGAAATAATAATGGTATCAATTGCATATGTACTTATGAGAATCAAATAATATAAGGCATGAAAAAGTACTGCCTGGACCATATGGAGTACCCAGCAAATAGTTGTTGTCACTGTTGTTGTTATGATGTTAATCAAATATTATCAAGATTTCCAAAGATTGAGGCCCCCCCACTCCCAAGTTGATTCAATATTTTATCTCCAGTACCTGGCATATGGTAGGGGTTCACGAAACATGGGTTGAATTAATGATTAAATAAATGGTGGATGGATAGATGGATAAATGGGCCTAGGTTTCCTAATCCGTAAAATGAGAAAACTTCACTAAATAATTACCAAGTTCTCTTTTAATTTTAAATATTTGAGCTGTATTATATATAACCCCTGGCCTTGTGTTTGGCACTGATTTCCAGATAAGTTCCAATCTTTAAAGCAAGAATATGGCCAATTTCAGGAGAAAATCTGTGCTAAGACCAAGGATAAAGTTACCAAGCACACCAGAAGAAGCCAAGGGACAAAACTGTGATATCCCAGGGAACACATTCAGCCAGTCATTCTGGTTGTGAATGTCATCCATTGTTGCTTTCAGCAAACCAGGGATCCAGAAAATAGGTAAGTGCTAATGACCCTAAGGAAAAAGCAGCCTATCTATTTTCATACGCACACCTAGAAGAAATTACACCTTCCTGACAACTTGATTTAGATGAAATGTCATGAGAAAAAGAATGTGCTCAATTTTTCAACAGGGAGAAAAAATCCAGGAGGGAACTCTGTCAGGTCTTGGGGGTGAGATTTTCTCAATATTAAGCTGATGATGCCCTGTGTATAATATCAGCCCCTTGACTTTTATTTGTATAAAAATAGTTTTCTTAACAGATTCAATCATTTGTAATCATTGTCCATGCTTGGAATCTGATCCCATCAGAGCAAGAGCTCAGAAAATATTTCTTGAATGGAATTAACCCTCACAAAGACAATTCTGGGTGGTAGAAACAACAAGGGTAGGTATTTTTACTTTATGGAACAAGATATCAAGGCTTTGCGAGATGAAAACTTGCCCAAGTGTATTTAGTAAGCAATAGTAAAGTCTTGAACCACTGACCATTGCCTCAAAGTCAATGTACTACCAGAATGCCACACTGCCTTTCTGTAGCTGCAGACGCTGAATTGCAACCAGGATTCATTCAATATTAACCAATTAATATTCATTGGGTACATGCTAGATACTAAATAAATTTATAATGGTAAACAAATCAAGTGTAATCACTGCCTCAGGTAAAGTTGTCAGGGAGATATATAAGCTGGAAAAGGACAAAGATATATTGCCCACCTCACACAAGGGCTATCCTATATTTTGAAACAAAATATAACCTCTCAAATGACCTGGCGATAGACTTTCAAATAGAAAGGCTTTGTAACCAGACAGATTTCCACGTAAATCTGTCTTCTATGCCTTGCAACAAAGGAGTTTTTTTTTTTTAATTTGTTTATGTATTTTGAGAAAGTGGGGGAGGGAGGGAAGAGAGAGAGAGTGAGAGTGAGTGAGAGAGAGAGAGAGAGAGAGAGAGAGAGAGAGAGAATCCCAAGGAGGCTCCGCAATGCACTGTTAGTGCAGAGCCCAGAATCCAGTGAAGGGCTTGAACTCACAAAAGGCAAGATCATGACCTGAGCTGAAATCAAGAGTCAAACACTAAACCAACTGAGCCTCCCAGACACCCCTGAAGTTTGCCTTTCTGAACATCAGTTTAGTCACAAAAACTGGGAAGTAATGGACATTTTGAGATGTCATGAAAATTACATGATCTTTAATGTAAGAAAGCCTGGAAGGTGGAGCTTATCACATAACAGAAGCTCAAAAAACTTTACTGTCCTCTTCTTTTTTTAAATTTCCTATCCTAAAAGACAATGGCAAACACCCTGTTTTTCTTCACAGACATAAAGTCTTATGAAAAACAAACAGAAGAGGAATAGAGAGAAAAAGCAGAGTGATTGGATACCTAATTGGAACACATTTCACTTGCCGAATTGGGCTCCACATTTCAGTAAAGGAGACTGGGTGATACCTTCCCTGGAGCTCCTGAAACATTTGCATAGGTGGCTCAGAGCCACTGACCATGTGGCTTATCTCCCTGCAGAGCTTTAGCAAGTGGGCAGTCATGACTGCATGAGCCTTAAAGATGGCTCAGAAGCCAAACATCGAAGTGGACAATCACCAAGGGGCTCTGGCTCTAAGCCTTCTGTGTGCCTCTACAAAATGCTGAGCATCTTTGATGAAAATATGATTGTTAAAAATTACTACGGTGCTTCTAAGATTTTTTCCCTCTATCTGCCTCTCTATTCTGTTTCACTATTCATTCCTCCTTAAACAGCCGTACTTAATCCAAACTGAAATATTTGATTTTCTTTCAGTTTGTTCTGAGTTTTTGTGACTTGGATCATGCTGTTGTCTCCCCATGGAATGACTTTGCTACTTCAGATCTTATCTATCCCACAAGACTGAGGCCAGACACTCCTTTTTCATCAAGGTTTTCTTGAAATACCCACCTCCTGTCCCACTGCCGCCTACAATTAAACTCTGTCTGCTCTGGTCTCTCGCTGCATTTTGTATCTATTTCTCACTATATACTTGTTTTCTATCTTGTAATGTTATTTCTGTATGTATCTTATCTTCTTTTTTAGGTCTGAACCTTCCTGAGGAGGGGACCACATTGGCCTCAGTTTTTTTTTTTTTTTTTAATTTTTTTTTTAATGTTTTATTTATTTCTAGGAGAGAGAGAGAGNTTTTAATGTTTTATTTATTTCTAGGAGAGAGAGAGAGAGAGACAGGGTGAGCAGGGGAGGGTCAGAGAGAGAGGGAGTCACAGACTGAAACAGGCTCCAGGCTCCGAGCTGGCAGTCAGCACAGAGCCCGACGCCGGGCTCGAACCCACGAACCGCGAGATCATGACCTAAGTGAAAGTCGGTCGCTTAACCGACTAAGCCACCCAGGCGCCCCAACATTGGCCTCAGTTTTATATCCTGATGGAACGAAACACAGTGATTGATGTATAATGAAGGCTATACAAATATCCATGAAATGAATGAAAATAACGGTAGTAGTGATGATGATGATGATGATGATGATGATAAGTATCTATCATTAATTAAAGGTAACTGTGGGGGCATCTGGGTAGCTCAGTTGTTGAGTACCCGACTCTTGATTTTGGCTCAGGTCATTGATCCCAGGATTGTGGGATCGAGCCCTGAATTGGGCTCCACACTGCAGATAAAGCTTGCTTGGGACTCTCTCTCTCTCTCTCTCTTCCTCTCTCCCTCTCTCTCAAAAAATAAAAATAAATAAACAAATAAATAAGATAAAATAAAATAAAAATAAAAAGGTAACTATGTGTCAGGCCTTCTTCTTGGGCTCTTTGTACGACCTATTTCAATGACTCAATCAGTTAAACTTATGTAGTAGCTATAGTTATGATCTTCATCTAGTAGATAATAGAACTGAGGCTCAGAGATACTGAGTCACCCACCTAAAGTCCAAATTTAGGAGCAACAAGAAGTAGAGTTTAACAAAGTTATTCTTCTCAGAGATAGTAATAAAAATAACAGTAATTGCTGTGATAGTTAACTTTATATAAAGTGTCAACTGGGCCACGGCTGTCCAGATCTAATATTGTTTCTGGGTATACCTATGAGAATGTTTCTGGATGAGTTAGCATGTGAATCTGTGCATTGAGTGAAATAGATTGTCTTCCCCAGTGTGGGTGGGCATCTGCCAATCCCTGAAGGGCCTGAAGAAGACAAAAAGGTAAGGAAGGAGTTCACACTATGTTCTTCCTGCCTCACTGCTTGCACTGAAGCGCCTCGTCTCATCAGCCACTCTGCTTGGACTAGGATTTACATCATCGGCTCCCCTGGTTCTCAGGCCTTCAGATTTGGACTGAAATCATAGTTTTCCTGGATCTCCAGCTTGTAAATGGGAAATTGTAGGGTATCTTAGCTTGCACAATAGCAGGAGTCAATTCATCATAATAAATTAGGTGACAGATATAGATAGATGATAGATAGATAGATAGATAGATAGATAGATAGATAGATGATAGAGATATGAAGAAGATATAGAGGTAAAGATATATAGAGGGAGAGGGAGAGAGAGAGAGAGAGAGAGAGAGAGAGAGAGAGGTGCTCTATTGGTTTGTATCTGTTTCTCTGGAAAACCCTGACAAATACAATTACCTAGCTCACCTTCTCTCTTGTTCTAACGTTCCCATAATTTTAGGAAAGCACTCCTGTAATTTTAGAACTATGTAGCTTCTGAAGAAAACTTTCAGACTCATTTCTTCTTTGTATTCTTTTCTCCCCCTATCTTTCAAAAATGAGGCTTTTAACAACCACTTAGTGAAAGGACATCTGTGGTTAATTCTGAGCAGACCGGAACTAAAAGGACACCCCCCCACTGAGCAAAGACAAACCTTTGATGCACACTGAGTCTAGGCTGAGTCAAGTGCTTTCAACTTCCTTTTAAAAGGAGTCATTCCCACAGGATTCTATTTAGAGCCCTGTAGATATTAACAAAAGCAGACAGCATGGAGCAGCACTACATCCACTGTGGATGGTGAGGGGATGGATCCCCAAGTTCATCCCTCATCCCACAGGTCAAGTTAAGTTGGTAAATCTCATTGCAAAGTATGGACACCCTAAAGAAGTGGGTCTATCTTCACCAGTCAGCATTCAAATGAGTAGACACATGGTTACATATGGTCAAGGGCTAAAATGGGTGACTCCCATACACTGCAGGGAGAATAACTGGGGAAGGGGAGAGAAATAGTTAAAAAAAAAAAAAAAAAAAAGGCCTTGGGTCTGGCACAAGTGCAGGATGTGATGGCCAGAGAAGAGGGTGATGGGACTCCAGAATCTCTGAGCTCTCTGCAACTCATCTCCTCTGGAATCGTCCTCGGGAGTTCAAAGGTAAGCAGAAGCAGTACAGTTTGGGGGTTCATTAAAATGGTATGGGCTGCATTTCTATTAAAGTTCTTTTTTTAAATTTTTTAATGTTTATTTATTTTTGAGAGATAGGGAGAGAGAGAGAGGGAGACACAGAATCAGAAGCAGGCCTCCAGGCTCAAGCTGTCCGCACAGAGCCCAATGCGGAGCTCGAACCCACAAACTGTGAGATCATGATCTGAGCCAAAGTTGGTCACTTAAGCAACTGAACCACCCAGGTGCCCTAAAGTTCTTAACACATAGATGGAAAATAAGGATCTCAGTCATTGCTTGACTTGCCCTCCCCTCTCTTACATTACCATAGCCCATTGTTTTGCTTTGTATTGGGCTCTCTTTCTAATCCAGGGCACCATTTTCTCTGTATTATGAATTTTTTCAGCCCTTTCTACTTACACTCTCCATATACAAACACAGCATGTGGCCTTACACTTTGTGGATACTCAAGAAACATTTGGGGCACCTGCACGGCTCAATTGGTTAAGCGTCCGACTTCCAACTTCGCCTCAGGTCAAGATCTCACAGTCTGTGAGTTGGAGCCCCATATTGGCCTCTGTGCTGACAGTTCAGAGCCTGGAGCCTGCTTCATATTCTGTGCTTCCCTCTCTCTCTGCCCCCCTCCCTTGTGCTCTGTCTCTCTCTCTCTATCTCAAAAATAAACATCAATTTTTTTTAAAAAAAGAAACATTTATGGGGGCATGATTTTACAAAGATAATCTAGTTTTTTTTTTTATCTTTAGCACTTAACACATGATCAATAAATGCTGAGTGGAATGGAATGAGGGGTGTGTGTCTAAAGAAGGGTGTTTTGAAGCTCACTGAGCTCAATTGCTTGATTTCAGGTAGCTGTTGTACCTTGGCAAGAAGGTATCCATCTCCAAATCTGAAGAATAAATTCCATTTAATTAGTGACATGAACTAGATGCCCACAGCTGCTGTTTCTTACAATGGCCAAGGGCCTGGGGGGGAGGGGGGGCAGGGAATCACAGAAATGAGTGTGAAATGAATCAAAGGGGGCAGGGAGGGAAGAGTGGGCACAGATGGGCTCTGCAGACTCCTCCTACTCCACTGATCTTGGCCCGGTGGAAGTGACGTCAGAGACGCAAAGACACATAGCTCCTGGCACTCTGGCTTTATGATTTCTCCAGGAGAGTCTTGGGGCCCAGTAAGCTTTCACCTTTTTCATCACAAAAATATGCAAATAGAAGCAATGAAGCAGCATAGTTTAATGGAATAAACATAGAATTTACGATCAAAAGACTGAATTTAATACTTGACTCCATCTGCAGACAGTAGCCTCCTGCCCTTAAGCAACTCCTTTCATGGCTTGGAGCCTTAGTTTTCTAACCTGCTAAATGGGAATGACAATTCTAGTTTTACCGACCACAAAAATATATTGAAGCCATCAAGTGAGTTCATGTATAGGTGTTATGTAAAAAGCATCATATAAATGCAGATGAATTAACAAATATTTACCAAGCAAGAGCCATGGCCTACTGCTCCATTAGGGACTTTATTTTGCTCAATAGTCTCATCCACTTTTAATAATACCACTGTGTAGTTGTACTGTCCTCAATTTACGTGGGAAAACTAAAGATAGTTTTTATATTGGCCAGAAGTCACCGAGTTCACACATCTGGATTCACAATCTCTTTCAATCTTCCAACTCTTCATCTACTATCTGTCCCTACTCCAATTGTAAGTGGTGCCACTGACCCTGAGTCTAATTTCCCCTGTGGCTCATGTCCAGCTTAAAGCCTTAAAGTGCAGTATGGTTACTACTCCTGAACTACCAGAGTCAGGCGTGGTTCACTCAGCCCTCAATCCACATGCTCATACTCTGCGTAAGGCATTATTTCAGGTTCTGTGGAATGTTTTTAAATGCATTCATGGCAGCATCTTCCTTCATGGAGCTTGCATTCTGGAAAGAGAGACGCACTAGGCAAAATGATTCATAAAAGCATATATCACAGACAGATGACAACCGCCGGTGGTATTCATCATTTACTATGTTTACTATATTCCAAACTCTCTTCTGAGCATTTCTCGTGTACTAGTTGTGGAAATGAATGAAGACCATCTAAATGAGCAAAGGCAATTTATTCAGAGCTTGTTACGGCAAGGGAGTCAGCCACCATCCCTTGCATTTGGCAGACACTCAACTGCAGTCAGAGGAGCAGAAGAGCTTTCTAGAAGATGGGGGGTGGGAGCAGGAAGGTTGGGGTGTTCCTCACATGCAGGTTGTTGGTGTGGACAAGCTGGAAGTTGGCTAATTAGAGGTTGGACATCCTGTGTGACCAGTGAGGGGAGCATATTTGGTTTTTCCAATTAGTCCCAAGTTGGAAATGTGGACAAAAATCAGGGAAGCTGGTAATTATTGATTAACCTTTGACTAGTAGGGGCTGATTGCTACAGAGGTTGTGGTGTGATTTCCTGAACGACTCACTGAAGATTGTGGGGTGTTTTATTTTTATACATCAACTGATCATTGTCTGTTTGTCTATGTTTATAATTCGCTTAAGGCTCGCAAAAATCATGGGACAGAGACACTGCATTGGCCAGAGGAAACTGAGGCACAGAGAGATTAATTAACCTGCCAGAATCACATAGCTAGGTAACAAGCAGAACACAATTCTAACAAGTTTTCTCAAGAACCCGTACCCTCACCCACTTTGCTAATACAGTTGAATAGGAAAAGATCAATCACACACAAGGAAATGGGCAAAGAACCTGAGGAGAGAGTTTACAAAAAGGAAATGCAATAACCTTTAATATAAAAAAGAATGCACAGACTCAATCAAATTAAGGGAAATAGAAACTAAATTATAATCAAAAAACCTTATTATTTACCTATCTAGTTGGCAAATATCAAAAGTTTGATGATATACATTGTCGGTGAAATTGTAAATTGAAAACTCTGTGAAGGGGAATTTGACGGTATCTATCAAAATTACAAAGATACCTCTCCTTGACTGAGCAGTTTTATTCCTGCATATTTATTATACAGGTATTAACCCATGAGTGAAATGACATACATACGGAGATATTCATTGTCACATTTATTAGGACAAACACTGGAAATGACCTCAATGACCACCAACAGAGGACGGGTATGTCCATATCAGCAGGAATATATTTTGCCACATGTGCACTTACTGTTCTGGATGCTAAGCCTGTTTTAACTTGTTTAATCTTGATAACAGTTCTTTGAGGAGGGTACTCTCATCGTATGTTTCCTAGATGAGTCAGTCAAGGTACAGAGAGGTTAAGTAAGATGCCCAAGGTCATACAGAGGGTTTAGACTCAGGCAGTCTGACTCCTCTGTCCTTTTTTTTTTTTTTTTTTAAGTTTGTTTTTATTTTGAGAGAGACAGAGAGAGCACGAGCAGGGGAGAGGCAGAGAAAGAGGGAAAATCTCAAGCAGGCTCTGACTGTCAGTGCAGAGCCCATACAGGGCTCAAACTCACAACACCGTGAGATCATTGCCTGAGCTGAAATCAAGAGTCAGAGGCTTAAACAACTGAGCCACCCAGGCAACCCCCCCCACATTTGTTCTTAACCACTGTGCTATACCCAACAGCTATTAAAAGAATGACATGGGGAGGGGTGTGCCTGGGTGACTCAGTTAGTTAAGAGTTGGACTCTTGATTTTGGTTCAGGTCATGATCTCACAGTTCATGAGTCCAAATCCAATATCGGGCTCTTCACTGACAGCAAGGAGCCTGCTTGGGATTCTCTCTCTCTCTGCCTCTCCCCTGCTCTCCTTCTCTCAAAATAAATAAGTAAACATTCAAGAAACAGAATGACATGGTTCTATATGTACCAGTATATAATGATCTTCAAGATAATGTTATAAAGTGAAAAAAAAAAACAACAACAGCAATGGGAAAGCTACAGAATGGTATGCATATGTTTATTTTATATATAATATAATATAACAGTACCTTGTTATATTATATTATATTATATTATATTATATTATATTATATTATATTATATTTATCTTGGATATGTATACAATGTAAAATACATTTAAGAGGGTATTCAACTTGGTAAGGAAACTGAAGGGCAGGGATGAGAAGGAAATAATTCACCATAAAAACTTACTTTTTGAGGTTTTGGGCTATAAACATGTTTTTCTATTAAAAAACTCAGCTCATATCACATTCTTGCTGGACACCCTTTTAACTGCTTCCTATGGCACTTAGAACAACCAGCTTTAGACCCCATGGCACAGATAACAAGGTCCCATCTGATCTATACCTTCTCCGTATAAATTGTCCAGCTCTCCCTCTGGCTTTCTCTCAGGCCTTCTTTTTTGCAGGCTTTCTTTCATAGCTGAAACTTGACAAACCCTTTTCTGCCTCAGGCCCTTTGCATACTCTGTGCCTTCTGCCTGCTATCTCTTTCACCATGGCTAGCAACTGATCAGCTGCTTCTTATCCTACAGGCTTTCACTTAGCTCCCCAAGCATTCAATTTAAAGATGTTTCCTCCATTCTCATTACTTATCACAGTACCCTGTTTCATTATTTTTCAAGTAGCTCTATTTAATAATAATGATTTATAAATCATTATTTATTTTGATTCTAAATTTTTACTGTCTTATTATTATTGTTGCTTTTACTAGAATAGACTTCATTTGTCTCCTGTTACATGATGGTGCTAGCACACAGCACAGAGCTTGGCAAATAGTAGGTACTTAATATCATTTGGTTAATGTCATTCATGCAGAAAGGAACCCAGTGTGTTCGAGGATCTGAAAGACAAGATTTCTGATACCAGCCTACAGTCAAGTAGGAGAGAGGAGATTTTTCCCAGGAACTCTTAGAGTCTCTTATTAAAAAGTTCCCCACAGGACACCTGGGTGGCTCAGTTGGTTAAGCATCTGACTTCGGCTCAGGTCATGATCTCACTGTTTATGGGTTCATGCCCCATATCAGGCTCTGCACTGACAGCTCAGAGCCTGGAGCCTGCTTCAGATTCTGTGTCTCTGTCTCTCTCTACCCCTCCTCTGCTCATGCTCTGCCTCTCTCTCTCTCTCTCTCTCAAAAATAAACATTAAAAAGAATTTTAAAGGTCCCCAAAACTCTTGAATGAAAGTTGTATCATCCGTGGGGAAAAGATAAACACCTAAACTTTGAAAATAGGCAGGCCAGCATTCAAATTTATGTCTAGCTGCACATTCTGTGACTTTGGGTAAAAATTACTTAACACTTAAGAGCTTGAATGCTATCAGGTGCAAAATCAAGGTCGTGGAAATATTGTGAGGATCAAATAAAACAAAAGCGTCCATCTTGGCCCATGGGAGTCCCTCAGCTACCAATAATTATATGTGTCTTCTCCATCCCTCTCTTAAATGCACAGATACCTTTGGAAGTGAGAGACAAAGCATGCTTGAAGGCCTCAAAGTCTGGAAGGAGGATCCTTCCCCCAGGACCACTGTTACTGCTATTTCTCAGGGCCTGATGATGATGATGATGATGATGATGATGATGATAGGACAGGAGCAAACCCTGCAGCTTCTATAAAGTCCTCCGTACCCTCAGGCCCTGTGTCCTCTGCTTGCAGCATGTGCAGTGTGTTCCCGCTGATTGCTGTTTCATTAGTATTACCCAAGTTCTGTTGTACTAATAAATTTGGAGCACAATGACTGCATGTCAGGGCCTTTCAAATGCTCTGATGGAGGATTTGGATGTCAATTTTTCTTTCGTTTCGTTTCATTTCTCCTTGGGCTACGGAACCAAAGTTGTATGGATCCTGTGAAGCAATAAGGTTATCACTGACCCGCCTTTCCCCTCAGTCCCAGAAGAGAAGAGAAGTTGGGTGCCTGGAGGAGGAGGGGTGGACTCCGGGACTTCAGGCAGGTCTGGGCCCCAGGGGAAGCCGTGCCTCAGATGGGCTCAAGCCATTTGCACACAAATCACGCTTCCCCCTGACAGTCTGTCTGTCATGACTCACAGGAATGATCACAAAGAACTCTACACAGCATTGCCCTTGGAGGTGGTGTCCTTCTAGCCCATCGGGAAGGGTATAGTCAACTGAGCAGCGAGGGAGGCTGGAACTTCCTGAATGTCTCTGCCCAAGGCCGGAGGAAGGATGTGGACGCCCGGTGTGCTGTTTTCCTGAGACACACTTCCAGGCCCCTTGTACTTCTTCCCACCAGCCAGAAGGAAGAACTGAGTTAGACAGCTAGCCAAAGAAAGACAGACTTCTGCCAGCCAAACTCATCGGTCTGTCTTCAGGCTCTGAGAGTGTGAAATGGAAATGGATGGTATCCAGGGAGCCTGCTCTGATTTTATTATTTTGAAATGCTCTGGACACAGATTAACTCCCTTTGCCTAGTGTTTGGCTTTTTTTTTTTCCTTCTTCTCTTTCTTTCTTCAGGGGTTGGGGACATAACGCTCAGTGATAAATTTATGGACCAGCAGTATGTCCCCACCATACCCTCTTGACATGCCTCTCTCATGCCTTCTGGATGGAATCGCTGCATCTCAGAGCCATGCTCCCACTGAATCAAACCAGACACGCTTCTTCAATGCCGTCCCAAACAGCCAGGCTGAGGAGGGAGAGGTACAGGGTGGCTATTCCTCTCTGTGCAGGGGCGGAGGAAACACATCAATCTCCCAGCGGTCTGCTTCCCATCCTTAGAGGTTTCCATCCACTGTACCGTGACCCAGACGGCCTTCCTCTGGGAGTGTTTACCTGCTTTGCTTCCAGCACCTCGAGGAACCCTGGCAGGAGGTGGATCACCTAGAATGAGTGATGATGTTGGCCTCCTCCAAGCTGTAGCTGAGGGAAGTCACACTAAATACTCCAGACACCATCTGTGCAGATCACGGACATCCAGAAAGTAGACCGTTCACTCTGCAAAGCAGCCACAGCAGTACCAAGGGTTAATTTGAATAAGGCGGTGCTGGTCATGAAAGCACCTGAGCCCTCCTCTTTCAAGAATAAACTCTCTTAATTCATTGAACGCATTTATCGGCCTTAGTTTCTCCATCTGTTCAATGGGATGATTCTTAACTGAAGGAATAATGTTCTTTTTCTTTTCACGTTTCTCATACGCTATTTTATTTTAGTTTTTTGATGTTTATTTTTATTTATTTTGAGAGAGGGAGAGACAGAATCCCAAGCAGATGGCCAGCCCATAGCCTGATGTAGGGCTGGAACTCATGAACCAAGAGATCATGACCTGAGACGAAATCAGGATTTAGAGGCTTAACTGACTGAGCTACCCAGGCAGCCCTCTCCTACACTATTTTAAGTCCTTTGGCTTCTTTTAAAATGTGCAACGTCTTCTTTTCCAAGGCAGCGTGGTAGAGTAAAAAAAAAAACAAATAAATTTCAAGACACTACCAGCTCAGGCTTTTGTTGTCTGGCCCTGAGTAAATTGCTCTACCTCTTTGGGCCTCCATTCTCTCATTCATACATTGAGGATTAACACTGTCTGCCCTGGATGAAATGAGATAAAGATTCGAAGTAGCCTAACCGGGGAAGTCCATCAGTGGTAACTAACTACTGGTGAGGAACGTGTTTTACACAAATGTTCAGTCCCCTTTCATGCCCACTACAGTGTTGCCATGTAGTAAATATCACTCAGTAAATATCCGCTAATTGGTATGCTTTCAAGCTTTGAGGCAGAACAGAACTGTATCCACTAATGGTGTTATTCTTGCAGAATGATTTTATAACCCCATTAGTTTGGGAGAACGAAACGGAGCTAAAAATGTTCACGTCAAGAGTTGTAGTATCCAGGCCACTGAGACATTTGATTTTCTTCTGCTCTCCATCAAGTGCCAGCATGTGAGTGAATTCATCTCGACTCTCTCCATTTTGATGTCTGTCTTGATGCGAAACCCATCCTGGGAATAAGCTGATGACACCCAAACTGTAGCCTATTAACACATCTTTGTTTCAGAAGCTGCTGCTATTTTACAAAATGCCTTTGGGTGCGTTGCAGAGAAAACGCCTGTGACAAAGGCATCTGGGCTTTGATCAGAATTGTTTTCCTTTGCGCTTCTTTTCAGGCGCTGCAGAAAGTTTACTCTGGCAGCAGATTGGCACAGCTCGCAGTGGTTTTCGTGAAAATCGAGGTGAAATAGTCCCTGTGTTCTCCCTGCATTTCTGATCCAACCACTCTTCCCCAGAACTGCAAGCCACACAAGTGCTTGTGTCCCGGTCGGTAAGTGTGCGGTCCGGCCATGACCACCTTGCAACCAAGGCTGTGACAGTTTCATAACTGTTATTTATCGGGACCCGAATAACCCTGATCCGGGAAGCTAGAGCCGCTTTGCCACCATCTGCCAGTTCAGCCCGACCCCAGCCCGGAAGACTGATCCTATCCCTAAGCAGGAGCGATGCAAGTGCCCTAATTCGGTTTCTGCAATCCCCATTCTAACAATGATTATGAAATCAGACAGCCTGCATTATCCCATTTATTCTTCTCAACATCCCTGTAAGGCAGGTAGCAGTGTCAAAGAGGTTAAATCTTTTGTCCAGGGGGTGCCTGGGTGGATCAGTTGGTTAAGCGTCGGACTTGAGCTCAGGTCATGATCTTGTGGTTCCTGAGTTCAAACCCAGTGTCTGGCTCTGTGCTGACAGCTCAGAGCCTGGAGCTGCTTCAGATTCTGTACCTTCCTCTCAACGTCTCTCCCCCACTCATGCTCTGCCTCTCTCTCTCAAAAATAAATAATAAAATATTTTTAAAAACTCTCTTGTCCAGGTCCCATAGCCAGGAAGTATTGGAGCTAATCAGTCAGACATGGGAGGTGAGGGGCTTTTGTTTTTAACCCCTTACACATCACTGTCTCGTAGCTCTGCCTCTCCATGTCCCGAAGCCTGATCTACCTGATACTACTACAGTCTCCTTCAGGACAGGACTTCTTGATCTTGACCTCTACACAGAACCTCTCAGGCTTTTATGTGCATGTGAGTTACTTGTGAATGACCTGGGGAAGGGGAGAGATGACTAGAGAAGGGAAGGGGGAAGGGCCTTCTAGGCAAAAAGAACAGCAGGGGTAGGGAATTATAGACAAGAGCAATCCAGAGACCTTCAAGTAGCCCAGCCCATCTGGCAATGAGTCAGCCTCCCTGGAAGTTCCCCCCCCCAATAACATCCTAGATTGCCAGGACCAGACTGTCCAGTCGAGGCAAGAGATAGAGACAAGTCCTGACCACCAAGACTGCAGGTGACATGCAAAGAAACCAGATGTGAAGGTACATGGAGCTACAGGGCAAATTCCAAAGTCTAGAAGTTGGCAGAACTGGCTTATCATGAGATCTAGCATCCAAAGGGTCAACGTGAATGCAAAACACAGCACGTCCATCCCATCCCCACCAGATCTACCAAGCACAGTGTTAGGTAGTGCAGGCTCCTGGCAGAGAGGCAATCCTTGCTTGACAATTGGGAGCTGGGCCTGCGTTCACTAGATTTTTGCTATTCAAAACATGGTCTGGGACACAGTATCACCTTGGTGGGATCCTTGCCAAAAATACCTAACCTGAATCTAATTATGAAACATCAGCCAATCTCTAATTGAGGGGCATTCTACAAAATAACTGGCTTGTACTCTTCAAAATTGTCAAGGTCAAGAAAGACAAAAACAGCCGAGCAATTGTTCTAGATGACAGGAGACTCTGAAAACACATGACCAATGCAATGTATGCTCTTGAATTTGTATCCTGGACCAAGGAGGGAGAAATCTCTGTAAAGGTATTATTGAAACAATTAAACATTTTTAAAATATTGTCATTTTAGATGATTATATTGATCAATATTAAATCTCCTGATTTTGATAAATATAAGAAAATATACTTTTTCGTAGGAAATATACATGTGCTGAAGAATTTAGAGGTAGAAGGGGCATAATATCACCAACTTACTTCCATACAGTTCAGAAATATGTGATGATATAAATATGTGATGAGAAAGAAAATAGGGCAAAATTGTTGAATTTGAATTATTTGAATTTGGGTAAAAGTATGTAGTGTTTTTTGCACCATCCTTGCAACTGTTCTGTAAATTTGAAATTAATGTCAGTTTTTTGAAGTTCCGAAACACAAAGAAAAAAGTCTTGATATATGTAAGAAGAAAGAATGGACCTCTAACCAATAAGTTAGAAGAATGGCAGGCTTTCAGGCTCCATATGGAACCCACAGAATAAGAATCGACATTTTAACAAAATCCCCATGTGATTTATATCTATATACAATGTCAGGAATCTTTACCCTATTACATCACAGACTGGCCATACTGGTCCTGGCTGTGAGACATCTCAATTACACATCACCTCTAAGCTATGCCCCAAACTCCTATTCATCCTCAAAACACAGTTCAGAAATCAACTTCTGCATGAAAATGTTTTTTTTTTCCCCTCTGCCTACAACTCCCTTCTAAGATATTGTGCTGTATTCAATGCTCTCTAAGGAAACTTTTTAATTGTCTCCCCATTTTCACGTTATATTGGAATTCAGTTCCATTTTCCTCTTTTACTATTTCAGTAAAAGGATAATTTCTTATTAGAGTAAAATATTTATGTCTTGTGTGTCCTCAGCACTGAGTCAGGCAAATGCTAGTATTAGGGAACTTTTGAGTCTATGAATGAAGAAATACGAAAGAAATAAATTCAGCTCTATGTTGCCAACCCCCATGTCATAGTTAAGGCTCCAGGAATATACTCCTGGAGGCTCAGAAAGCACTGGAGGTAATTTGGATCTGAATCTGAGCAGACACCGGGTATCTCACCAGCAGAGAATGAAGGGGTTGGGTAGGCAGAGAGCTTCCAGCGTGTAGATATCCAACCCCTAACCCAACATTGCTCGAATATACTCCAAAGATAACTAGTTTCAAGTTTCCTCCCAATTCCAGCAGTTATATAAACTGCCACTGGGTTTATGACCCAGTAACACATTGTTATAGTAACAATTCATTGGTAATGTTCACTTGCCACAGGATGTGTGGGTGTTCCAAAAATACAATAAATAGCAAAAGATAAGCTTAGTCTATACAATGACTTAATCATGGTTACTAGGAGGAAAAAAGAAGACAGGCCAGAGAGACAGATATTAGGACAGGCTTTTTGAAAGCATGTGATGTTGTTATCCTAATGGATCTGCGCCTTTAAGAGCCAGCCCTTTCTCTCAGCTCCAGCAGGTGCAAGCAGAGATACAGGGCAGAACGTCGGAAAACACAAATGACTGGAAGGAAAGGAGAAGCTTTGGCTTGGGAGGCATTATGCCCCCTCTCTTGCTTTCAAATACATGATAAAGGATGGATTTATAATGAGCTGCTTCTATCCAAGAAGTCAAGCAAATTTAAAAGGACCTACTAGTTACAATCCAGCCTCCCCGGTGTTTTCAGTAAAAGGATAATTTCAAATATCAAACCGAAGCATCCTAGGGTACGGAAGGCTGTGTGGACTCCAGGTCTTTCAATATAGCCAAGATCTGCTACCATGGTACTTGCAGAAGAAATATTTTATTTTAACTCAACATGGGGCTTTTTAAGAATTCCCCCAGGAACACGCTTTCGCCAAAAACCGGAGCTTAATTTAATGAGGGTGAAAGGTTTAAGAAAGAAAAATAAAAGGGAAGTCTTGAAAGCACAGAAGACATTTGGAGCAGGAACCTGAGCCCAACTAGTTGAAACATCTCGGCAATGGCAGTGAGCAGATTCAGGCCCTCATGAAGTTCTGAGCATCTCTGAAGGATTTGCAATGAAACCCTCATCAGCCCGCCGCCTGTGCAGAAGCTTCTCCAATGCGCAAAGAAAAGCCATGTAGAATTGCTTGAGGGGGTTTATTTCTTTTGATACCTACTGTGTGCTAGACAACTTCATTTGAGTCTGGAAGGAGGCAGCCTAACCTTCGTTTTGCAGAGACAGATGCACCAGAGACCAGGGTGGCCTGCCCAACATAACACAGTCTTCGGAAAGGTCCCATCCCCCAACATGAGTGAGGCCACAGAAGCCATTTAAAAAGCTGTCTCTGTTCTGCAGAGCTACTCACCCACTGAACCTCCTAACCTGCTGGTTTGCAGACAGATGCTTGCTCTGATCTCCACTTGGGACCCAATTTGCATCTGCTGGCCCCCAATAGATTTATCATTTCAGTCTCCTCCTGTGATTCAAAGGCCACTTTCACTCATATTGTGCCTTTGATTCTTTTTGGTTTCCAGTGAGACAGCCCAGAGCCCATGAACCCAGCAACTTTACCTAGCCCTGGCTCCCAGAGTGCGAGCCCAGAGAACACACACCCCTAGGATATAGAACTAAGACTGAAATCCAGATGTCTAGCTCCAAGCCCAAGCCCAGGCTCATCCTCCAATATCACAAAGTTTCTTTGCAGGGGGAACTTTGTTTCCAGACATAGAATAGGAGACTCCATAATGGTAAGTAAATCACATAGGATACAGATTCTAATGAAATTTGGGTGCCAGGAGCCTGCTTGGGATTCTGTGTCCCTCTTTCTCTGCCCCTACCCTGTTCTCTCTCTCTCAAAAATAAATAAATAAACATTTAAAATTAAAAAAAAAAAAAAAGAATGTGACTTTACATCTCCTTTTAGAATGGCCATAGCTAGGAAACAAAGGATGTGGGCACCTGGATGGCTCAGTAGACTAAGCGTCCAACTTTTGGTTTGGGCTCAGGTCATGATCTCGTGGTTCGTGAATTCAAGCCCCACATTAGGCTCTGTGCTGACAGTGCAGAGCCTGCTTGGGATCCTCTCTCTCTCCCTCTTTCTCTGTTCTTCCTCTGCTTGTGCTCTCTCTCTCTTTCTCTCTCTCAGAAGAAATAAACTTAAAAAAAAAAAAAGAACAACAACAACAACAATAAGACAAAGGATAACAAATGCTGGTGTGGATGTAGAGAAAAGGGAACCCCCATGCCCTGTTGCTGGGACTGTAAATTGGTACAGCCACAGTGGAAAAGAGTATGGAGTTTCCTCAAAAGAATTAAAAATAGAACTACTACGTGATCCTGCAATTCCACTTCTGGGAATAGATCCAACAGAAATGAAAACATTAACTCAAAAAGGTATCTCTACCCCCATGAGCATTACAGCATCATTTCCAACAGCAAAGACATGGAGCCACCTAAGTGTCCTTTGAGAGATGAATAGATAAAGAAGTTGTGGTGTGTATACACAATAGAGCATTATTCAGCCAGAAAAAAAATGAGGAAATCTTACTACTGGTGACAGCATAGATGGACCTTGAAGGCATGATGCTAAGTGAAGTAAGTCAGACAAGAGAAAGACCAATACTGTGATCCCACTTAGACGTGGACTCTAAAAAACCAAGAACACACACACACAAAGCAATAAACCAATAGAAAAAGAGATCAGATTTGTAGTTACCAGAGGCAGAGGGGAGGAGAAATGGGAGAAAGATGGTCAAAAGGTACAAACTTTTATGAGATAAATGAGTACTGGGGATGTCATTTGCATCGTGTCACCCATGATGACTGTAGCTAACACTGTTGTAGGCTAGATATCAAAGGTGTTCAAAGAGTAGATCCTAAGTGTTCTCATCACAAGGAGAAAGTCTCTTTTTTATTGAATATAGGTATAATATATGAGATGATGGATGTTCACTAAATCTGTTGTGGTAATCATTTCACTATATATGGAAATCAAACCGTCATTCTATATGCCTTAAACTTCTACAGTGATGTACATCAATTATTTCTCAGTAAAACTAGGGAGGAAATTCCATCAGAAAGAAAAAGAATGTGGGGGCTCCTGGGTGGCTCCGTGGTTAAGTGTTTGACTTTGGCTCAGCTTGTTGTCTCACAGTTTGTGAGTTTGAGCCCCGCATCTTCTGTGCTGACAGCTAGCTCAGAGCCTGGAGCCTACTTCGGATTCTGTGTCTCCCTCACTCTTTGCCCCTCCCTGACTTGTGTGCTCTCTCTCTCTTTCTCTCTCTCTGTCTCTCTGTCTCTCTCTCTCTCTCTCAAAAATAAATAAACATTAAAAAAAAAAAGAATGTGTCATTATTCCAATGTTGGCAGACCTGAAAATTTCCTTAATATTGTGTATGAGGAAAAGACCATGTTAAGCAAATGAATGATATAAATAGAATCAAAGGGAAGAGGGAAGGAAGGCCTGGGGAGGACTCAGTCTGTTTTACTGGGGGAGGGCAATCTGGAAACGGCCAGAGAGGACTAGAGTAATAAAGGGGTCCACACTGGGGTCCCTTCGTATCATGGATGGAGCAATGGAAAAGCAGGAAAAACAGGAGCAAACTTCAGAACCTATTTCAGTGAGAATGAAGTTTTCAAATATTGTGCAGTCAGTGTCATAATTATTCAAATGTTCTTTTTTTAAAATTATTAAGTTTCAAGCAGGTACCTGAAGATTTTGATTTACACACTTATACTCCTGTTCTGAAATATGTGGTTCCACCTCAGTGCCTACCATGCTCATGAGACTAAGAGAAGGCTTTGATCTAATGTGCTCTCAATACCACACCATGCCTGGCATGCACTAATTACCCAGTGAAGTTGTGGATTAACAAACACATCATGTCTTAAACTATATATTAGTTAATCATGTAGTTTGTTTAATTATCCTTCTCTTTATATATCACCAGCCTGTAAGTTTCATGAAGTGAAGGCCCAAGTCCTGTTGTGTAAACCATGAATGCCTGAGACTGGCATTCATGATACTCAACAATCTGACCCAATCCAGCCCCATTAACATAATTTATCACTAATCCAATACCCAATACTGTCCTTTGCTCCCCCCAAAATAGTGTTTTCTTAGCCCCCAAGTATAGCCCGCATTCACAAGCATTATATCTCAAGCTAAAGGGCCATTTCCCTTATATTCTACCCAACAAAGCCCTGTTCTTTGATTTCTATTTCCATTAGCTTCCCTGGACCATTCTTTTAAACACCTTTGCAGCTAAGATCTCTTTGCCACTTAGCTTAACCTGCCTTGCAAATTTCTTTAGTTTTTGTAGCACTCTGGTCTTCTCAATGTTATGGGGAAGAAATACGGCAGCAAAATCCATGCCTTCTATTTCTTCATACATAACCATACCTGAAATAATAGAACTAGGCCAACAGTAAGAATTCAATAATGTTGTGGGGTTGGAAATGATAATAATAAAACTGCATTTATACGATCATAAATTCAGAATGTATTGTGTCTAATGTTCAAATAAGGACACCTAAGTGACTGGAAATTACTCCATGGTTCTGAAGAAGGGATAGCAGTTAGACTAGAGAAATTTACTTGCAGTGCTGCTCATTGCTTAAATATACCTTTTCGTTAGTTTGGTTTTTTTTTCAATTTCCACACTCCCCTTATCCTTTCTCCTTGGCATCACCTAAAGAGGTTCTGTGCTCTCTCATCCCTGTGGTTGGGTGATCAAACATATTGATGTGTCTGCTTCTCTTCTCTCAGGAGGAACTTGTCTTCTAAGTTGAGAAGCCTAAGATCCACAAATCGAAACTAAAGATTCTCCTGCTCACATCCCATTGTTCCACAACCAGCTTAAGAGCCAGATGATGCTCTATCATAGACCTGTAATATATTATGTAATCTAGGCCCTAACACAATTAAAGCCCCTGCTAAAAAAAGAAGATATGAAATATTCATCTCTATCAAATACTCAATAAAAAAAAAAAGAGTGCATGTCTTCTGACACTCATGATATGAAGTGGGCAATTGGAAAGTGAGGTATTGGCAGATTAGGAGACAAAACTGATGGTTCACAACTTGTATGAGTCAAATTCTTTGTTTTCCAATAATCTCAGTGCAAACAAGTTTAGGCAGAATGGGGGTGTCATTGGCCCATCACAAGACTATAGATAGAATATGTTTGACAGTGTATCTAAGTCAACTCATACAAGACTGGATGCTGACTAGGCTCTTGATCTCACCCCATTCCTTGTAAATATCACCTTCAATATTTCATGCTAGGTATCTCCATGAGGCTGGACCCATGGCCACTGGCAGTTCTAGGACTTGTGTCTTCTCACCTTTATGACAGGGTGTAAAGTAGTCTCTTTTTTTGGATTCATTTCAAAAGAAAGTCCCAGAGAAAGATTCTGATTGGCTTGGTGTGGCTCCCATGACCAGCCCTATGGCCAGTAAGACTTAACAGCATAGCTGCCCATGGATGGAACTTCAAATAAGTTTCAGAGGAGAGGAGAAGTGAACTTCTCAGAAAAAACAATTGACCTCTACTGCATACTTAAAAGAGAGAAAAACATTTTTATTCTGAAAGAGTTGTTGGTTAGAATGAAAGAAAGAAGAGAAAGCTTACACTGGTGAATTTTTTCCTTTCCTCTAGTGAACACCAATACAGAGACAAAGTATTTTGCTATAATTGGTGAAAAGGCTGAAATCAATATCTGCTATAGCCCCCATCACATTGCATTATAATTTCCTGTACAAGACTATTTTCCCAATGACAACTGAGCTCCTTAAATTCAAGACCCTATTATATCTTTACTCCTAAGGCCAAAGCCAGCACCAGAATATGGTAGAGGATTTTCTGAAAATACATAAGCATGGAAGAAAAAAGGAGGAGAGGGAGAGAAGAGATTCTTTACTCCTGTTGCCCACCATCCAGTGGAAGATGAGACATGGTGCAGACAACTACAAACCAGGACAGAATAATTAATACTAAGTAGAATTATAAAAGCATCCCTCAGTAATTTATAAGAAATGATTTAGCCTACCAAGGAAAATCAGATAAAAATTCATAAGGAAGTTAACTTTTGAGTATTCCCAGAAAAACCCAATTCAGTGACTCAAAAAGTGGAGATGGTATTCAGATCAGTAACAACAGATGGAGACACTGCAGTGCACGCTGCCTTAGATTGCTAAAAGACAGCTATCTTTCCTGCCTTATACATAAATAGGAGGATTTCAGGGTCCAAAGAAGACCTTTTGCCTCTTTTCTCCATAAAAATATCCCTTTTACCTATTCATATTTCCTGAGAATTATTTGTAAGGGACAAAGGCTTTCACTCTATAATTAAGGATAAGGCTTTAAAATGCAAATATTCCTTAAAATAGAAACAGGGTGACTTGTGGTAAGGAGTAAATGACTGATAGTATAGGCTTTCTTAGAAGCTAACTGTGCTAGAAGTATAAAATGCAGATAAAAAAGACACTGTTAAGTTAAAGCATAGAATAGAAAATAAATAATAGAAAAATAAATAGAAAAGAGATAGAACCAGTTCCAGATGGGCAATTCTTGCATTGTATATTGGGCTGGAAGGGCAGTGACATTCCTTCTGAGGCTTGACCCAAGACAAGCAACCATTGGCTTTGTTTCAGCATGTCTGAATTTTATTATTTTATTTTATTTTATTTTAAGTTGATTTATTTATTTTGAGAGAGAGAGAGAGCATACACGAGCAAGAGCTGGGGAGGGGCAGAGAGAAAGGGATAGAGAGAGAATCCCAAGGAGGCTCCACAATGATGGTGGAGCTCAGACGCAAGGCTCAGACTCACAAACCATGACATCATGACCTGAGCTGAAATCAAGAGTTGAACACTTAAGTGACTGAGCCACCCAGGTGCCCCAATATGTCTGAATTTTAGTAGATAAAAAGTAGGTAGGGGCTTGGCTTACCATTGGACTCTATACTCTACCACGCTGGTGGAAATCAGTCTTTTAATTAGCATCAAATTATCCCATAAAAAGCAAGTAAGAGTTTTTGCTTAGCATAGCAGATATCTTTTGTTGTTCCATATAATGAATTCAGGGGGTTAAAACAAACTTGTATCAACACTCACAGGTACATGGTATGATGATTAATTTTATGGACCAACTTGGCTAAGCTGTGGTGTTTAGTTGTTGATCAAACACCAGTCCAGATATTGCTGTGAAGGTATTTTATAGATGTGATTAACATTTATAATCAGTTGGCTTTAAGTAAAACAGAATACACTCCATAATATGGGTGGGCCTCATCTGAGCAGTTTATTAAAGGCCTTAAGAGGAAAGACTGAGGTCCCCTAAGGAAGAAGAAATCTGCTGCAAGACTGCAATGTAAAAATGCTTCTGAAGTTTCCCCTCATTTGCTCCAGTCCACAGATTTTTAGACTTAAGACCATATTATCATCTCTTATTTGAATTTCCAGCCTGCATGCCTGCCCCCAGATTCAGACTTGCCAACTGCCACAATGAATGAATGAATGGGGCATGTGAATGAATGTCAATGAATGGCATGAACCAATTCCTTAAAATCTGTCTTTTTCTCTCAAGAGATGTATAGATGACAGATAGATAGATAGATAGATGATAGATAGATAGATAGATAGATAGATACTCTATTTCTCTGCAGAACCCTAACTAATACACATAATTGGATAGGTGGACAGTTCTTTGGGCTCATCTCCACAGGGCTCTCTCACATATGTGGGTATCCATTACCTGCAAGCTGGCCTTTCATCTTCTAGCAGGCAACCCCAGGCTTGTTCTCAGGGTATCTCACAGGCATGTCACAACAGTGAGGGTAAAGAAGCAAAAGAGAGAATGGAAGACCTCCTAAGGCCTAGACCTCACTTCCACCACATTCTGTTGGCCACTGCAAGTCACATAGCCTGTTTAAACTCAAGGAGTGAGACAGTAGACTCCACCCCTTGGTGGGAAGAGTGGCAAAGTCAATTGTGATGGGTGTGGATCCAGGAAATCCATTAGTTGGGGCCATTAATGCAGTCAACCTAACATTCTTAGAAAACAAGTCTGCAAAGACTTAATGATAATGCGATTATGATCTGTAACCCAATTTGATGACTACCCACCCCTCTAATTGACTGCAGGAACGTGGCTGTCCTCTGAGTTTTTCTTAGTATTTGCCCAACCAGCCAGGCTGTTCGAAGGAATAAGTGCTGTCAGATCAATGTATCCTGTATATAATAATCTCTGGATTTTATATTTCTGGATATACAGCACTTAACACCTTACAAAACATTGTTTTATTCAGTATCAGTTCAGATACATAAGATCCGGGAAATGCTATGGGTACAAATGGAATTTTTAAAAAATAATAATAAAACAAAAGGGAGAGGAAGGAATGAAGGAAGAAGGGGGCTTGCGGTTTCAAGGCATTTCAGCCTCAAGACAAATGCTACACAGAGTACTTCTGGGGGGATTTCTGTGAACCTAAGGGAAACCCTGAATTAGATTTGGAGATGGATAGTGAGTCGACCAAGATGACATATGATATTAGGAGGGATATATGGCACCAACTCCTGGAGCAAGAGTGCAAAACAATATCTTTAGAAGATGAATTTAGAGAAGAAAGTCTTCCTAGGTGTAAACAAAAGTATATTAAATGTGGATATGTTTTTATTTGTTTGAAACACATTTCTTTGCACCACCTTCCCTTTCTTAGAAAAAGGGAGCAGTGGCAGGAGAAAGGGGCCTGAGACAGAATGCAGGAGAGGGAAAGAGCAGGGACAGGCATGTAAAGTCTCTTCTACAAATTACTCCTGAGGCGCATCTGAAAGTCGGGAGGCCAAGTGGGCGGTGCCGCGAGCCATGCAGGTGATACCCACCATTGGAGCTACATTGCACGCATGAGCCTGCCGTGGCAAGGACGAGGAAAACAAAGGCAGCCCAGAGACATTCACAGCCAGGCTTCACTCTGAAATGACAAGAGATTTAGGCAGATGTGCTAAGAGTTTGAACATCATTGTCCCGGTAGGCACCATCACAGAACTCCCCTCACAGCTGTCCCTGGGAGTAAGGTCAAGTGTTAAAAACATACCCAGGATTGAACGGTCTGATCACAGCATGCAGACCTTTTCAACTGCTCAGGGATATCAGGGCAGCAGTTTGATATTTATTAAACATCAGCGGGGGCTCAAGTAGAGTACCAATCTCTACGGAAGCTCAAGTCCCAGCTCAGAGCAATTTTAAAGGCGGAGAGCAAAAGGGAGGCTGGGTCTGGGCAGTTAGCATCACCACAGAGTCAGGCTGAACTTTTATAATCTAGCCACTGTGAGCAGGGAAAGAGCCTGCTTTTAGCATGAGATGTTTTATTAATCTTCTCCCTCTTGGAAACTTTTCTGCAGTCAGCTATCAGAGAAAACCCTAGATGATCAGGAAAGGTTGGAGTACTTTCTCCAGTGGGGAGTATAAAAAGAGATCAAAATAAATGATAGTAGAAGGCAGGAAGAGCCACAATCCACCCATTCCAGCATCTTTGCTGGCCACCTCCATAGTGGGAAGTGTCAGGATAGAGAAAAAGGGTCTGACTGGGCACAGGTGGAAGAGAGAATATTCTGCTAAGCAAAACCAGACAAGGAAATCCGTAAAAGGAAGTTCAAGGAATGAAAAGGAATTTTTAAAATGATATCCAATACCACAGATCATATTAAATGTGAATTCAAGACGATCCTGGGAAAGAACACAAAACTAGAAACTGTTTTAACTTCTGTGTTAAGTTGGTTTAACTTCTGTGTTCCCCACTTCCTGGTTGTCACTTCATCTTCATGACCCCCAGTTTCTCCCTAGTGAAAGGGATAGTAATCCTAACTCACAGGATTTGGGGGAGCATCATGGAAAGAAGGCCCAGGAATATGCCTTGTAAGCTATAAATGCAGCTATTCAAATGTTAATGTCCATAATTGGTATTATCATCATGTTTGATAAAATGGTGATTCTGGCATGTAAATTTGCATATTCATTAAAAGCTATGAAAATGCTGATGTTATAACTGTAATCACTGCCAAGGACCCGGTAGCCGTCTAGATATATCAAAAAAGGAAATTATAGAAACATGACTGAAGTAGACCACCCCCCACAATACTGATAAAGAAAATGAAAACCGGACAGTATCCTTAGCAAGAATGTCCCTTTTACCGTCTTCAAACTACATATTCACTTGTGCCAACTCTCAAGGCTATTCTGAGACAACATAAAGATCCCAGTTTCTCTCTTGGGGTTTTAACAGCCCCCATTTGTATGGATTGAAAAAGTGAGGCACATAGAAATACAGGGCAGCTCGCACCAAATCCATGTCTGGTGGAAACATCCAGGCAAGGCCTTTCCTACCCAAAAGAACATCCCTGCAGAAAGCTCAAGTGTCAAACTAGGAAAACACAGAAAAGATGTAAAATATTAAACAAATAAAGAGCAAGTAGGGAAAAGGGACCGATCGTAGTCTGAGACATATTTTTAAAATAAGAAAGATAAATTCCAAGAATGAAACATGTCGGAAGAACAAGACAAATGTTGAAATAAATATGAAAAGGAGACAAATCTGGGCCCTATAGAAAGTAAAATGCTAAAATGTTAAACAATGAGAGAAGAAAAGGTAAAACTGGGAGAGTAAGATAAACACCAAAGGGCAATAAATCATAGACATAACACTTCGGAGAATTATTCTGAAGAAAACGCAGCCCACAAAGTAAGTCTGTGAGAGTAAGACAAATACAGTGTGACTCATAGATACAGATATCATGACAAGGATGGAAACCACTGTTGGGAAGATAAATGCCCAGAGTACCACTGACCGCCCTGGCCTTCCAGAGGGAATCCCATTTGTAAGACTTTCCCTAAACTCTTCCTCTTGCGTTGTTTTCCAGTCTCTGTCTTTTCAGTCCGTGAGTGGTGGCCACCTCTCTCTTGCCTGAAGGGAGCTCCCATTTACTTTGTAAGTGACAGCTGGACCACTCTTGGCTGGACTCCGTGTCTCAAGAGAGTCACTGGGCTCCTCGACCACTGACAACCTTTCCCTTGGGAAGAAGCCAGAACGCTGCTCTCTTATTCCCAGATCCAGGCCTTGTCACGTGGAGGTGAATGACTTCAGAGACGACATTTGTCATCACACAACTTGTTCGTCTTTTCCCAAAAGCTCTCTCACTACCTTCCCACAGGGCCATTGAGATCAGGGTTTTGGGTTAAGGCCCCTCGTGAGATTCTACCGTGAAAATCCTCGGACGAGATCACTTGTCGTGAGGAAGTCGAGACAGGCTTTGGAATCAGACAAACTAAGACTTGAAATTCTACAGCAGTGAGACCAGCTGTGTGACACTGACTAGTGAGTTGAAGTCTCCAAAGCCCCTGCTGCCTCACCTGGGATTTGGGAATAACACTTAATATTCAGGGATAGTTTGAGACATGCATATATCTTACATAAAACATCTAGCTTCTCAAAAACAGTAGCTTGTGGAATAATCATAATTCATCACAGTCATAATCCTTACCTGCTTCTGGGATCTGGGTCCAAACAGACTGGACCCTGGCCACACAGGAAAGACCAGAAATGGCCGAGATGAGGTTGGGAAGCTCCAGCATCTCATCTCGGAAAGCAGGTCCAAGTAAGGAAATACGAAGCATCCAGCACCATTATGCCTAATAGCTGTATCACACATTACAGAGTTATCAAGGGCTTTCACTCAAGAAGGGACTTAAACTTTGGATACTGAGCATAAATGACAGGATGGTAAGGCTACTTACTCTCTTTATAAAACACATTTTGACTTTGTGAAGTAGTTTCACATCCATTATCTAACACGATAATTTCCATTCTGTAAAGTAAATGGGGACTATCCATCTCCTTCTCACACAGGAGGAACCTGAGGGCCAGAAATGTTAGGACCCACCCAAGGTCATGCAAGGTCGTGCAACCAGTAGGTGGCAGCTAGTTAATGGCTCCAGAGCCACAATGATGCTGCTCCCAGTCAGCCCCATCCTTCTGAAAAGAGAAACACTGCTACTTAGCTGCATCAAGAGGACCCTCTAGCTAAAAATACCTCATGCAAATGAATTCTCCTCCAGGGAAGAGAACACACAACCAAACAATCAGTGAGGGAGTAAATGCAGTTAACAGGAAAATGGAGACCAGGAAATCGGCTCTCCCTTCCCCACTCAAAGTGCCTGTCCTCAAACCAGCAGCACAGACTAGCTTGTGTACTCTTAAGAAATGCACAATTATTTGTCAATTATGCCTCAATTTTAAAAAAAGAAAGTTTTTTTTTTTTAAAAATCTGGAATCTGGGGATCCACTCCAGACCCACTGAATCAGAATCTGCATTTTAACAAGATTCCCAGGTGATTCATATGCAGATTAACATTTGAGAAGAACTAATCTAGAATAATGCAGACAGGAAATTATTTTGCCATTGATATAGTCCTGAATTCACCTTGCCACAGAAGAGCTCTATTTTGCCCTGCTGGACCAAGATGACTTTTAGGATTTACCTGCCTAATTACCTGCCCTCACTCCCTCCCTGATCACATTCATCCAAATTTCCTATATCAATTTGTCTATCTCAATCCCAATTGGCTCTTACCTTGACAGAACATACCCAAAGAGACCATAGTTGGGGGAAATCTTTGCTTCAGAAACAGATTTCATAGAGCTGAAAAGGGAATGAATCTGACCTAACCTAGATCACCTTAAAGGTCTCTTGCATTCCTAAAATCCCATGGTCCAGTGTTTCTATATTGCATTCTTGGTTTGAGTTCCTTGGGTTTCAGAACTTTTGCTTGCTCTGATACCGGACATTTCCCTGTGCTTTTAACCTATTTACCTGGAAATAAATTTACTTGCATTGCTGATTATTCTCCTTACTACTTCTGACCTATGCTATCTGGAGAGTCACCCAGTAATAATTGTCTCTCCGTGGTCACTCTTATTTGAACTGCTACTTTTGGGGTCCAGGGGAACAATTTCCTCAGAATTTTCTTGGGAGAGACATGCTCAGTCCATGACCCGGTTTCATTTGTTTGGCAAAAATAAGGCAGCTATACCTGGCTCTTTCCCTTGGAGATGTGGGGCCACATTACATCATGTACGGGGAGGTCTCCAAGGGTCCCACACAAAGATGCACCATTATTGAACAGTATTATTATCCTATTGCCCTGCAATTAAAATAAGTGGCACTTAAAAATGCAGTAACAGCTGCTCCCAGCAGTGTCTCCTTGCAAAGCATTTGGGTTCTCAGTTTTCACTTTTCCCTACAGCCTTTTACATCTTTGTTTAAGCTGTGCTTCACACTCACTATTGTGAAATCCACAGGAATCCCAAATATGAAATGTCCAACTCAATCCAAAACCAAGAAAGAGCTAATGACTCAAGAGGATGCTGTATAATTCTCATGCCTGGACCCTGAAGACCCTTTCCTTTTTTCTAAGAGCATTTTGTAGCAGTAGCTTTGTTGGGTCTCCTTGTGATGCAGTCAAATCCATAGGCTTCACACTTGGGTCCTATAAGAAGCTAGTGGCATGCAGTGAAAGGAAACACAATATGTCAACTACATATGTTTACCATTGGGGAACAAATTCAAATGCATCTGACTTAAGAAGCATCATGCTTATTTTCTATGGTACATTTCATGCCATAAAATAATTAGTGTCAAATGTGGAAAATGAAAAAATAATAAACAGATTATTTTTAACTCTTCATACCCTCTATTCTCTGCTCAAACTTCCAATGACTCCTTCTTCTTCCTTACTCTTAGCTAATGATCTTCCTTCCTATTTCTGAGAGCTAGTGAAGAAGAACTTTCATAAAGCTGTATATATTCACATTTGAGCTCTTATTCTGATCTTCCTTATGTTGATCATTGATGAACAGAGTTTATGACCAGTCCAAATGAACGTGGGCACCATAACCATGGGCACCAGATCTTATCACCTCTCTCCACTCAAGAATATCACTACAAAATTTTCTTCTCTCTCATGCATTATCCCTTATTTCCTCTCAACTACTGGACCATCCCTATAAACATCCAAGCATACTGTATTTTTTCACATTAAAAAAAGATTCTTTTTAAATTACACCTACATCTTCTTCAACTTACTGACCACTCCCCCAGCCTTTATTTATTACACCAATAAACAAATTTCCCTGCAACTATTGTCAATATTCACTGTCTTTGATTCCTTTTCTTCCATTCCTTCCTGAACATTTTCCAGTCTGGCTTTCATACCCTCTGCCCATCTCCAATAAAACTCCTCTTGTTAAGGTCAACAGTGAACAACATGAAGTTAAATCAACTTTGAAGTTTCAGTCCTTATTTCATTTGACCTATTAGCAGCATTTGGTACACATTTGGTACACTTCCTTGGTACACTGTTTTCACTCAGCTTCCAAGGCTCAAAAGAACATTTTTAAATTTCTTTTTACCTTCTTGGTAGATCCTTCTTGGTCTCCTTTGGTTTCTCCTCAGTTCCTTGATTCTTAAACATCTGAGTGTCCCTGAGCTTGAGCCTTAGTCCTCTCCATTCTCTGTCTACATTCATTCCCCTTGGTGATCCCATCTGCGTGAAGGCTTTAAATGTCATATTCATGTGGGTAATTCCCAAATGTATATAGCCAACCCTGACACCTGCCTTTGACTCCAAAAATTGGATGTCTAATAGATATCTCAAACTCAGCATGTCCCAAATTGACATCCTTATCTTTCTCCTCAAAGCTACTTCTCCTTCAACTGTTCCCATTTCAGTTAATGGCAACTCATTTTTTATTTATTCAGGCCAAAACCATAACTTCACCTATGACTTCTTTCCTTCTCTCATACCCTACAGCCAGTCCATCAGCACTTCTGTTTTATTAACCATCAAATCATTGAGAACATGACTACTTCTCATCAACTAACTGTTCCCATCTTGGTTTAAGTTACCATTATTTCTCACCTCCTAAACAGCCTCTGGGTTTTTGTTCCCATTTTCCTCAGTTCACATGGCATCAAAATTGATCCTTTTAAAATATATTGAATCATGTCACTATTCTGCTCACATTGTAATGGCTTGAAATCATACTCAATGGCTGAATCAAGTTATCATTTTTAGGACTCCATTTATGCATTTATGAAATGATGACAACAATGCTATCTACCTCATAGGATAATCAAGAAAAGTAAATACAATAATGTTTATCACTTGCTTAGGACAATTTCTGGAATGTTCTTTTAAAAAGATTAATGTTTATTTATTTTTGAGAGAGAGTGCACACACGCAGGGAAAGGGCAGAGAGAGAGGGAGACATGGAATCTGAAGCAGGCTCCAGGCTCTGAGCTGTCAGCATAGAGCTGGACTCAGGCCCAAACATAGGGTTCAAACTTAGGAACTATGAGATCATAACCTGAGCCCAAGTTAGATGCTTAATTGAATGAGCCACCCAGACACCCTAATTTCTGGAATGTTATAAAAGCCACAAAATGTACATTATCGTCACCATCATCGTCACCATGCATACAGTAAGATCAATAATAGTATGTCTACCAAATATAATATTTAAAGATAAACCTAAGACTTCTGTTCTATTTTCTGCACATGTGTTCTAAAGAGCCAGACTTAACATCAGGCACATGATAAGCACTCTTAGACATGGGGATAAATAAGATTTTTCAGCTGGCAATGAAAGTTTCTAGTGGGAACAAAAAGGTGATGATACTAATAACAAAGTCAGTGAAGTAGGGAAAGTTTGTGACAACCACTAAGAATTCAGACAGGAAATCTATCCTGGGCACATCTGTCCATGGGCATTCTGTCCCCTGGCTTTTCCTCAGCCAACTCCAAATTCTGCAGCCCTGCCCCATGAGTAGAAGGCATACAGACATTCACGACACTCTGCAACTCAACCTTTCAAATCCCTTGTGCCACCTTACCTCCTCCCCTGAGCTCTGACACCTCCATTTCTGCCCCTTCCCCAAGTCCTCTCCTTGAGCCCCCCTCTTGCTTTTTGAGGAGAGCTGTGTCAGCTCTGCACCAGCTGGCAGAGACCCGTATGAAAAGGTGAGTGTATCTTTGTGCTGGCGTCTGATTTTTTTCCCTGTGTGTGGTTTCTTTTTTTCCCCCTAAATTGACTATTACCATTTTCCTATTTTTTTTTCTTTCCTATCTGAATGGTACCACTAATGCAGTGAGAGAGAAAAAGAAAAAGAGCCAAAGCCCATTAAAATATAACAACAAAATAACCCAAGGCTCAGAATGCTGAGGTGGCTTAAAGGAGTCTTCTTTTCCCCTCTCATTATCTAATTCGGCCACCTTCCCCCCAAATCAAGTCCCTCCCTTCTCCCTCTTCCTTGACGTTTTCATTTTCCCTCTTTGGCTTCTGAGGTTTCCACATTCTCTTTTCTTCCCTTCCACTGTCCCATCCCCTTCTTCTTTCCTTCCCTTCTTCCCTAAAAGATTTCCCTTTACAGCCTCAGCCTGTTTACCTTTCAGCCATTTCATAGGGCTATTGTTACAGAGTCTGTGTGCTGTTAATTCACACAAGAGCAACATCCTGAGGACTCTGTAAGGATGGTGGTGAATGACAACCAAAGGATGTAGAAGACTAGCTGCTCCACCTCATAGCAACCCATTAGCAGCAGATGATGAAAGACTGGTAAAAGGCAGGAATGGGGACCCTGCTGGGGACAGCAAAGAACACAAGTCTCTGAAACAGCAAGTCATGTTAAAAAAAAAAAAAAAATGGATGAGGAGAGAAGACAGGCTCTGCTGTGGAGTTGCTTGGTAACTATACATAGGTCATTAAACTCTCTTAGTCTTACCTGTAAAATGGGCATCATGAACTGTACCTCCCTCTTAGCCTGTGAAGGTCAAATGAATGGTATGTAGGAGGAATTAGTACAGCTACAAACTACTATACAGCATAAAGTGGTTCTTATTACTACTTGTGGAATCACTTTTAAGGACAAGATATATGATTATTCATCCTTGCAGCCTCAGAATGAACAGATGACTTTGTACATGGTAGGTAGAATTATCGTGGAATAAAATGAATTATTATGGAATACAATTGACTTGAATTCCCATTCTTCTCACAGACTCTGGAAAGCCCCTAAATGTTTTATTTCAACAAGAACCATTTTTTCTACTTCTCAAAATTACCAGGACTAAATAAAACACATTACTGCCCTATAATGAAACACCTCCTATGCAACCATTAAAAATTACCTGTTTAATGAGTTTGAATAGCCTGACAAAATGCTCTTGTTGTATTGTTCAGTTTTAAAAACAAGATACAAAACTGCCTATATATGAGTCCAAATTATTTGTATCTCATATGCATAGATCCAAATAGTACTGTGAATATCCAAAATATTAATATATCAAAATGACATTATCCTAAAATATTGATAGCAGTGATTTCTGGATTGTGAGGTTACAGTTGATTTAAGTAATTTTTTGCCTTTTAGTAGTTTTCCACAATGATCAAATTATACTTCCATATAAAAAACACATACTTTTATTTTATTTTATTTTTTAACAATTTTTGAAGTTTATTTATTTATTTATTTACTTACTTATTTACTTATTTTGAGGTAGACAAAGAGAAAGAGAGAGAGCCGGGTTGGTGGGGGGGGGGGGCGGGGAGCAGAAAGAGTGAGAAAGAGAGAGAATCCTAAGCAGACTCCACACTGTCAGCATGGAACCCAGTACAGGCCTTGAACTCACGAACCATGAGATCATGACCTGAGCCAAAATCAAGAGTCAAAGCTTAACTGAATGAGCCATCGAGGTGCTCCCATAAAACGCTATTTTAAACAAGGATTACAATGACCAGGAACAACTATATGAACCCTTCCCTACTTCCACTTCCACCTCACTGATAGTATTTGGTACTTCTTTTTTTTTTTTTTCTTTTTTTTTATTTATTTCTAGGAGAGAGAGAGAGAGACAGTGTGAGCAGGGGAGGGTCAGAGAGAGAGGGAGGTACAGACTCTGAAATTGGCTCCAGGCTCTGAGCTGGCAGTCAGCACAGAGCCCAACGCGGGGCCCGAACCCACGAACCGTGAGATCATGACCTAAGCGAAAGTCGGACGCTTAACCGACTAAGCCACCCAGGCACTCCAGGACTCGGTACTTCTAATATGATGAGAGAATGTAGGGTCAGAAAATCCATAAGACACTAATGAACATATGAGTTGCTTTATTTCTAGGGTATCACACCAAAAATCACAATGCCTTCATTCTCTCAAATACCAACAATTTTATCTCTGTGTGCAGAAAATTTAAACTGGGATTTCTTGTTGGTGAGTCCAAAGAGGAGTTACCATATAGTAGAAGGCAAAGGAAGAAGGCAGAGTCATAACGCACATGAACTCTCTGAGTTCTTCTCTCAATCATCTGACAACAAAGGTCTGTAAGTAATTAATTTCTACTTCTCCTGAAAGAGATGTGCTCAGTGATCACTAAGGGAGGGTTAGCCAGTTGTTTTAACCAGTGTGGAATCAACAGAACTAGCATATTTAGGCCTTGCTGGACTGAGCAAAATTGGGATAATCTTGATAGAATATGGCACTGATAATGGACAAAGAGAAAGTCAGATTTATGAAAAACACTACCTTTCTGTGAAAAACCTATATTTTGAGGTGTTCACTGCTTTTCTAAAAGATATAACCTCTATCCAAATACTGACTCATTCCATACCAAGCTCCCAATCTTCCCAATGACAGTGGAAAATGTTTCCTCACACTTATTTTATATTTTTACATTCTAAAGACTTCAAACATCTTACTCCGACCATCTTGGTCCTATTCTTTCTTGGAGAGTGCTTGCATCTGCTTGTCTGGAACCTTTCCTAGGTTAAGTGAGGTATACCAAAGGTTTCTACTTCAAGAAAACAAAACAAAGGTATCATTTTAAAGAGAAAAGTTAAGGGGCCCCTGGGTGTCTCAATCGGTTGGGTGTCCGACTTCGGCTCAGGTCATGATCTCACAGTTTGTGGGTTTGAGCCCCGCATTGGGCTCTGTGCTGACAGCTAGCTCAGAGCCTGGAGTCTGCCTCAGATTCTGTGTCTCTCTCTCTCACCCTCCCATGATCATGCTGTCTCTCTCTCTCTCTCCCTCAGAAATAAATAAAAAACATTAAAAAATTTAAAAAAGAGAGAAAAGTTAAATATTTAAAACTTTTCAAATATTGTAGTCTGAATCAGAGGAAACTATAATCTAAAACAATGGTAAAAACTAGGTCCTTCTATGAAGCTATGACTTGAAAATTTTATTCAACCATTTAATGGGAAGCTAACAACTGGGAAAGTTAAGCAAGGGCTCAGAAGATAAAGAGAAATTTCTTGGACACCAGGAGTAAAACTATTCCCCAGAGGTAGACTCTGTGCAGAGAAAGTTCCATTCTTGGATCAGCCTTTTCTGGAACTCTATCTCTGGAAGACATATTTTTTTAAGCATCTAAACAAACAAACAAAAAAAATGTGCCTATCAACTATATTAGCACTTGACTTGTGACTTAACTGGGAAAAACTTCTACATGAGAGAATCTCCAGTAACATTCTCTGGTGTATGGAAGCATTTCACAAATTTTGGGTTACTGAAAGAACCTTGTCAAGAGAACACAGGCTTATAATACGGACCTGCAATTTATTCTAGGTCTTCTTTATATTTACAAGGCGTGTTTCATTTTTTCTGGTATGGCTGCATGTTTGCACATTCCACTGGGCACTCCACCTCACCTGATCTTTTTCTAACACTAAATTGATATATAGGAAGTCAAACAAATATCATATGCCACAATCCTAGCCTCCCTGATGAAAAAAATATATGGTGATCATTTTTCCTCAGGTTATCTGTGTGTGTGTGTGTGTGTGTGTGTGTGTGTGTGTGTATCCCTAGTGTGTTATTTTTACTTCAAACTTTTTACTTGAGTGAAAGCTCTCATTAATACCCGAGTCATTTATCTTAGTATGGACTACTCCCTCCCCCAATTTTTAAGCTTATTAGCTTTCAAATTTTGGTTGGATACAACCCATTGGACCCTTCTCAACCTTCACAATGAAACTTTATTTTTGATATTGGGTCACTGCGTACTTCAAACCTTCCTACATGGCCATTTATTTTAACCAATGTATTTTCTCATTGGCTGTACGAATACATATATGTTTTCTTGTCTCATTCACCTTGCAGCAGAGAGGGAAAAAATGAACTCTGACAATATAACGGGTTATTCCTCTCCTGCCACAGTCACAGGAAGAAAAAGGAACATAGAGAATGTCAAAACCTGAAGAACGCCTGAAGTACAAAGCCTTTTATAACTAGATTTCACAATAGAAACCACTTTGAGAAGCTTCCAGAATGGCAAGCACAATAGTAAATCGACAGTGCCATCTGCCAAATGGCCTGGAGATGCAGAGAACCATTGGACTCATTAATTATTGATGACAATCAGAGTCAATTTGACTTCATTATGGGCCAAGAAGAGGAAATCATTAGGAGCTTTCTTTTAATGGACCTAAGTATAATTGTGGGAGTGGGAGGGTCCGTCTCCTCACCTCTTGTAGTCCATCTCTTTGAGAGCAGCATTGTAACCAGAACTACATGAAGTGTCTAAATAATTTAGGCAAAAGTCAAGTGGTGGGAGACCCTGAGTTTCCAAAGCCTAACATCTATCTGCATGGCTCACTGTTCGTCAGGTAATTGTACTAGCCTCTCCTGCAGGGAGGGAGACTGTTTAACCAAAACTGGGTTTCTTCAAGAATTTTTACCTGTTTTTATTCCACCTCTTCAGGGAAGGATACAAACCACCTCCCCAAAGATAACATTGAGGAAGTTAAGCCATGCCATTTAAGTGTGAAAATGCAGGGGTACACTGAGGCTCTCTGTCACACTTACTCAGCTTCCTGGGCCTTTTGCTCACCCCTTGAATGCAGCCCTTCTTTATCAGGGTACAGACTTCAGAAAAGAAATGAAGCTGAGTACCATATCTGATTGGAACTGCAGGGGGCTTTCCGTAGACAGGATGCAATTACTCAACTTGGATTGCAGCCAGAGCCAACACTCCTGTGATCACTCGGATTTCTTTGTATTTCTCTAGCACCTTCTCTGGCACAGCTCATTGCAGTTCTCCCAAAGGAGCTTAAGAACCTCTGTGCTTTCCCAGCAGCTTTCTTTTACACAACTCACTTCAACTGAACAACACAGAGTCTGTGATGTTCCCAGTGTTGTTAAGTCAGTCATAAGCAAAATGTAAGGCACAATGTATGCGATCAAGAAATTTAGCCTATTTGTGGGAAGAAAATCTAAACCAAAGAAATAATCAGAGAGCAATAGAAAGCATATTCAAGTACAAAAACAAGGCGTCACAAGCTAACTTTATTGTTATTCTTAGGTGGGAAAGGAAAGTATACACTCTCTTCTAGGCTACAGGGAACACAAAAACTGGTCTTGAATCTAGTCAATTAGTTAACGGTCAGATCTAGACATTGGGAAATTAATTGGAATAGTATGGATGTGGTCTGATCATCTACACTATCCCAGTTCATTTCTCAATGTTTAGACCTGGATGTTTCCTCCATCCCAAAACTGGGGTTGTTTTTAATCATACTTTCCTAGAATCATTCTTTAGAAGTGGCTTGATCACCGTGATACTCTGTGCAGCTCACCTTCACTCAAAAACTAATGTGTTTTGAGCTTCCAGTGATATGAATGCCCCTTAATCCTTAGCATGGTGGCACTTTACTTTCATAGTGTGATATACACTCATGTACCTTTCTCACCAGAAACTAAAAGAAATTAACTCATAAAAATCTCTTCTGCTGTTTTGAAGTGTCCTTTGCAGTTCACTTATATTTATTCTTTAAAATCACTACTTCAGAATTTTAAATGGACATGGAGTTTTTGGTCATTACTGGTAAGCCTAATAGGAAGCAAATCAAATGCAATATTGAGAAATGTTCATGTTCCTTAGTGTCCAATATGCAGCTAATGTGGTCCTTCCCAAAATCTATACTAGAACAAGCAAACTTATTTGAAGAATATTTCAGAAATACTGCGGTTTTTCAGTATAACAAAGTATCTTCATGACTATGCAAAGTACTTGTAAACACATTCTCATTTTTTATTCTCACAAAAATACTTTGAGGCAGATTTCTCATCCTCATACTCCTGGCAAAGAAACTGAGGTTTAGTGTGCTTATGTTACTTGTCCAAGGTCACACTTCTAGGAAGTATCACAAGCAGCTATTCTGACTCCTGGACAAGTGCTCTCTTTGCTGCAATCTTTCATGACATGCCTAGAACTGAGAAATTAAATAAGACAGACTTTACACTATTTGCAGGTTGACAAGTTAGATAGCCACAGTTTCATGGATGATGGCAGAAAATATGAAACTCCTGGTTCAGAAACAAAGAACTACTACTCCCAGTAATCGTCATAGTCAGAAAAACAGCATTTTATTCTCAGTTGCCATAACCCAGTTCCTTCAGTGAACTCGGCCAGATGAATCCTCAGCATGCAGTAAATCCCATTGTAGAAGAAGAACTGTAACTATTGGGAACCCAAGCCTTTTATAATGTGCATTAGACATGCTTGCCCTTTGCTCTGGAAAGAAATATTCTCTTTGTTATACCAGATGATAAGAAACCTCCCCATCTCTTCAGAGAGATGTTTGTTATACATACATTTTAAATTTAAAAAAAAGGAATCTGCAGGAAAGGCATCCAGTACCTCTGTTTGTAAGATGTGCAGGAATATAGAAGATTGAGCAGAATTGTCTCATGATACTAAGTCGTGCAGGAATTATGGCTGGCTCCAGTTTAAGCAACCTATTCCAAGTGACAAAAACTGGTAAGCGGTTGGGTGACATAGGATTTAAACTAATTCCTTTTTACTTTGGATTCTGTATTCTATTATTCTCTGGTCCCTGTTCCAAATTGAAGCAATATTTGGGGACAATGAGTATATCTACATCCATTAAATCATACCTTCTGGTCAACCATCTCTTCTTCAGTCCTGGTGTAGTGGAAATACCAAACATCAACTTCCCATACATATACTCTACACCCTAGATGTAGCAGGAAAATGTGTTGTCACTCTGAAGAGAAATAAAGATAGAAACAGATGGAATTTTGATGCTTTCAGCTACTTGTTAAGAGTGTAAGTCCAGGATTCGGAGCCAGAGAGAAGTGGATTGCATTGAATTTAAGAGTAAGCAGACATTGAAGTGGGATGAGGAGAATCAAGAAGGGAAGAATACATGCAGAGCCTTAAGGCTAAATGGCATAAAGGCAGATACTGAAGAGAATAGATTTAGCTAAAAGAAAGTTCATTTTTATGTTGAGCCTTAATGTCTTTGTAGGAGTAGTGTCTTCGGGAAGAATTGAAAGAAGTGCTGAGTTTCAATTCTAGGTATCCATGGTTTGGAGACAGCATCAAAACAAGGGTTCTGAAGGCGAGGGAATCAAAAGATCTCATCTCTCCGAAAGCTTACCAAAGTCTTAGGAAGGCTCAGAATGTTTCCAGAGATGCTTTGTGCTACAAAAAGTCAACTTTGGCCTCTATCAATTGACCTCCATCCCTTCCAGCTTCTAGTTGGGTTCAGCCAATGGGAGGGAGCCACTGAAGGTCCAGAAGGCAGATAGAAACTGCCATGAAAGCATTAATTTCTCCAGCTCCTTCCACAGTTGACTATCTCCCTCTACCTAAGCTCATAGTTCTTGCCAAGCCATTCTCTCCAGAGACCTACTTTCTCTACCTTTGTATCTTGATCTCAAAGAAAGCCCAGTTGCCTTCATGGTAAAGTGTCATCTCTTGGGTTCATTGTTTTTTAATGTTTATTTATTTTGGGGAGAGAGAGAGAGAGAGTGCCAGGGAGGGGCAAAGAGAGAGGGAGACACAGAATCCAAAGTAGGCTTCAGGCTCTGAGCTATCAGCACAGAACCCCATGCAGGGCTTGAACTCACAAACCATGAGATCATGACCTGAGAGGAAGTTAGACGCTTAAGTGACTGAGCCACCCAGACATCCCGCCATCTCTTGGGTTCTTAATTAAGCTTCAGTACTTGCTACCTTTGTGACTTTCGTTAACTAATTAACTTTTCTGTGCCTGACTTCTTTATGTATAAAATTGGGCTAAAAATACCTTGAAAGGATGTATGAGGATTAAATAAGGAAGTCTTCAGCATAGTACTTAATATATAGCAAATAACTGATAAGCATTAGGTCATTTTTACTCATTTTATTCTTATTGTTGTTATTGTTATTTTTCAACACCAACAATGTGTAAAAGAAGAAGGAAATTTTGCTCTCAAAGCCCCATCAACTTTTAAAACTGAAAGACCTAGCAAGGGACCCCGTAAATGTCAGTGAACATATGGTCCTCCTAAATAGAAAAATGTCTAGAACCTATCGTATTCATAGCATATTCGGAGCATAGGTTGCAAATATTTCAATTGGCATGTCAAATATTAATAGCCCATGTTTGAATATGTTCATTCAGTTCTAAAAAGATGTCATCTCCATATCAAGGGATTAAAATCATTGTGTGAATGTTTCCTCTAAGCTGAGATTTCTTGCACATTATAGGATTCTCTATTATTAATCATTTTCTTTAATATCTTAATAATGTGATAGGAAAATCAAATTAGGCTGGTAGAAATTTCCCATCAAACCGTATTAACTGTCTACTAAAGACTTCAGTTTTCTCCCTGATGAAAATGCTAACAGTCAGCTTAGCCTGCACATTACATGGATCGGACAAGCTCCCAACCCTTCCTTTTTGGAAAGTGTGTCAGAGCCATCTTGGAGTCTTTCCTCTTTGTTGCCATTTACAGCTGGTCAGTTTCCAATGCTTCTCAATTCTACCTTTATACCAGCTTCTCATTCTCTCTCTCCATACACCTGCATAGGTTCCCAGTAAGTCTTGTCTAGGTAACTATCAGAGCCTCCAACAACAGCCCCTACTTGGTCTTTTAACACTCAAATTCGTCTTTCGCATTGTTGCCATATTAATTATCAAACACATAACACTGGTTATGTCATATCCCTGTTCAAAAGTCTTTTGTGACACCCCATTACCTACCAAAGGCAGCAGTGGGAGGAAACTTTATCATTTCAAGTACTCCATGCTCTGGTCCTAAATTACATTTCCAACTTTATCTACTCTCTTCACTTTCTTTGGCAGTCCAACTGGATTTTTAAGCTATGCTGAATATTTTCATTTTGCATGTCTGTACACCATTTCCAAATTCAGTCTCTACCTTCTCCACCTTGCTCTGTGCACCAAGAAGCTGACCAATGGGGGCTTTCTTGCTCTCTGGTTTCTTACTGTGTGTCGACATTGGAAGCACAAACAAGAGATCAGAGAGCTGGAGTAAAGCTAGTATAGAGCCCCTATAACTAAAAGCCAGAGGTGCTGTCAGGAAGCCTTCTCCATACAGCTTTGTCTACTGGTGATCTACTAACTTTCTTCTCCTCTCTAGTCAAAGCTCCAGACACTAGGCCAGACTTTGTTGGTTCCTCTAAAGCCTGATTACACCTTTGTGGACAATTCCTTTATTAAACTGTCTTCAACCCCATGCTTCAGTATTTACATCCAACTGTTCCTAGCACCATGGCTGATATATTAAGAGCGACCAAGACTGACTCCAAGGAATGAACTCTCAGGTGTGATTCAGAGGATGCATTTGAGGAGCACACAGATAACCTGGAACTAGGAAAGGGGACACTTGTTATCTGGATTTCAGTGGCATTAAGATTTTTCAAATTAATTTCTCAGATTAAGTAGCATAGGATGGGTAGCAATCAAGAAGGTATGGCACTGTAATAACAATAACAATTCTAAAGTTGTGAGAGCAGATCACACCACTCCAGCCAGTCAGAGAGAGAGAGTTCACTGGGAAAAAAACATACTGAAGTCCTTCAATATTCAGCTGAGTCCTTGGAAGGGAAATTAACCACATTGAAGGAGGCCCTCATCTCATACCTGCAGTTGCAGGGCAGACATGTCTGACCAAGGTCGTAGTGACAATTAAACATCAGAATTTGCCAGATATCTGGGGGAAGAAAAGTAAGGGTACTGGTGGGACAGGAGTGGAGTTCCATGGCATGAGATGAGGACGTGTAGGCAGGTGAATCAGAAAAGTCTGAGAACTCTGAACCTGGTAAATCCCCTTGCATCTCCCTTGCTAGTAGAGGCATCTCCTCCTCATTCCCACCTTTTCTGATAGAATCCACCTTTCCCTGCATAAAAAATTTTGGTGACTTACATGAGGCCATTACTTTACAAGGCAATACTGATTCTCCCACCACCACCAGCTGAATTGTCTCCAGGATTGTGCTAAGACTCAGATCCCAGAAAGAGAAGCTTAAGGCCTAATCCAGGAGGGTGTGTCCTGTGCATAGAAGGGGTTGAGGATTTCACCCCCTTTGTAGTGCACATTGTATAAAAATGAAGACAGCAGATTCTAAGGATGTTAGATCAAAGTTGCCATTGGTAATGCCATCTATTTACAGAAAGTTATAGCTCCTGCCACGCAGCCTCTCCCTACAGCTCCCTTTTCTGGGTGTCGGTAACAACTCCCTTCTCTTTACCCTTCAGATTGAGAGGGAGTCATGGCTCCCCATTGTTGCTAGCTAGCCCCAAGGGACTGCGTTACAACCCTCCTTGACTTCACTTAGTTCTGCCCACACTGTTGAACTTTCTTTAATTGCCCCATCTCAGTGGGCTGATTCCTGCCAGGACCTTGACTGATACACTTTCTGGTTTCATGCTTTCTTGTCTTGGTGCTTTTTATTCATGCCATTCCCTCTGCTCAGAATTTCTGCCTACTCATCCTTCAAAGCCCAACTTAAAAATCAGTTTTGAAATGATGCTTTCTTATTCCTGAAAGTGGTACTGATTTATTCCTCCCTGAAACCATATTTTTCTTCCTATATACCTCTTTGATGTTTCTTAGCAATTTCTTCTCTGCACTGTTGCTATTTCTAAACATGACGTATTTCCTTTCTCCATCAATGAGCTTCCTGAAGGCAGTATTCATGTTTAATTTTTGTTTTTATCCTTAACTGGCCTTGTCAAGATGCTGATAAATAACAACCTTTAATATAATTATTTCTGTTTTAGGCACCGTTCTATGCTCCTCATATATATTAACTTATTTAATCCTCCAACAAACTTTAGAAGTTATTACTATAATAATGTCCATTTTACAGGAAAGGAATTGAGGCTCAGGTAACTTGCTCAAGGTCATAGAGCTAGTAAATGGAGGAATAGGCTTCAAGGCTAGCCCTCTGGCTCCAAAGGATATACTTTTAACCACAGGAATAGAGTAAAATGAGCAGAAACAAAAGGAAAGGAAATTCTGACACACATTATAACATGGACAAACCTTGAAGACAGTATGCTAAGTGAAGTACAGTAGTCACAAAACAGCAAATATGATTCCATTTTTATGAGATCAAAAAAGTCACAGAGAAAGAAAGTAGGAGGATGGTGGCCCGGGGCTGAGAAGAGAGAAGAATGGAGAGTTATGACTCCACGGATACGGACTTTCAGTTTGGGAAGGTGAAAACTTTCTGGATGGTGGTAGTAATGTTTGCACCATAGTGGGAATATATTTAATGCAATGGAATTGTACTCCTAAAAATGGTAAAAAAAAAAAAAAAAAAGATGAATGCTATGCTATGTATATTTTATCATGATTATCAATTAATTACTTAGTGAATTAATTTTTAAAAGTGAATGGAAGGAAAAAGATAGTTGCAAATGACATATCAGATAAAGGGTTAATATCCAAAATCTATAAGGAACTCACCAAACTCCACACCCGAAAAACAAACAACCCAGTAAGGAAATGGGCAGAAGATATGAACAGACACTTCTCCAAGAGGACATCCAGATGGCTAATGGACACATGAAACGATGCTCAGCATCCCTACTCATCAGGGAAATACAAATCAAAACCACACTGAGATACCACCTCACGCCAGCAAGAGTGGCTAAAATGAGCAAATCAGAGAACTCTAGATGCTGGCGAGGATGTGGAGAAACGGGCACCCTCCTCCACTGTTGGTGGGAATGTAAACTAGTATAGGCCCTCTGGAAAACAGTGTGGAGATTCCTCAAAAAATTAACAATAAAACTCCCCTATGACCCAGCAATAGCACTTCTAGGAATTTACCCAAGGGATACAGGAGTGCTGATGCATAGGGACACATGTACCCCAATGTTCATAGCAGCACTCTCAACAATAGCCAAAACATGGAAAGAGCTTAAGTGCCCATCAACGGACGAATGGGTCAAGCAGATGTGGTTTATCAGGGCGCCTGGGTGGCTTAGTCGGTTAAGCGTCCGACTTTCACTTAGGTCATGATCTTGCGGTTCGTGGGTTTGAGGCCCGCGTCGGGCTCTGTGCTGACTGCCAGCTCAGAGCCTGGAGCCTGTTTCAGAGTCTGTGATTCCCTGTCTTTCTGACCCTCCCTTGCTCACGCTGTCTCTCTCTCTCTCCTAGAAATAAATAAAACATTAAAAAAAAAAAAAGATGTGGTTTATCTATACGATGGAATACTACAATGGCAAGGAGAAAGAATGAAATCTGGCCATGTGTAGCAACATGGATGGACCTTGAGGGTGTTATGCTGAGCAAAATAAGTTAGGCAGAGAAGGACAAATATCATATGTCTGCACGTTTAGGAGGATTAGGAGGAACTTACTGGAGGACCATGGGGGAGAAGAAGGGGAGAAATGGTGGGGGAAAGGGAGAGAGGCAAACCATGAGACACTCTTGAATGCTGAGAAAAAAACTGAGGACTGATGGATGTGGGGAGGGAGGGGGGAGATGGCATGGAGGAGGGCACTTGTGGGGATGAGCACTGGGTGTTATATGGAAACCAACTTGACAATAAACTATTTGTAAAAAAAAAAAAAGTGAATGGAAGGAATACATGAACCAATTAACAGACAAGCTGGGGCACGTGGGTGGTTCAGTCAATTGTCTGCCTTCAGCTCAGGTCAGGATCTCACAGGTCGTGAGATGGAGCCCCACATCCGGATCTCTTCTGTCTGTGAAGAGCCCCTTTCCGATCCTCTGTCTCCCTCTCTCTCTACCCTCCCCTGCTTGCACTCACTCTATCTTTCTCAAAAATAAATAAATAAATAAATAAATACTTATGAAAAATTAAAGACCTAATTAATTAACGACGAGGTAGCTTGTGGAGTAGATAGCAGCAAGCCTGAGAAGGTGAGGCAAGACCATCTCTCTGCATCCAGTTTCCTCACACAATCCAGATCAGCATTGCCTCCATGGCTGTGAGTTAGGTTTTTAGTATACAAGCACTGAAGTTTCTCATGTGGGGACTTTAGAAGTAATCTACAGCTGGCATCACATAGCCTGAGGGAGAACCCCAATCATTTACCCCGAACCAATTAAGAAAATGGTTGATTATCTTAGACTGTAAAAGAACTAATCCAATTATATTAGATTTTTCTAAGAGAATTGTGTTACAAGTAGGACCATGGTGAATGAGAATGGAACTTTGTGACTTTTTGTGAGTAGGCTCCTTTAGAGAAAGGGAAAGACCACCAACTTTACATGAAGATCTGGGCCCCATCTTGCTTCCCTTTCTCTTGGTATTTACCTTGTCTTCCAGTGTTAAATACCCTCTACTTGCCAGTGGTTCTCAAATCTGTATCTTCAACCTTGACCTCTTCCTAGTTCAGGTTCATATTTCAACTGCCTGTTTGATACCTCCAGACAGACATCTAATAGCTATCTGAAACACAAAGTGACCAAACAAAACTCAATTCTTCCCTTTCATCCTTGCTCTTGTGGAAGTCTGCTTCTCACCTCAATCTTTCCCATTAAAACAAATGCAAACATTTTCCAAACAATTGCTCAAGCTTTAAAACTAGACGTTATTCTTAACTCTTTTATTCACTGAATCCACTCACTACCATATTGTGATATGCAAGTTCTTTCTACTTCCAAAACTTAACCAAAATTCTATCATCACCTTTATCCAGTCCCCCCCACTTATCCTCCACACTACTGCAGTAACTCCTAACTGGTCTGGCCTCCACCCTTGCCTCCTGCAGTTTATTATCTACACATACAAGCTGGAAAGGCAATTTTAAACAATCTAACGAATATCATGGTAGTATCTTGCTTGAAATCTTCCGATGTCTCCATTTCAATTTAGGATATAATCCAAATTCCTAACGCTGTCTTATAAAACTCCGTGTAATTTGGGTCCCTACCTAACTCTCACACTTCTTACAATTTTTCTTCTTGCCCTTTACACTGAAGCCTAGCTGCCTTCTTATTATTATTCAAATAAGATGAGCTCATTTTTCTTTTATAGCCCTTACACTAATCCTTTTCCTCTACTCACACCACCTTTCCCTGTGATTATTCCATGCTTACTCCTTTAAATGACTCAGACTATAGCTCAAACATTACTTCCTCAAGGAGGCCTTCCTTGACCACTCAATCTAAAGTAGACACTGACTCATTAGTCTTCATTAATTTCGTTGTCTTCCTAACATTTTAACTTCCTTCCCCCTTTCCTTCCCTCCTTTCTTTCCTTTTTCCCCCTTTCCTTCCTTCCTCCCTTCCTCCCTTCCTCCCTTCCTTCCTTCCTTCCTTCCTTCCTTCCTTCCTTCCTTTTCTTCTGTCTTTTTTTTATTATCTATCTCCCCAAATAGAATGAAGATTTGTAATGAATAAAGACCATTTCCCTTCTTTTGAATGTTTATTCATTTATTTTGAGAGAGAGAGAGCGTGAGCGAGGGGGGGGGGGGGGGGGGGGGGTGGTGGAGAGAGAGAATCCCAAGCAGGTTTCACACCATCAGCGTGGAGCCCAATGCATGGCTTGAACTCATGAACCATGAGATCATGACTTAAGCTGAATTCAAGAGTCAAATGCCTAACCTGTTGAGCCACCCAGGTTCCACACCCAGGAATAATGACCATTCCTTTTTTTAAAACTTTTTTTTTTACATTTGTTTATTTTTGAGAAGGAGAGAGATTGAGAGCACAAGTTAGAGAGAGTCAGAGAGAGAGGGAATCACAGGATCTGAAGTAGGCTCCAGGCTCTGCACTGTCAGCAAGAGCACGATGCAGTGCTCGAACCCACTAACCATGAGATCATGACCTGAGCCAAAGTTAGACACTTAACTGAACCACCCAGGCACCCCAATGACCATTTCTACCTTAAATGTATTCCCCACAATATCAAATAGTATTTAGTACATACTAGTAAGTGCTCAATATATGTGTGTTGAATGTTGATTGTATAATGCATTTTCATTTCTAATAAGCCACTTGTCTAAATGGAATACACATTTACTTGTGTTTAAAAGTTTATTTGAACTTCTTTGACCTTGTACTCTGGGAACAAAGCAGCAATGTTAAATTCCAGTGTAAGACATTATCCATGATAATGAAACGTGGAAGCAACCTAAGAATCTACTAGCTGGTGAATGGATAAACAAAATGCAGTGTATCCATGGAGTGGAAAACTATTCAGCAATAAAAAGGAATGAAATACTAATACATGCTACAGCATAGATGAATCTCAAACACATGATGCTAGGTTCAAAACATGAAACTAGATACAAAGGACCACATATTGTATAATTTCATTTATGTTAAATGTCCTGAATTGGTAAATCCATAGAGACAGAGATTAGTGGCTGCTTGGGGCTGGGATAAAAATGGGAATTAACAATCAAAGGGCATGAAGGTTCTTATCAGGGTAATAAAACTGCTCTAAAACTGTATTACACTGATGCTTGTGTAACTTGGTAAACATAACCAAAAAGTCTTTTAACTGTGCATTAAAATGAATGAATTTTGTAATATATAAATTACTCCACAATAAAATTTTAAAAAAATAAAAAAGAACTGTTTGCCACCCAGCCCTTCCCTCCCACCCCCCTAAAAATAAAACCCCAGTGAATGTGCTTGAAAACCATTCCCAAGTATTGCCTGTTTGGAGCTATAGATTCCTTCCTATTTTTAACTAGCTAACTAAATTGATTTTTTTTCGGTAGGAAATCTACAGTTTTTCCTATTTACAGTGGCATCATGCTTAGCTCATCAACTTTTTTCAGCTCTTTCATTTCACTGACACTTGGCACCTCTATTGCTGTAACATAAACACAAAGTAATGAGTTGTAGTTGCAATTTATAAGGCCCACAGGAAGAGTGAGAGATTCCCAGAAACAGAGATTTTAACCAATGACATGTAAAGATATTTCACTCTTATAAATGGCACTTTTCTAATCTTACACTTACCAAATTGGTAAAGAGCTATATTTTTCTTACCACCTTTTTACCTTAAATAACAAAGATAAGTTTTAGAGTGCATCCACTGTTAACACACAACTCCCCACGATCAAACTCTAAATAACTAGGCAAAGGTTTCCTAAGTGCAGCTTCCATGACAGGAATCAGACTATTCTGGAAGCATAGAGACATTCTCATGTTCTGAGGATAAACTGATGAAAGGGAAAAGGTATTTAAGGTACAAGGAACCAAAGAATCTGGAGGCTAGATTTTATTTTAAAATGTCAAGAAACAAGAGTTAGTCATGAAAGAGAATCCAAGGTTGTCGTTGGGTATTACGGTCTTTGTGTATTACATTCTTGTCTTTCAAATCATAGATAAATATATCCTTACCAAAAGATTTCCACTGTGTTCATTGTTCATTCATGTAACAAATATGCACCATGAGCCTACTCTGTGTCAGACAATATATTATGGAAAACATAATGGTGAACCACAGGGAAAGCAGGGTGCCATGTCTGTGGACTATAAATTTCAAAGTAAAATTCCTCAAGGTCAAGTCTGGGCTATTACCAGACTTGGGAACCTATTAACTAGGAGAACTGAGGTAATTTACTTAACCTCTTTAAGCCTATTTCCTCATCTATAAAATGGGGATGATGTACAATCTACCTCATAGGAATATTTAGAGTAAGACAAGAGACTATATGTGAAAGTCTTAGCACAGTGTGTAAATAGGTACTCAAAATTTACCTTTTATTTTCTGAGTTTATGAAAAGTGGCATTATTTTTTTCTTTAAATGTTCCGAAAAATTTCCAGTGAACCAGTCTGGGTCTGGAGGTTCTTTGTGGGATAGTAAATTTAATCACTTTAATAGATACAGGGCTATTAAGTTTTTCTATTTTAATAGAAATAGAATAATAGTTACACCAACTGGTAATTGTGTTTTTTAAAATACTTGTTTCCTTCAACTAACTTGTTGAGTTTAATGACATTAGTTGTTTATAATATCCCCTTATTATTTACATATATGACATATTTTATATATGTTACATATAATATATATTATAATGTCCATCATATATTATTTATTACATGTTTGTGTGTATATGTATATATATATATCCCTGTATGCCTCTTGTTTTTTCTTTTTTTCTTGATGAGCCTGGCTAGAAGTTTATCAATTTTGTTGCTTTTCTTCTTAGAACCAAATTTTGGCTTTGTCTTCTCCATCTGTGATTTTTTTCTTTCATTGATTTCTGCTCTTATCTATTATTTCTCTTATACATATTTTGGATTTACTTTGATCTTTTTCTACCTTCGTAAGAAACAATCATAGACCATTGATTTTATACCTCTTTTTTTCCTCTAGTGGAAACAATTTAATGTTATAAATTGCCTTCTAGGCACTGCTTTAGGAACAAATTCTAATATGTTGTATTTTTATGATCATTTAGTTATATATTCTAATGTTCTATTGATTTCTTCTTTGACTCATGAATTATTTAGAAATTATATAAAATAATTTTAATTCCATTGTAAAGAACATGCTCTATATGATTTCAGTCTTTTTAAACTATTGAGATTTGATTTATGGCCCAATATATAGCCTATCTTGGGAACATATTATGTGCACTTGTAAAGAATGTTATCTGGATACAGTAGTTTATGCATATTAATAGATCAAGGTTGTTGACTGTGTTGTTCAGATAGTCTACATCTTCAATAATTTGGGAGGAGTCAAATAGTTTTACCAATAACAGAGAGAAGGATGTTAAGGTCATCACTTGATATTGTGGATTTTCCTGTATCTCCTTTAAATTCTATCGATATTGTATTCATGCATTTTAAAGCTCTACTGTTAGTAGTATAAAGTGCATAGCCCTTTATAATTGTTAAACATTGTGGTATGTACAAATTGATTCTCTTCTCATTATGAAATGTGTTGTTTTATCTCTGGTTATTCTCCTTGCTTTGAAATCTACTTTATCTGATATTAAGGTAGCTGCTCCCACTGCCTCATGCCTACTCTTGTATGTTATATATTTATCCATTCAATTTCTTTCAACCTACGTGTATCTTCACATTTAAAATGCATATCTAGTAAAGATCATATAATTATACCTTGCTTTTTTTAACCCTTTAACGGCCTTTAAACTGGAGTGTTGATAGTCTACTTACACTTAATGTATATATGATACTGGATTTAAGTCTATAATATCACTGTATCTCTGTTCATGCCTCTGTTACATGTTTTCTACTTACTTCTTTCCAGACTATGATTTGTGTCTTGTTTTGTTTTTTTTATTTAATTTTAATTTGTCTACTGGCTCTTTAAGCTATACCTCTTTTCATTTTCTAGTAGTTATTAAGGATTACAACATATATCTTTAACTTTTCACCATTTACTGAGAGTTAATATTGGATCACATGATATAAAAATGTAAAAATCTTGCAACTATATAGATGTGTTTATAACCTGCTAGTCTTTTTTGCTTTGATTGTCATGTATATTATATCTACATATGTTATTAGCCCTACAATGCATAATAATTTTTGCTTAGATAGTGGCACGAACTTTTTAAAATTGTAGATCAAACTTTTAAATTTACTCAAATATTTAACATCCCTATGCCCTTCGATTCTTCGTGAAAGTCCAGCTTTCCGTAAGATGTAATTTTCTCTTAGCCTGAGAACCTTCATTTAGTAATTTTGTCATGCAGATCTGCTGGTGATAAATTATCTTAGTTTTTGTTTATCCGAAAATAATGTTTATTGTATTTTCATTTTAAAAGAATATTTTTACTGAATGTAAAATTCTAGTTTGACAGGTTTTTCTTTTTGCACTTTAAAGATGTCATTTTTTCTACCTTCTGGCTTTCATTGTTTCCAATGACAATTTTTTAAAAATTGTTTGAATATTTATTTATTTTTGAGAGAGAGAGAGAGAGAGACAGAGAGCAGGGGAGGAGCAGAGAGAGAGGGAAGCAGAGGATCTGAAGCAGGCTCCACACTGGTAACAGGGAGCCCTATGTGGGGCTTGAGCTCAGGAACCATGATATAATGACCTGAGCAGAAGTCAGAGGCTTAACCGACTGAGCCACAAGGTGCCCCCTCCAATGATCATTTTGTAGACATCTTACCATTCATTGTTCTCTGTATACTGTAACTTTTTCTCTGGTTGCTTTCAAGATTTCCTTTGAACTTTTGGTTTTTAATAGTTTGTCTTTGATGTGGATAGCTCTGCTTTTCTTGGTCTTTATCATCAGAGTTTTGAAAGCCTCTTGAATCTGTAATTTATGTTTTTACCAAACCTGAAAATTTTTCAGTCTTTGGTTATTCAAATAGTTTTTCTGCACTCTCTCCTTCCTTCTGAGACTCCAATGGCATGTATATTAGAATTTTGCCATGGTCTCTGACATTTCTGAGGCTTTGCTTTCCTTTAAAAAATATTTTGTTCTTTAACTGGATAATTTCTACTGATATATTTTTAAGTATACTAACTCTTTTTTCTGTTTGTCTTTTGTCATTGACAGTATATGCTTAGGCTCATTAGGTGAATTTTTTATTGTAAAATTTTATCTTACTGAATTTTTTAATTCTAGAATTTTCATTTTATTCTTTTTTTTATCCTTATAGGTCCTCTCCTGAAATTTCCTATTTACTTATCCATTACTATCATATTTTCTTTTTTTACATTCTTGAATTCTGCACCTGCTAAATAAAAATATCTGGATCAGTCCCTTTTGATTGCCTTATCTCTTGAATATAAGTTGCTACATTTTTCTGTTTTGTTCTATGTCTAACACGTTTGTTTTATATTTATTTTCTTCCAGGCTTACTAAGCTATAACTGACATACAATATTGTGTAACTTGGGGACACCTGGGTGGCTCAGTCGGTTAGGTGACTTCAGCTGAGGTAATTGCCTCAGGGTTCATGGGTTCAAGCCTTGCATTGGGCTCTGTACTGACAGCCCAGAGCATGGAGCCTGCTTCGGATTCTGTATCTCCCTCTCTGTCCCTCTCCCTCTTGTGCTCTCTCTCTCTCTCAAAAATAAATAAACATAAAAATAATATTGTGTAAGTTTAAGGAATAAATATATTGAACTGATATATTTATATACTGTAAAATAATCACCACCATAGCATTAGCTAACACCTCCATCATGTCACATGATTGCTATCTCCTTTTTGTGTTGAGCACATTTAAGATTTATTTTCCAATATATAATACAATATTATTAACTATAATCACCATGCTGTACGTTAGATCCTCAGTTCATCTTAGAACTGGAAATTTATACCCATTTACCAACATCTTCCCATTTCCCCTACCCACTATCTCCTGGTTATAACTACCATTCTACTGTTTGAGTTCAGCTTTTGTAGATTTCACATTTAAGGCATATCATACAATATTTGTTCTTTCTATGTCTGACTTGTTTTACCTAGCATAGTGCCGTCAAGGTTTATCTATGTTGTTGCAAATGGAAGAATTTCCTTCTTTCTCACAGCTGAATAATATTCCGTTGTACACTTATACAACATTTACTTTATTCATTCATCTGTTGATGGACACATAGGTTGTTTCCATATTAGCCATTGTGAATAATACTGCAATGGACATGGGGGTGCAGATTCTCTCTTCATTTCCTTTGGATATTTACCCAGAAGTACCATCACTGGATCTTAAGATAGTTCTAGTTTTAAACTTTTTGAGAAACCACCATACTGTTTCCACAGTGTATTTTGTAAAATGGTTTTTCATCTATTGAGATAAAAATCATACAATTTTTATGTTTTGTTCTGTTAATGTGGTATATTACATTTATTGATTTGCATTGGTTGAACAATCTTTGCATCCCAAAGATAAGTTCTTCTAGATCATGGTATATGATCTTTTTAACATACTGTTAAATTTGGTTTGCTAATACTTTGTTGAGTATTTTTACAACTATATTCATTCAGGGATATTGCTCTATAGTTTTCTCCTCTTGTATCTTTATCTGGCTTTGGTATGTGGGTAATATTGGCCCTGTAAAATGAGCTTGGAAATGTTCTCTTCTATTCAATTTTTTTGGAAGTTGAGAAAACTTGGCATTAATTCTTTAAATGTTTGGTAAAATTCACCAGTGAAACCATCTGGTCCTGGGATTTTCTGTGTTGGGAGATTTTTGATTACAGATTCAATCTTCTTACTAATTATTGGTCTGTTCACATTTTCTATTTTTCCATGATTCAGTGTTGGTAGGTTGTATGTTTCTAGGAATTTATCCATTACTTCTAGACCATCTAATTTGTTGACATGTAATTATTCATAGTAGTCTCTTACAATCCTTTGTATTTCTATAGTATCATTTGTGATGTCTCTACTTTCATTTTTCATTTTAATCATCTGACAGCTCAGAGCATGGAGCCTGTTTCAGATTCTGTGTCTCCCTTTCTCTCTCTGCCCCTCCCCTGCTCATACTCTCTCTCTCTCTCTCTCAAAAATAAACAAACATAAAGTTTTTTTTTAAATCCTCTCTCTTTCTTAGTCTAGCAGAAGTTTTGCCAATGTTTATCTTTTCAAAAATAGCTTTTCTTTTTGTTATTCATTTCTATTGTTTTTCAGGTCTGTATTTCATTTAGTTCTGCTCTGATCTTTGTTATTTCCTTCCTTCTAAATTTGGGCATAGGTTATTTTTCTTCAAGTTTTTTATTTGCCACGTTTTCTTTTTTCTTTTAATGTAAGCATCACTATAAACATCCCTCTTAGAATTGCATTTTCAACATCCTATCAGTTTTATTCTGCCATCTTTCCATTTTCATTTGTTTCAAGATACTTTTTATTTCCCTTTTGATTTCTTCTTTGACCCATTGATTTTTCAGGAGTGTGTTTTTTAATATACACAGATTTGAAGAATGTCCAGCTTTCCTCCTGTTACAATTTCTAGTTTCATACCATGTGGTCAGAAAAGATGCTTGGTAAATATTGTTTTGTGGCCTATCTTATGGTCTATCCTGGAGAATGTCCCATGTGCACTTGAAAAAAATGCATATTCTGCTGCTGTTGGATGGAATGTTCTGTAGATTCCTGTTAGGTCTTTTTGGACTAAAACATGGTTCAAGTCCAACATTTCCAATTTAATTTTCTGTCTAGATGATTTATCCGTTGCTGAAAGTGGGGTACTAAATGTTTTTACTATTATTTTACTGTTGTCTGCTCTCCCTTAATATATTTAAGTGCTCCACTCTTGGGTGCATTTGTACTTCCAGTTGTTGTACCTTCCTTTTTAAATATTTGTTTAGCCATTTTTAGAGAGAGAGAGAGAGAGAGAGCACAAACTGGGAGAGGCAGAGAAAGGGAGAGAGAGAATCCCAAGCAGGCTCTGGGCTGTCAGTGCAGAGCAACTGTTGTATTTTCTTGATGAATTGATCCACTTCTTACTGTATAATGATTTCTTGGTCCCTTTTAAGCATTTTTGACATAAAGTCTATTTTGTCTGATATACGTATAAATATAGCTACTCCTGCTCTCTTCTGCTTTCCACTCACATGAAGTATATTTTTCTATCTCTTCATTTTGAGCCTATGTGTGTCCTTAATGCTGCAGTGAGTCTCTCAGAGGCAGCATTTAGTTGGGTCTTGTTTTGGTTTTTGATGTATCCATCCAGCCACTCTATGTCTTTTAATTGGAGAATTCAACCCATTATCATTTGGAGTAATTATTGAAAGGTAAGAACTTATTAACAGCGTCTTAATTGTTTTTCTGGCTGTTTTGTAGTTCCCTGTTCCTTTCTTTCTCTTCCTGCCTTCTTTTTGTGAATTGCTGATTTTTCCATAGCGCTATGCTTTGGTGTTCCTCCCTTTATCTTTAGGGTGTATACTGTAGATTTTTGCTTTGTGGTTTCTGTGAGGTTTGTATAAAACATCTTGCCAACATAACAGTTTATTGTACACCAATAACATCTTAATTGTGATCACATACAAACACTCTACTCTCTTTCTTCTCTCTCTTTTATGTTGCTGATGTCACAATTTACACCTTTTTATAGAGTATATTCATTAATGAATTATTATAACTGTAGTTATTTTTAATACTTTTGACCTTTAACATTTATACTAGATATAATTGGTTAACACACCACCACATTACGTTATTACACGTGTTACATTATGTGAGTATTCTGAATCTGACTATATCCTTACCTTTACCTGCATATTGTATATTTTCATGTTATTAAGTAGTTCCCTTTCACTTCAGCTTGAAGAATTTATTTCAGCATTTCTTGTAAGGCAGGTCTGGTGGTGATTAACTCTCTTAGCTTTTGTTTCTTAGGGAAAATCTTTATGTCTCTCATTGATGAAGGGCAACTTACTGGGTAAAGTATTCTTGTCTGGCAGTGTCTTTATTTTACCACTTGGAATATAGCATTCTGTTCTCTCCTGGCCTACAAGGTCTCTGCTGAGAAATTTGCTAATAGTCCAATAAGGGCTCCCTTCAGGAGATTTTTTTTTTCTTTTGTTTTGTTTTGTTTTCCTCTTGCTGCCTCTTACAATGTGTCATAGAGAAGACAGCTTGGGATTAATTTTTTGGGGAGAATAATTAGCTTTATGAAACTGGGTGTTCAAACCTCTCCCCAGGTTTAGTAAATTCCCAACCATTGTTTCTTGAAATAATCTTTCTACTCTTTTCTCCTTTCTTTTCTTCTAGGATGCCAGTGATAGGTCCATTGTTTCCTTTAATAGTGTCCTTAAGTCCCATAGACTTTCTTCATTCTTTTTCATTCTTTTTTTTTCCTTTTGCTCCTCTGTATAATTTCAATTGATCTGTCTGCTAGCTCATTGATTTCTTCTTCAGCTTGGTCAAGTCTGTTGTTGAAGCTCTCCATTGAATTCTTCAATGGAGGCATTGTATTTTTCAGCCTCAAAATTCCTGTTTGATATTTTTTCTTTGTTGAAGTTCTCATTTTGTTCTTGAATTGTTTTCCTGATATTGATAAATTATTTATCTGTGTTCTTTTATGGCTTTCTGAGCATTTTTAAAATAATTATTTTGAATTGTTTGTCAGTCAATTCCTGGACATCCATTTATTTGAGGCCAGTTACTTGAGGTCACTGAGTTTCTTTGGCAGAGTCACATTTTCCCGAATTTTCATGACCTCTATAGCCTTGTGTGGTTGTATGTATATTTGAAGAAGCAGTCACCTCTTCCAGACTTTATGGACTGACTTCAGTAAGGTAAGACCCTATAACCTGTGGGTTATAGCCTTCTGGAGCATGTTGTGATCCCAGGTCTAGTGGTACAAAGCACCAAGAGCAGGGATGTGTGCCAGCACTGGATCTGAGGGGCAGTGGATATGATTTCTCTTTGGCTCAGGACACTGTGGTCCACAGCATTAACAACTGTGTGGTAATTAGCAAGCACTACAGGGTTCTGCAGTATCTGCAAGGGGTGTTGGAATCGTCAATAGCAACTCTAGGTCCTGCAGCAGGTTCAAGGACAGGCAAGAGTGGTGGCCAGAGTTATTGGTGTATGTACATTCACTCAGCTGCAGGGTCCAGATGCAGGTGGCCGTGTGGTTCCAGGGTTTGCAGATACCCATGTAGTGGTAAGGGGCAGGGTGGGCAGCAAGAGTTGGGGCCAACTACAGGCTCACTGGTAGCTGTGGGGGCCTCTGCTGTCACTATGCACTATCATGGCTTCTAGGTCTCACCATGGGCACATGGTAGTAGACGTCTGTAACAGAAGTCAAGCCTAGAGTGTACTGATGCACAGTTTTGGGTGGGGTGCCATTTACAGATGAACAAAGTAGTGCAGGCCACTGACAGAAGACAGTGCCCCCCCATCTGTGGGGGCCCTGGATATTGGTGTGCTCTCGCATGGCGAAATAATCTCCCCCCACCCCCCACCCCCATGTGCTAACTGCAGTGGAGGCCAGTAAGAGGCATCCAGGCCAGCAGCATGCTGCAGGCTAGCCCCAAGTGCACACTTGGCAGTGGGGTTCTACTGTGGGGATCTGGGGTGGCATCTTACATTGGCACAGCTGTGGAGATCTGAGCTCACTGCTAAAGCAGTTCCTGGGCTGAGAGAGAGGGGAGCAGAGACTCAGATGTATGGCATTAGCAAATATAAATACCTATTGGATAAAATCTGGTGAAATACGTGGAGTCCACAGCACTGGAATGACAACTGACTTATTAGGTGGTGAAATCTGCTTGGTTTGTCTGGTGAGCAGGTCATTGCCACTGATTGTTCCCACAGTGTGGTTGTTACTGGTAGCCCTGTTCTTCTTCCTTGTTCCTCGTCGTCTCTATACATCTCATCTTTGCCGGTCTAGGTTAGGTGAAACCAAAGCAGAACTTTTGTGCAGCGCCAAGAAGGACTGAGAAAGCTGGTTGCTCACCCAACTCTGGAAAGGGAAGGGCTTTCTAGCTAGGAAGTTCCTTCTTGGCACTAAGCAATACTGGCTTGAAGGGTGGGATGATGCAGGCAAAATTAAGTTGCCTTCCTTCCCTTCTTGTGCAGTTATTTTATGTTTTTGATCGACTGTGTCATTGATGTTTTTTTAAGTATACTCCAGAGCTCTCCTGGAGCTGTTTTCGTTCATGGATAATGCTCTAATTATTAATCTTTGTAGGGGGACAGAGACTGGGGTCTCCTATGCCACCATTTTGGTCTATGCCTAATAAATTTGAATTGTCTTCTAAACATTATTTGTGATATAGTGTAGCAACTCTGGATCCAGACACATCCTTCCAAAGAGTCATATTTTTTGGTTTGTTTTGGTAACCCCATTCTTTATGCCTTAGGTGGGATGTTTGAAGTCTGCCTTGTGCATGCATTTTTAAGAGGTTGGTCACCGATTTGGACAAAGTTTGTTTATGCACAGAATGTGGGGGTTCCTCAATCCAGCACTTTCCTTCTAAGGATTCCTCTCCTCCTTACTTTCTAATAGCTATGAATGCCTAGCTTAAGGCAGTTTAGCCCTCTGATTCTTTAAGAAGGTATGATTATAGTCTTCTATCTAAGCTTCTCTCACTTTACCTAGTATATACTTGAATCTGTGCTCAGGAAAAACAAACAAATGTAAAATCAGTCATTTGAGAATAAATTGGTAAAATTGCAGAAATTAAGTTGACAAACCTATCAACCAATGAGTGACAAAGGAATACAGTAGACATCAAAGATACACAGTTTCTCTTGTCTGGAAGGTCTTCCTCTCCTTCCACACACTCTGGAAGTCAACTCATCCTTCCAGGCAGAACTCAAGCTGCCTTGCTCCGTCCACCATCACTCATTTCCACAAAACATCATATAGGCACAGCCTTAGTTGTGTGGGATTGTGTGGAGTATATCCTTGCATGATCCCAGGTGATTTCAAGCTCTCTGAAATTAAAAACATGCTTTATGCATCACTGTATAGTCATACGGTCTATCACAGAGTAGGTTCTCCATAAATACCTTGTGATTAATTGATTCTCCAGCTAATCTTGCCTCACACTGTCTCTGATAGTAGAGAAATAGCTCCTAAGCATCTTTAATCCTCACCATGGCTTCTTAATACTTGCTAAACCTCCTCTCAGTAGGAGTTGCTACTCTTGCTATCAAGTTGGCTCATCACTTTATAGTATCATGCCCATTTTAAAAGGACAGAGGAAATGCTATACTAAGAAGGAACTATTCTTTTTGAGTAGCTAAATACCTGAGGAAATATACTGGGCTGATAAGTGTGCCCCAGAAGAATGGCTTTAGCAATGCTGTGCCTGTCTTTGATCAGGAAGAGGAGGAACTAAAGAAAACCATTGTCTGTAGCCTTAGGGCACTCCCTTTGGCTTCTACCTGTTGATATGAGTGCAAAGAAAATCCAACTCTTAAAAATGTTGATGCACTGGATTGTAGGCATAATAAATGTTAATATGCAGCTGCTCACACCCAGAGGCTTCCTAGTATAAATAACAAAATGCAGAATTAGAATAAATAGAGGCTCTGTACTTCCAGAAACTTCCCAGAAGTCAGCAAACTGAAACAGCACAAAACCCCAAAACAATAGTAACAGAAAGAAGAGTCAAGGTACCTTGGGGCACCAAACCCTGAAAAGCCCTTAGCTAGGCCAGTGGAGACAGCAGGTGGAATCTGTTATGAGAGAAGCACACGACTAGCTGGCAATTTGATGGAGCCTGTTTTAAAACTGCACACACACATACACACACACACACAAAGATACACACATATTTCACCCCTCTTGCAATGAATGGAAAGAGGCAAGTCTGGAGATGCAGAGAAGCCTCCAAACCTTATTCACTTTATCTTTATGATGGCAAGATCGGCCTGGTTGAAAGCAGAGCTTTGTTTAGAAACTTTTGTAATAGAAGGATGAGATTTAGGAGCACAAGCAGAGACAAAGGTCAGACCAGAGCAGACGTAGAAGAGGGGCAGGATAGTTACTGCCCGCCCCCCTTCCAAAACCACTGCCACTCTGCTCTACACACCTCTCCTGGATTTACAGCTGCTGATGCAGCAGGGTATTCCCTTCAGCTTCTCCTGGAATTTGACTAGTGAGCCCTGTCTCCATTCTTTATTAAATAGCCCCTGCAGGTAAGACAGGTGAATCCAAATCTCTTATACCTTAGTATCCCTGCAGCCTCCACAACCTTGGGATGGGGCCAGTTCAACACGAGGACATAATTTGCTTCCTTGTCTCACTCTGTTACTGGATAGTGAGCTCCATGATGATAGAGATGCCACCTAAATTATTATTGCAACAATCATGTTTGGCAATATCAAGCTTGGCACATAGCACACAATATGTACTAGGTTTGTGTCTTGGTTTCCTCATCTTTAAATAGGGACAATTAAAATACTTAACTCACAGGATCTCTTTGTTAAAATGTATTAAATGAATGTAAACATTTAAAGCATTAAATCAATGGTAAGCCATAGCAAATAGCTAGTAAGTGCCATTCATTGATATAGTAGTTGTTACTAACATTAAATTGGATCACTGAAAATGACCTTTCATTTGTTTAAAAATGTGATTTTTAAGAACACCTAAAAAGATCTTGTATCTTAAGATATTTTCTTCACTGAAATAAAAATTCCACATATAAAGATTAATATATAAAGATTCCACATAAGATTATATATATTTAATAAAAAATTTTCTCCTTTACTTACTAATCTTTTTGAACATAAAACCTCTGGGTAGAGAAACACCTTAACTCTCAAAGTTTGAGTTTTTAATATGATTTTTCCCCAGGCAGAATGGCAGCACTGAGAATCTTGGAAAGGGGTGGGAGGTAGCCCAAAGACAGAAACCAAAAGAAGAAAGACAAACTTCTCTGGGGTTCAATTTTTCACTTATAAAAGCAAGTGCTGGCCTGCATGATTTTTACTGTGCTTTCATTTCTAATAAGCCATAAGCACATGTAATGAACTAACTTGGTTGAATTCAAAATTTCATCTACACTCAGACTTGCCAGTTGTTGGGGTAGATTCCAGCTTTCCTGGTTTTACTTTGGAAACTAGCTTTCTGATTATCTCGGTTTCCATTTTTCTATCTGTCAAACGGGTGGAGCAGAAAAACTGAGAGCCTCTTCTGCAGTAATGACTAACCATGAAGGACAGAACTGTTTATTCCCAGTCTCAGTAAGAGTCCAAAGAGAGTCCCACACCAGGAATTCAACACATGACTACTACTATGATAGTCAGTTGTCTACAAACTTCTGCCCAACTGTTCTTTCTTAGATTTATGTACCTTGACATTATATGTAGGCAAGTACTTCAATACAAAATGACTTTGTTCCACACTGGTTGTGTGTGTCTGCACATACAACCATATATGAACACAGGCAGAACAATGTTACCCAAAAATATTCTCCCAAACATAGGACTTATGAAGATACAGCGCAGTATGCCCATTTTACAGGTACAGAAAATTCTCTACAGAGTCTTACCTAAAGATTGCCCCAAGGGCCAATCCTGAAAATGCTAGTTACATACCTGTGAATGGGTCCTTACAATCTTGTAGTAGGCTCCCTACAAGAAGCACTCAATAACATCTTGAGAATGAAGTGCATATTTTCAAGGAGTAGAAATTCTAAGACCAACATAAAACTAATCAAATCCTACATCTCCATCAATCCCAACTCCAGAGAAAACCCATCCTGAACTATGAAATATTGCACACTCCCCAAAGAGCAGTTCAAAAATAAAGGCCAGAAATCCTCCAAATAGTAAAGATTGAAAAAAAAATCCCTGGTATTACATCTAAAGATGCAAATGAGACCTCGTATATAACTTCACGCCTGGCTTCGCTGATGGTATCCAGACTTCTGTTTGCCCCCTTCCAGCTGGTGAAGGCCAACAGCACTGCTCCAGGCTGCGCCCTTCTTCTTTGTTCTAACTTCTGGGAAGACGAAGATACCCAGTGAGCATTTTCAATCATGCAGCCTTCTTACCTCCAGACTTAAAGGAAGTGGGGGTAGGGAGAAGGCCAAAGTGTCAACTTCTTCCTCTGTGTTCCTTTACCTTTTCAAATGGAAAGACAGGGGAAAGGTGAGGTGTTTGGGCTGATCTCCAAGCCAGGAAAAGAAAGATCAGAGGCCTTGCTCAGCAGAGTAAAGAAAAAGATCTCTTATATTCAGAGGTGAATAATGAGGCATTTCTGCTTGCCAATAGACTCTAAGGAAGATATTTATTTACTTAGAAGCTGCCCAGGCTTCTGGGATTCTTAGGTGGAAGAAATTAGCTCATTGACCTCCCATTGACTGTTCTGGGGAATGTGGAGAATTCAAACATGGAAATACTGCAAACAACCCCTCCCTGCTTATGCCTTCTAGAAATGGCAGTAAGAAATGGCTTTTGGGTCCTGAGTGCTGGGGGCATGGAGCTCTGGGCCCCTATCATGGAGTAAGTGAGCAGCCCCTCAACAAAGTGAAAAGCCAGAGACCATAAGAGACCAGCAAATCTTGCTGACATCCTTGGATGAATGGCAAAACCATGTCCATGACAGCAAAGGAGAGTCCATGCTGAAAGGGATTCCAGTTAGGCCATGGGGCTACTGAGTTCCCAGAAAGATACATGGGACTGAGCTAGAAAGACACACATTACTCTGGAAAGGGTTTGCCCTCAGTAGTGGAAACTAAGCAGTTGCCCTCGAGAATCAGGGGAACTCCATCCAAACAATAGTTGGCAGTGAGGTTCCTGGGTGAGAACTCAGACCAGCCTCTTGGATAATTGTTGGCAAACAAACCCCAAGAAGAATGAGTTTAGTGACTAGCTCTCCACCTGAAACCTTCCCCTGGATCAAACTGGCAAGGGAATGGAAGATGTCGGAGTTGTAGAATGACTTTCCTAAGGAAGGATACTATAGGGAAGTCTCTTGAAGCCCATAAAATCTGTCTCCGATCAGATTATTTTTAGCAATGTGGCAACAAACCACACCTTATTAAATTTAGAAGAATTAGATAGATTTCTGATGATGGAAAATAAGAGACAATAGGGAAACATGAGTGTTTGTTTAACAAATAAATTTAGTTCAAAGGTTGTAAATGAATACCTAAGGCCTAAAATTGGAATTGGAACTGGCTCTAGAAATACTATACATATATATAATATACCTATGTATATTATATATACTTACATATGTTATATATAATATATTTATGTATATTATAGATATGTATATATATTTATGTATTCATATATATTTAAATATATACACCTGTATAATATATATAGCACACAGTTTCCAATCTTCTAACTCAAAATGGCCCCACCAATCCCTAAGGTAATCTCCATCACTTACCTGATGGGCATTTTAAGTTTTACAACCTGTTATTGGTTGTGATCTTACTCCAGTTCCTTTTATTTAATTGTTGAAGACACTGACACCCAGTGAGTTAGGGGCAGAGATGCATTTTCTTTAGGCTGTCTTCCATTATGACATGCTGGTTCCTCTATGATAAGTAAATATATGAATTATTTCTTCTGGTCCTCCAAGGTTTTTAGCTCTGTACAAAGAATTGGGTCATTTTCTGCCTTAGAAATTCAGACAGCACCATTCCCTCCCTTGCATTGGCTTTGAGATGATATTGTTCCTTTTTAGATGAAGAGCCTGGTGAACATTCCAGACCTGAACGAACTTTTCCATCTGGGTCCGTCTGACCTTTCCTGCATTCATCCAGTTCCACCAGGTTGTAAGAAAGGTAATAGCGCCTTTTCTCTCTTCTGCTCTCACCATTCATCACCTGATTCTCAATTCAAGTCTATTACCTTTGAAAGGATCATGAAGAATTGTTTTCCTATTGTGAAATCTAAGTTGAAGCAAATACTCTTATTTAAACTTTGGCCTGAGAGATTTAACTGGCTTAGTCTCCAATACCACTTGCTAAATACCCCTCCTGGCAACTAGGTTACTGGCAATTTGTCAGGGTTCACTTTTTTTGTTAGACAGTTGTTACCTTGGTACCCTTTATCACTCAAAATGAAAGGGTACTTGGACCAAATGTTCTAGAAATGTGGCTTCCTTGAAGGCCTTCAGACATGTGTCCATTAAACCTAAGGGCTACACTCTTAATTAAGGCAGCTTTCAGAGAAAGGCAGGAAATTTGCCCGAGTTTCTGATCTTACAAATCTCTTTTATGATTGCCTCCATTATCTGATCAAAAAACAAATGCTATCAAATGACATCCTTGTTGCACAAATGAATGTATAATAATAGACTGAGGGGATGAATGAGCACATAAATGAATGCATGGATGAATCGACAGAAGAAAACAACAAACAAAGTGGAATAGACTATAACCAGTTGAATTGTTCAGATTTCCAATTTCATTCTTTTACAGTTTAGAGAAGAAAGGTGTTAAGCATTCCTTGGGATAGTCCAAGAATTTTATCACAGTAAGAAAATGCAGAATTTAATTCATGATCTTCTTTGTACCACAATATCACTTGCTATTTTCTTGTGCTCTAAATCAAAGTCACCCAGACAAGGGAAAAGATAGGGAAAGCACCTATGTCTTGGACTCCTGGGTCCCATGTGCTGTCCACCACCCCCAGGGATCTTCCTAGCTGGAAAGGTATCAGGGAATTTTTGAATATAGCAGTGGAGGTGTTCCAAAAACTACCTTGCAACACTTTTTTATTTTTTTGAAGTACTCATTTCTTTTTGTTTCCTAATGTGGATGCCAATCTGTGAGGGATAATGTACCTTTTAAACAGAAATTTTGCCTGACACTATATTCTCAGAGAACAGTCAATAAATAACATTTCTCTAAAACACATATAAATGGCAAAAAATGATTATCTATCAAACGGCTTGACATCAAGAAGAAAGGTTTGCATTATGCCTAATGGTCAATAGCCTGAAGTCATTCAAAAATCTGAAACTTTGACCTAAGAACTGTGTTCCTCGAGGGAAAAAATATTGTTTAAATGAGAGGACCGATGGCGAGGTGCAGAGAAAACTGATGCCACTTGAGTCACAAGTGTTTCTGAGAATGAGGGATAGAACACAGCAGGGAAAGGTGATTGGCCATTTGACAGAAGAAGGAAAGGTAAAATTGTTGAGGTCATCTGGTCCACTGATCGTTGTGGGCAAATCCTATTCACCGTCCACCAACTCCAAACAGGCCACTTACTATGCACTCAGAGGCTTCAATCTAGCCTGGGTGCACTCCACGACAACTTGACAGCTTGACAGACAGATAGGACAGAACAGACACCCAACCCTGCTGCCTCACTGGTCATCCATCATCACTAGAAAGGATGCAGAATGCCTCTTGGCAGAAACAAAGGAAGAAAATAGGGAGGAACACATCTCCTTAAAAAAAAAAAAAACAAAAAAACAGTCATAGAATTTACTCTGGTTTGAGCCCTGCTCTTCCTTTCTGAGCTGTGCTCTTCCTTTCTCAATGTGAGTTAAATTTGGGCTGTCCTGCTAGGATGACCTTGACCGAGGGCTGCTTTACAGTCTGCAGACCAGCACCGGCTGCTTCATCATCCATCCAGTCATCCTGTGGATGGCTGGAGTCTTAACTGTTTCCTGCCTTCTGCCAGCTGACCCAGGGATGCCCAGAAGCATGAACTTCACCATGAACTTATGGCCTGCATTGCTGAGCTATGTTCCTCCAGCCTGTGGCCTGTAATTCACCTCTCTGTTTCTGGAGAGATTCAGGATCTCAAGATCCCAAGAAGCAGTCTCTATCTGACTTGTTCAGTTATACCAGTGGCTATAAGTTGGCAAACATAGGCGAAATACTCAAAAATATCTTGAATGAATGAATAAATCAATGAAAATTTCCGTGACATTCAACTGTAAACTAGTCCAGAAATCTTGAACTGAATATCTCACAATCTCACTAGCGCTAGATGGACTATGACCCTTCTGAACTCTCACTTTTTCTGTCCTTTGTACTGCAGCTGCAATCTGATTTGTTATACGTGGTTATTTTTAGCTTAGTCATGAGCTCTGAAGAGCAGAATCGGTGCTTGCTTCATTTTATATCATGCATTTGACATATGTTTATTGAATACTAAATGTTCTAAGAGTTCTAGAGAGTAAAGAGATAAATTAAGCCTGTATTGTTTTCTCCAGCAGGGACATTGGTTGGAGGCGGTGGGAGGAGAGGATGTGTGCCTGAGTTGAAAGGTGTGGCGAGTGGTAGAAATGGATAATAGTTCATGTTTATTGAGCTCTTAGGTCTAACAGGTACCTTACTAAATGCTTTATAAGCATGATCTCAATCCTTACAGGGCCCTCGTGATATAGACATAATTATTAAGCCCATTTTACAGATAGAGAAACTAACCCAGGCACAGAATGGTTAAGTAATGAGCGAAGCAAAAAAGCCAGGAATAGCTTTCTGATTCTAGAACCAATTTCTCTCTTTCACTCTGTCTCTCTCTCACTCTCTCTCTGACACACACACCACATACACACACCACACACCACACCACACACACACACACACACACACACACACACTCACACCACATCTTGGGCTGCATTTATATTTTAGTGACGTAACTTCCCTATTACTTGAAAACCGGTCTCACGTGTAGAACTGATTTATGAAATGAACTGGACTTGATAAAATACAACTAAAAAAGTAAATTTATTCTTTTTTTCCATAGTCCCTACAAAATCACTATGGATTAGCCTTCTCTATCTCTGGGATAAAATTTCAAGAAAGTCTTAAAGCTGGTCAAGCTCCTTTTAATCACAAAAGTAGTCTCAATTCAGTAATTGAGTCCCCAAACATCCAGGACAGTGTACTCATCAAAATGCCCAACTTCATTCAACTTTCAGGTTCTCCTTAAGCCTGAGCCTGAGTTCTTTTAAGTTGGCAGCTGGAAACGAAGCAGTGAGTGTGTGTTTCTCTATTCCTCAGCCCTGCTCTCCTCTGATACCAGCCCCTACCCCTGCAGGATGAGAAGGAATTAGCAGGAAACAACAGTTTCATGGAAGATGGAGCTGTAATCTGGAGATGGGCACCCTCTGGGTAGCAGATGTAGGATTGCTAGCCTTTTTGCTATATTTTGTTTGTTGTCTTTTGTTTTTAAAAGTCTCCTGCTGGGACTTATCACTGCATCTCCTATATGTAAGCAAAGTCTCCTCTTTAGGGATCTCAGAGGACTTCCCTTCCAGAACCCCAATCTGCCGCTTTTTCAAGCAAAATCCCATGGAAACATTCCCAGGCCAGCCCCCTACTCCCACTCCTATGGAGTCTGTGTGCAGGTGCAGGGACACGTCTCCCTTTTATTAGAAAAGACGTCACTCTCTTTATGTGGGCACAGGTGACCAGCTCCAGCCTCAGCCTTAGTCTTCCTCAGGCAGAAACTAAAGACCAGTCCTTGGGTTTCCCAAGTTCCAGAGGTTTCCTGGCAGGTTGTCTGATTAGCCCTCTTAAAGTTTTCTTTCTTTTTTTTTCTTTCAGCTGTCTTAAAATAAGAAATAAAAATACCTCATTATTCCAAAACCTCCCTCCCAGCCTCTCCAGCCATCACTGCTCCTATGTGCTGGATGAGGTGGCCTCTACAATGAAGGAGCAGCTTCAGAACCTCCTAGCAGGTCGTACATAGGCGATCTAGCACTCCCTTCTGGAAGCAGAAATACTTGGCCCTTGGGGTATGGTTCTCAGCCTATCAGGCATCAGGGGAAATTGAGCCAGAAGGGGTCACCTTACCCTCTTATCATTTATTTGCTATCCCCAAGCACACATATTTAACCATTGGTAGCAACACTGTCTTACTCTTGCATATAAGTACCCGTTCACTATCAAGGTCCATATTCTTGATATTTGCTCTCAAACAACCCAATTTTCCACAGGTTGCAAAGGTCATTCCAGCCCCCTAATTCTGGACCCCGACCCCTAATAATATCATGCTGAGAACCACCTCTGAAGGGCTCTCCAGATGATGCTGGTTCTCCGCTCTTGGACACTGGCATAGTCCATGCTCCTAACCACCAGCCAGGTGGGCAAGGTGAGGGTTACCCATTTTATGACTCTGGAATCTAGCAGGTGCAGGGAAGTGAGAAAGCAGGAAAACACTATGAACAAGCATCTTGGCCAGGAAGTTCAAAATGACTAACAGAGAAGTTTGATAGGTTTGGAACTGGTAGCACAAAATGACTGTAATCAAATATTGGTTCCCCAGACGTTGCTCTGGGTGCTTTACATGCACTGATTGATTTAACCCATTACACACTTCTAGGAGGGCTCTACTACTAGCTCTATTGTGCAGATGAGAACACTGAGGCACAGAGCATCTACTTACCTTGCCCAAGTTCTCACAGGGGGTAAGAGGAGGACAGGCAGTCTGGCTCTAGAACTCATGCTTGGAAGAACCTCACATATTTGCCTCTCATAGATAAAGCAGTGGGAATTCAGAGGTGGACCTTGGAGGGCCATTTGTGTATAAGATGTTTAGAGTTATCCTCTGTGAGTGTTGGCAAACGAAGGACTGTTTTTGAACAAGTCATGAACTAAGAATGGATCTTTACATTGTTAAGGGGTTGTGAAAAGCAACTCAAATAATAGTAACAATAATATATGATGGAGCGACAGATGGTACGGTTATGTGACCTGCAAAGCCTAAAATATTTACTATCTATCCTTTATGAAAATTTCACTGAGCCCTGGCTGGACAGTGGTTCTCATTTTAAGTTTTTGGGTTCTGCTAGGATCTCAGTGACTGCTAACAAGGAAGTTAATGGACGTTACCAAGCAGAAAATACCCCAGATTTTTCCCTCAAAATCCCATAAATGGAACAGCTAAGCATTTTTAATTTTTTTAAAAAAAATTTAATGTTTTATTTATTTCCGAGAGAGAGACAGAGAGACAGAGACAGAGACAGAGTGTGAGCAGGGGAGGGTCAGAGAGAGAGGGAGATACAGACCAAAGCAGGCTCCAGGCTCTGAGCTAGCTGTCAGCACAGAGCCCGACGCAGGGCTGGAACCCACAAACCCTGAGATCATGACCTGAGCCGAGCAAAGTTGGAGGCTTAACCGACTGAGCCACCCAGGCTCCCCTAAGCATTTTTAAATATTCAAGTTATGTGCTAATATATTATTTTTCAAGGATTCTACCACAAAAAGAAAAACTGTGAAAAGAAGAAAAGAAAACCAGCGGCATGGGCTACAGGAAACCATTGCTGGCCTGTAGCTGGGGGTGTGGCAAGAAAGCAGAAAGAAACAGAATCTGGTAGTGGTTTTCAGGACCAACTAGAGGAAGAGAAACTCAAACAAGAATTAGAAAAAAGTTAGGAACCCAGTTTAATAATCGCACCCTGAGTCTCTGGGGATAGAACAGGAGTGGCGACGACAGACAGGAAGGGGAAGGCCTGAGGACGCCATGCAGGAAGAATGATAGGCTTAATAAGCTCCCACACAGGAGAAGACGGAAGTCTCCAGGCGGACGCGAAGTTTTCAATTGTGGGTCGTTGGAGGAAAAGGATTCTGCTTATCGAAGTGGTATGACAAGGAAGACCTAGTTTGGGAGAAAACATGGAGCAAAGTCCAAGTGTGTGCTTTCTTACAGATCCTTATCGACTTAGTTGCCCTCTTAGTCACCTTTTGAGGATGAAGACCTGGGGTTTGGGCTTTTACACGTTTCTTTCATCTCCTCTTTTTCTCTTTCCAGATACATTTTATCAACAGTCTGTTTTGTCTGCATATCTGAAATGAAGTTAGATGCGATTTTATCTTTGCCCCCTCCCCTCCCTCCAAACAATGAGCCTTAGAACTTTCTCCTTTCTTTAGGGGCACTAACAAGGTGCAATGAGTCCCTGGTACTGGATTCAACTTCCAGGTAAAGAATATCAACTTCAGCCAGAAGACTTTAATTCTCTCCCATTCCTTTAGATCAGTGCCTGTGTCAGCAGGGAACAATTACAAGAGACTTTATTACATCTTATCCAACTGTTGGCAAGTTCTGAATCTTAAAGAGAACTGTTTTGTAGTACAAAGATTAGAGTGCTCCATAGAATACTAAAAAGGAAAAGAAAAAAACTAAGTCATCAAGAAAAGTTTTTAAAAACCCTCTCTGCATATGCTTATTTGAAGAGCTTGTATTATCCACTTGGAATTTACTTTAATTATTAACATTGAAGGAAAACGTTTCTTCTAAGCATAGAAACTTCAAAGGGTAAATAGTCATCAGGGTTCAGGTACCTTCTTCTTAAAGTGCTTCCATAATAACTTGCAGCAATGAAGCTATTTTGAGGTTTGGTTATTATTGTTGCAGGGTGTTTTGTTTTGTTTTGTTTTGATTTGTTTTGTTTTGTTTTGTTTTGTTTTACTCAGAGATTGCAGAGTGCTTTATAAGGAAGAAAAGTCAATAAGACTTCTACCCCGTTGGAGTAAACTGAGACACAAACAATGGCTTGGCCCCAGGTCATTTTGCCAAGCCTCAGAGAATGCCCTGATTTTTACACTCATCAACAGCTGAGGAGCGGACTTCAAAAAGGAGAAAAGAAGGACGTATGTGTGGTGGCCTGTTCATGTGCGTATCTTGGACGTGCCAAGGATGCCGGTGCCAGGAGGAGAGGGATTAATTAGTGACATTCAAAGTCCGAAGAATGCAAACCAATGTTGGGAACTCCCAGAATCCAGCTGGATATACACACATGACCTTGGATGTCCTGTATATGGCATGTGGTTCCCCAAAGCAGTCTCCATCATGGGTGTGATTTCAACCTAAACTCAAGCACACACCGGCCCTCCTTCCCCAGGGACAAGAAAATAACCAGCTAGTCACTTGCTGTTTTCACATCTTCCCATCTGCAGTACAGGTAGTTGGACTCTCTGGTGTGAAACAAGGGCTCAGAAGTCAGAGAAGAAGCTGTCCGGGTAGCACTGACCTCTTGAAAAAAGGTCATTACCATTTTTTAAGTTATGGGGTAATTATTTTCCCATCCAGCTCATATTTGGCCAGCTTTCCCTGCACTCCTTAAACATCCATTTTCACCTAGACTGCCCTTCACCTTGTTACCCTGGGCTGGAAAGTTTCTTTCCAACTGTAGTCTCATGACCTTGTCTCAGCCAATTAGATTCTATCGGTGTTTCCAAAAGAACCTGTATAGGAGGATGTAACATTTATGCTCATGTATCCCTGGAGGTTGCCAAGAGACCTGTCACTAGAAATCCGCAAAGTCACCTGCTTGGTTCTGTTGGGAGGCACACGCAAGCAAACACACAGACACACAAACACACAGACACAATGCACTCAACATTGGTGTTTTCCTAATATTACTATAGTGATGGATTACTTTGAAGGTGGCAGAAGAATAAAGAAGAAGCACAAGGTATAAACAACACTGATTTGCTCACTAATTAATTCATTCAACAAAAATTTCTTGAGTTTGTAAACTTACAACATTCATTTGTACAGCCTTGTTCCTCAGTGAACTTGGCCCTACACAGAGTTCAGCAAAAGGCAATTATCTAATGAAATCAGACCTCAGTGATTGACAATGTCAGCTAAACAAACTCTGCACTCTCCCTTTTCTTGAACACTTTGCCTTCATTTTTAGATAAATGCAGAATCCTAGGGCCAGCTCTACTTAGAATAAATAGCACACATTCAGCCTAATTTCAGGTTTCTTGTCCTTAATAATGCCCATTTAATTGGTGTCATCATTGCCATTGTCATTGTCATCAATAAATATTTATGGAGCAACCACTGGGTAGCTTGTACTAAACCAAAATCCTTAAAGATTTTATAACCCAGAGAATGCGCTGTCCCCGCTGTCTAGAAGCTTAAAGCAGTAGATGTTAAACAGATTAGCTAATTAATGGCAGACAGTGGTTAAGAAACTATGGAGCTGACCGAACCTGAAAATAAATTCTCGTGTGTAATCAGTTATTTTGGATTTGTGGAAAATATTCTCTCTTCCCTTCTCATAACAAGCAGGGAAATAGCTATTTTCTGTTTCGCCCATAGGGATCTCTGCATACAAATAATTCAAACAAAACTAAACTTTCAAACTTCATGCTTTCCCAGGGGAATTATCTTTTATTAGAAATAGTCACTTCAAAGGTTTGTGTAAATGTGGGATTTTTTTTTAAACACTGCAAGCAATTTACATTTTTCTGTGCACATTCACTAAATGATTCTGATCAGATTCAGGGAATATATCCTGCCAGGAGTGCTATGAAAGTATGATACTTCCTACCACAGTGATGTCAACCAATTAGTGACAGAAATTGGCTGGGTGTTCACTTCGCCCAAATAAACTTTGAAAATCATCTGACCCCAACTCAACAAATGGTAGTAGGAGTTGGTGTGTATATGAAACCTCTTCTCCAGCAATATCAAGGTCTTTCAAAGACATATTAGTTTCTGACAAATGCCATTTACAATAAGGACCTGACATTTTCTTAGCACCTTACCCAAGTTTACAAAATGCTTTGTCATCCCAAATTTTCTGCATGCCCCCTGTAAACAATTCCATGAGTGTGATCTTGTTATTCCTCTCATTTTATAATCAGAAAACTAAAGATTGAGCTCGACAAGAATTGCACAGTTAAAACATAAAGGAACAAGATCTCGAAGCCAGATTTTATTTTAATATATTGGAATCTATCCTAAGCTGTTAGGCCCTGAAATTTTCAGATGGTTTTATATCAAACAGTATAGGGAGAGTAATGGTGATGGGAAAAGGAATCTAAATTATCCAGAATGGCAGTATATGCATTACACATATTCTAGATTAATGGTGACCTTTTTACATCCATTGATGCTAAGCTGAACTACATCAATAAAAACCTTAAATCAAATTGCTAACTAGTCCTGTCTTCCTAACCACTAAAACTGTGCAATGCGAATAAACTAGCAAAGACCTGAGACTCGATTAAGATCCAGAGTTGATAAACATGAGTACACACTGGTACAACTAGGTTAGTTGTCAATGACTAGCATCCCTTCTGATTAATGAGTACCCGCAATTAGATCTTAAATGTTTTCTGTAAGCCCAACTCTACGCTAGGTATTTTTTTTGAAATTGTAGCTCATTGAACCCTAGCTCAACACCACTCTGTGATGAGCATCAGCCTAAATTTTTTTGCTCTTCTTTTTGTGGGGGAGGGGGACATCTTAAAGAAATGGCTGAATTTGTGATGAAGATGTTCTGTAACTCACACAGGCTGTAAGGACACAGACTAGGAAAAACAGAGGCTGGTTATATTTAGACGGAGGGGAGTGACAATAGGTATTTCATACTACAGTTAATTATAACCTATTGTATAGTCATTGTAGGAGAGATGTTTTTTAATCTGCTTCTCTTCCATTTAGGCTTTACTTGCCTTTGATGAGACCTCTCTCTTCGCATAGTCTTGCATAATATACAGCAGAATGCCAATGAAGCATGGATAGCTCTCAGTCCTAGAAATCCTTAGGAAATCATCAATTCCCCACAGGGACTGGAGTCATTGATTCCCTCCTGGGAATTGCCTTTAGAAAGAATGATCTCAGAGGAATTTAGAAGAAGCATTAGCTCTGTCAGTGAGCCCAGAGGGAAAAAGTAGAGACAAATTCTACTTTCAATTCAATTCCATTCAGCAAGTATTTATTGAACCTAACACAGTCTTCAGTATGTAAAAGTAGAAGATAGTCCTTGACCTCAAGGAGTTTGCCATTTTAGGGGAGGGGGAGAGGAGCTGATCCCTAAGCAAAGTACTCAATCTCCTTGAGCCTCTTTCCTACAGAATGGACCTCCATTGCCCCTAAAATAAGCTCTCTGCTCCCATTGGAGCTTTCTGTTCCCATTGATCCACAGGACCAAGTTCTTACACTTGCCTACCTTGTTTTCTGAGACCTTGCCCATGTTGGCACATTCCCGTAAGCGTTTGAGGTATATCTCAACATGGGCCACTGATGCTTCCCATCTATTCTCTCCTGATATCTTTCCTCTACTCTGTTCATGATAGTTTGTCAGCTCGCCTTTGTATGCATTGAAAGCACACATACTCATAGGACAGTGGTCGCTGAACACTGCGCTGATTTTCTCATTGACCGATCTCTCTCTTTTTTGTTTCTCTTGGAAAGGGCAGAAAGATCTAGATTTGTTCTTTCCTTTGCAGTTGTTTTAATGCTGATTTGTGTTGTATCTACACATGAATCAAATCTCCTAAATTAATAAAGCTAATAAAGAGTTTCGGTAGAACAAAGAAAGCCTGGCAGACAGGAGAAATGAGTTGGAGAAGAGGCTCAAGGACCATAAGAGGATGATTTTGAAGAGGAAAATAAATGACAGCTTATTTTCTACCAATGAGGGTCAAATGGGTGTGCAGGTCAGACAATGCTAGTCAGATTTACTTTATTATCCTGAATTGGAAAATACTACTTAGAGAAATGTCAACTGTACGTGTGTCTGCACACAAGCACAGACATGTACACTCACATATACTCACACACACACATAAGATTCAAATTCTATCAGCTGAAAGTAATCTTGCTTCATATGCATATTGGGGCTTATGCAAGAGAAGCCCCACATATATGTCTAAATATTGAAAAGCTTTAAGCTAAATATTAACCTGAGTAAAATCTGTGCCATTCTCCTACCCTAAGTATAATGACCTAAAAGATCAGATTTGAAGTTCAAATTGTGGCACTCTTCTGAGGTCTGTGTTACAACAGTGCAAGGAGAGACCAGGTGCTTAGTCTGTTCGCACCTCTGGTTCTGATCCACAACGTGAAAAGCCTGATAAACAGGTCTGTGGACCCTAGCCCACAGACCCAAGGATGATCCCTACCCACTTCCAAGCCTCCTTCAGTCCCCCACAGGTCTAGTATGTGCACATCGGTGGCACATTACAGCCTAGGAAGGACAGACCAGGAATGAGGACCATTCAGATGCCATAAATGAGCTAAGAGCCTTTCTGGTGGAGAATTTGGAGATTGTAGGTAGCCAGAGAGTGATCTTGAAAAGGGGTAGTTTCAGAATATGTACAGTCCCCTTACCCATGGACATATTGCCAGATGGGGAGGAGTAGGACTCTCAACTACCTCAAAAAGTGGTCTATGGATTGGTACTGCCCACATCATCTGGGAGATTCCGATTGCATTTTCTTGAGATCCACAGATGAATTGAATGCATTGATGCTTAAGAAGTGCTGCCTTGGGGCGCCTGGGTGGCTTAGTCGGTTAAGCGTCCGACATTCGCTTGGGTCATGATCTCGCGGTTCATGGGTTCGAGCCCCACGTCGGGCTCTGTGCTGACTGCCAGCTCAGAGCCTGGAGCCTGTTTCAGAGTCTGTGACTCTCTCTCTCTCTGACCCTCCCCTGCTCACACTGTCTCTCTCTCTCAACTAGAAATAAATAAAAAATATTTAAAAAAAAAAAAAAAAGAAGTGCTGCCTTAAAGTGTCAAGCCCAAAAGCAGCCAGTCTTGCCTGGGTCCAAGATCAGCACTGATGATAAGCAGTGTGTATCCCTCTGTCTCTCTCCCACCCCCAAAATATACACAGAGTACAAAATCAATGGCCTGGGATTCTTTCCTCATTGCCTGACCACCTCTTGATATTGGATAATGGCTAATGGTAAATCTTGATTTCAGCTGTGAGGCATTCAGTCACAAATGAGGCTACTTCGTTATTTCAAGTGTGCTTTCCTGGCCCTCGAATGCATGTGGGAGAGCCTCAGAGATTATCACAAGAAACACAACTTTGATACCAAAGAAAGTTCCTTCCTTTGTGACCCCAATGCAAAGTAGGTCAAGAAACTCTAAGATAATCAAAGCGTTTTAAATTGGAAATCAGCTCCCAGATACCCCATAATGGTTTGCAAATGCAGACTTATCTCTTTCCTGTTTAATTCCTTTCAGTAGGTGCAGGTAGAGAGAGGACTATTTTATTCAAAATATCCTGAAGTCATAGCCCCTGGACTCCAGTTACTGGAAACATTATAACATTGATCAGAGCTATGATTCTGAGCTAACGGGTGTCTATTATTGGAGGATCCAGCTGCTAGGCAACATCAAGAGTGCTAGAGGGACTTTCGAAGGACATTAAGAGGCCCTAAGACAGGAAAAAGTTCCCCTGACTATCATGACTCCAATACATAGATCCCAGAGTGAGGTAAGGTAGAGAGAAGAGCACACTGTGTAGGAAAATCAAGGCACTGACTTGGGAGATCCCATATTTCAGATAGGTTTCCTCCAACCTGTTGAATACTTGATGCTAAGGTTTTCAGAAGGATCAAAAGGAATTGACCTCAGGTGTTAGAAAATTTTCTTCTTCCACCAGGGATACCTCTTCCGATGTAGGTAAGGCAGACAGGCTGTTTTTGACACTTCCCCATGTTAATTTTTATAAGGACTTTATTTATACATGTTTCCCAAAGTTCAGGCTTCCTCCTTCTCATTTTCAGATTTATATCCAAATAGAAACATTTGGACGATGGAATTTTTGTTCAGATATTTAAAGTGGGAAGACATGTTCCAGAAAGTCCATTTTTAGGAAAATGACTAATTAATTAGAATCATTACTAATAGAATAGGTTGACATAACTCCAAGTGGAAAGCAGGGAATTATCAAGATAATTTATAATTCAGCCTAAATGTGCAATAGAATGTCTGCCTTAAAATCCCAATCTGCTCCATTAGTGGTTCTCAAAGTATGGAGACCCCAGACCAGTAGCACTGATCTTGCTGGAAAATTGTCAGAAATGCAAATTCTCAGACCCCATCTCAAACAGGATCAGGATCTCTGGCTACAGAGCCCAGTAATCTGTGTTTTTATAACATGATTCTGATGCACAATAAATTTCACTGCACTGGATCACTGGCTAGCAATCCTGGATGTGCATTGGAATTAACTGAGGTGCACTTCACAAATACCAATGCAGGGCCCACCTTAGACCAACTAAGACACCATCCATTGGGGATTATAGTTTTTCAGCCCCCAGATGGTTCTAACATGCAGCCAATGGCTGAGAATCCCTGTGCCGGGTAATTTTAGTTTGGTAGACCTTCCTCATATATACTTCTCAAAAACTTTCATCCAAGAATCGGCAGGTCATTTACAAACAAGGGCATACTATCAGAGACTTATGCCATCGAGGTATGATCACAAAGTCAACCTAGGCTTTGGCCATACATACCTCACTCAAAATTCCTATATTCCAGGCTACCGAGCATCATTTGCACAGCTACAATTATTTCAACCGTGGTTAAAAATGAGAAGGGAATTAAATTAGCTTGCAATCTTTTTACATGTTTCTAGAGAACATGTCACCTGTCACTCGGAATGAGATGTGCTTCTCCCTCTCTCAGGATGTGGTATAATGAGGTCTCTCTCTGAGCTCTGAATGCAGAAATGTATTTATGGCACAAAGGGAGATTTATGTATTTTCTAAAAATCCTGGCAGCCAATAATAGCCTTGACTGACTCTCTAGGGCTCCAAATGCAACTATATTGTATTTGGATATAAATCTGGATGCATTGTAATCTTAGCCCTGTTTCCCTCCATTAAAGGCCAGATGAGGCAAAGGAGGTTGGAGGGGAAAAGTAATAAAATTATTGATAAAATGCATAAGAATAAAATACTAAGCCAGAGAAGGCCATTTCAGTATAATCTGTGCAAAATTCCCAGAGATATCAGGCGTAAGGATCATCTTAGCGACTATGCTAATGAATTCTGGGATAACAAGGATTCTATACAATCACAGCTTGGTGGGTAACAATTTTTTTCCCTTAATGTCACCAAAAGTTGTAAGAATAATATATGAAGTAAAGATTCGTCCCAGGGGTAGGAAAGAGATTCCAAAACTGTTTAACATCAGCCATCTGATAATCCCTCTCTCCTTGATCATTTATTTCATCATGCAAGAAAGTATTAATAAGACAATGAAAAGTGAGGAATAGAATCATCATACTTTGAGCCTAGTCTGTAACTGATGGGATGGTCCTTGGTCTCAAGCTGGCTGGGGGTGAGGCAGGTGATAAAGAGTGGTAAAGAATGGTAAAGGGGTAAATTGGTAAAGGTGGTAAAGAACCAGGGGATCTGGGGTGTTGTATGTATTCCAACAGCTGAATATTGGTGGTAAAACAAAATTCAAAAGAGTTGCCACAAAACAATATCTGAAAATGTGCCAAATAAATAGCACAATCACTGTAAAAATTCAGAGAGGGGAGCCTTGAGCTCTATCTATAATGGTATCAGAGACCTAGCCTTTCCACCAGGATGGAGCATTCTCAGAACTTACTTGTTTTTAAAACTCAGTGTCTTTCCATACTGTTGAATTCTGAAAAATTGTATTCACGGCCCAGCAGCTGAACCTGCTGTGGATTCATAACCACACATACGAGGATACCAGCAGAGGCCTAGATCTGTGGAAGCTGGGTGACAGAAGCCCAAAGGCCATAGTAAATGCCCCAGCAGAAGGTAGCAGGTCAACACTGCCATAAATTGCTATCCTCTCGGATGGTGACCTATATTAGTTTTGGCTACTGCCATTTGGGGACTTGATAAAAAAAAAAGTATCTGTCCTATAGAGCAGAACCAAGAGTAGCACAAATGCCCTAAAGACATTTTTCCAACTAAATTACATGCATTTATTTTTCACCATGGGGGTCAGAATCGAAAAGCTAACAGGCTCCAGAGGGACAGTGCATGCTAATTCCACTCATGGTAAAGGTCCTTTAAAATGCCACTCATGCCCGAAGCACTGATGAGTTTGTGAGTTGCCAGGCTCGAGGTGTACCGTGCAAGCTCCCATTGGAACCCATTAGATGGCCCACAGACAGAAGAGCTCTGCAGAGCCGCATATGTATACCCACCATTCAAAAGTTTTAAAAAATTACTAAGCAATTACACAGATTTTCCAGCTCTAACAACGAGGCTAATGGCAGCCCATTTGCAATTGAGTAGAGTAGATTAGTATGGCACTAAGAGAACTAAACTGTTTAGCACTGAGCGCAAAGCTCCCATGGACCACAGAAATTACATTCAATTGCAATAATAGGAAATACTGGGGAGGGGTTGGGTTTTATGTCGCAGACATTGAGGACGACACTCACCCCTGTGGAAACAGACCATATCCAGCCCCAATACGAACACACCAAAAGCTACAGAGATGCTCTCCTAACTGGCTTGTGGAATATAAGACTCATAAACATGATTTTCAGGTATTCACAAAGTAGCATAGACACGTCTAGTGAAAAGCAAACCTAGTTTGCCTACCACTTATTTTATGAAGAAAGAAGACAATGAGACTTCTAAGTTTATACATGGACACACACACATGCCTATGTGTGGACACATTCACACTCACACACATGGAAGGGTGTGTCAGGGTCTCACTTTGTACCAGGACTGTCCCAGGTTTTGTGCTCAAAGTCCCATGCCCTGCAGAACCTTTCAGACCTGGGCAAACTGGGATACATGTTCACCACAATACACCTCTTCAATGAGCCCTATTTAATCCAAAACAAGATTAAAAAGCTGAAAACAATGACTCTTCCAAAGGGGTTTCATGCCAATAAAATTCTCTTCAACCAGTTTACCCAGGTTGGGTTTCCAAAAGCCCAAAGCACAGACACTATCCAGGTTTCTACCTATTGTCACATAACTCGGAGCCCCATAGCACAGACCACAATTGTAATTAACAATCTACCACACAACTGCTTGTTTAATATCTGCCACTTACTGCTGTCAGTGCATGAAGACCAAGTGTTACCCCAGGTTTGTCTAGTCTCATATGCCCAAGGCCTGGAACAGTCCCTGACATGTAATAAGCACTCTATAAATATTTGTTGCATTAAAAGAAGAAATTAAGAAACCTCAGTGGTCATAGGCTGGGAGTGCTTAAATGGAGCAATCCCAGCAAAGCATTGCTTTTCTTTACAAATAAAACCAGAGAATATGCAGTTGCTCTTCACCAGGCAAAAACTGCCTCGCCCATCCTTTAGCCCTGATCTCAAACTTTGATTACTATGAATAACACTATTACATCTAACAGTAATAATAATAGCTATAGCAAGAAACTCTAGTGCTTTATACATATTGGTAAAGTATAAGGTACAAGTTTCATGCTATCTCAGGGCAGAACCACCATGTTCATAGCAAAGGATATTTGGGGAAGACTGCACTGTACCATCAGGTATTGGAAGGGATGGAATGGATCCATTTCAGGAAAGTTAAATGTATCACTGGCTGGCTATAAAAAGTGTGGTGGGAAAAGCCAGGCTGGGATCTTCTCAGACAGGGCATTAGAAGGGTGCCCAGCACTGAGTAGGAGTTCAAGAATGTTTGCTGCTGGAGAGCGAGAGGGGGTAAGAAAAGATTATAACTGAGGAAGAAAACAAGTGAGGACAGCGATGATGTCTCACTTATGTGAGGAGATAAAACATGGTGAGTGTGCAATGATACAAAGGGAGATTATTGGAGATTTCCATTCTAAACTCAAGCACAGTTTCCTAAAATCTGAAGAGAAGAATCCAAAATGATGAATGCTTTGTTTCTTCAAGGAAAATTACCTGATCCATCAGCTCAGCAAATCAACTGAAATCTCCCAATGTAACATGACTTGCACCTTAACTCTGCCTGTTCCCTCCATCCTGCTACAAGAAACCTTAGCATCCAGTGACCCCCTCTCCACTCTGGGTCTCTCCTCGTCTGTTTCATTTCCTCCTGTAAGACCAGCTGCAGCTCACTTGTGGACCATGTAATTCAATAGATTCGCAGATACGTCTTGAGTCAATTTTAATTCTATTTAAAGGACAGTCGATAGATAGAGTCATCTCTGGGACTTTCTGAGATGAATTTCATATTCCATACACTGAACAAAATGGAAGGGAAAAACACGCTTCTCTTTAAAGATATAACAACTTAAATTTCCAACGTGTTCCAGATTGGTCCCACTTCTCCATTTCATCAAGATTCTGGTCAAACCTCGGAGATTGTTTAGGAAATCTGACTGGAGCAGGAGGCACGAATTCATCTGGAGAAAGTTACAGACTGACCATTGTCCTTTGAGTTTGCCAAAATGGAATTTGTAGTCACTGTTTGTTTTTCTCTTTTTTTTCCCAGTGATTTCTCAGCCTTGTACCTTTCCCTGAATTCATGCTATTCCCTCTGTCTGGAATGCCATTCCTTACCTTTCCATATGTTCTTGTCCCTCCATGTTTCACGGTCAAATGCCACAGCCACCATGAACTTCCTTTTGTCCTCTTCCCTCCCGACTCCCACACTGGAAAAAAAATTCCCATAAGCATTGTTTCTTGGGCACTTAATCATACTGTATCTCATACTTTTGCTCTTAACTGTGTTTGTTTTATTTTCCTAGTTCATTGGCAAGCTCCTTGAGGGCAGGGCTTATAGATTTGATTTACTTCGTATCTTCCTGTATTAGGTTCTCACATTATTGGTTTGCTGTTCTAATGATGTCTAACAAATATGCCCAAAGATTGCCTGGATTACAACAAACATTGACTTTCCCCACTTGTGAGTCTGGCAATCAGCTGAGGCAGCTCTTCCGGAGGCAGAGTTCAGGTCTCTGAATCTTCAAAGGTCTCTTGATCTGAGACCTAGGCAGAGGCAGCAGCAGGTACTTGGGACAGGCTAAGCCGCACAAGTATATTTAAAGCCTCCACTCATGTCATATCTACTCCCACACCATTGGTCAAAGCATGTCATGTGACCAAACCCCAAGTCAGTAAGGAGAGAATGTATACTCTGCCCTGCAAAGTCACACGGATGTGGGCAATTCCACCTCATTTTCCTCACCCTCACAGGCTGCCGGCTTCTCATGATGCTTGCCTGAGGATCTAGGAAGTCCAGCAGATGTCACGCCTATTCCTAAGAAGCCTAGGCATGCTGCCTACTGCCTGTACTTGGCTCTACACCTGTCTGGAAGCTGTTTGAGAGTTCAACAAACAAGGAAGGGGGTAGAGCCTATAAAGCAACTTTGTACATAACACAGTATAGCTCTTGGTGACTTCCTAGCCTGATATGTATACACAAATGGGTTAAGGGATGGCAGGAGAAAGCAGACAGCCATTGCCAACTGATGGTTGAAAAGTTTGGGAGGAAACTGGGGCACCTGGGTGGCTCAGGTAGTTAAGCGTAGAAACTCTTGGTTTCAGCTCAGGTCACGAGTTTGAGCCCCAAGTCGGGCTCTGCGCTGACAGCCCAGAGCTTGTTTGGGATTCTCTCTCTCTCTGCCCTTCCCCCACTCATGCTGTCTCCACCTCACGCACATAAATAAATAAACTTAAAAATTATTTAAAAAAGAAAAGTTTGGGAGGAAAGTAATCCATTTTAAGACACCGGTACTAGCAAGAGTACCGCCACTGGCCTTTATTGCTGGAATTCTGGAGATGGAAACAAAATCTTCACTATTTAAGATTTTCATCGGCTCCTGCCACTTTTCCCCACCTGAAGCACTAATCTTCTGCTGGCCTCATCATAACCACCTCTGTGGCAAGACTCACTGCAGTGTCCAAACACTCGATTGTGGGTTCAGGTGGTGAATAGCCTGCAGGTGTGTTTGAAACAGACAAACAACTATAATCCCAATTTCTCTGGGACTGTAAAAAATAAAAAGAGGGAAAGGAAGACAGATTCTCTAGGGAAGAGCCTCTTGCATGTACTTGACTTAGCCAAGTTCAAGATGTTCTCCCTACATTAAGTCATGAATACTGAAGAGTAAGTAGAATGGAAAGACAGTTCACATACACCTGCTCTTCCTCAAAGGATGAAAAACAGGGGCAAGAAGAAGCCGGTCATTTCGGAAGGTCAGCAGGGTTTGGTCAAGGTCCTGCGTGTCTAGACGGTGTTTCCCAAAGGTGCTGTCCTTGTAGCCAGACCGCACTCTGGAAAATGTTATTATTAAGGCACTTATTTTGCTATTGTATTTCATTCCGGTCAATGTTTGAGTGGGTTGTTAATTGTCTAATAAAGTCCATTTGTTTGATCCGAGATCCCAGCTTTCTAAATTGTGTTTGCTCCCGTGCACTGTAATCCACGCTGCTCACCACTCAGCAATTAGTCAAGGCGGTCCCGGCCCTTAGTGTAAATTAATGAGGTTCTACCAGAATGGGCTTCTGAGGTTTTGATGAGACATGAGAATGTTTCTCTCTGCCCTCCTCCACTCCCATGGTATATGATCAATTTATTTAACTCAAATTGCAATTTCAATAGCCCTCTCTTCTCAGAGTCAGCATGTCTGCTGTAACTTACACTTGAGAAAGGGAGCGACAGGGTGGTGTGGCTGGAGATAAGCCAGGTAGAAATAGAAGTGTTTTCTTGTATGCTACCTTGGATAAGCACAGTGACATTTTGAGCACAGACAACAATCTCAGCTGCAGTCACGGTCCTCCTCAGCCAGGAACAATTACCTGGAGAGCATGGTGTTGCTTGGGCTTTCTATGAGATCTCCCGATGTGATGTTACTGGAATAATTAATGTATATCAAAGTGGAGCCTAGCCCAAGTGGATATTTAAACAGTATACCGTGTTCCCTTGTCAGATGGTTTCTTTTTAACTGCGTAGAAAGCCCAAGTGAACATTTACTTCCCTATTATGCCTTAGAAATGAACTTAAACGTCACTAATAATAGCATCACTTTAAAACATAAAGTTGAGAGAACATATTCTCCCGTGTCACCACGATGGCATATTTGTCTTCTGCTTAATTTGCCCTCACTGTGTATTATTAGGAGTTAACACTGTAGTTTTGTTTAATAACTGGCTTCACCGCCCATGGCTGACTCCAAACTGATCACTCAGGCCTGCTGATGAAAGTCCTAATTCATCCTTGTTAGAGCAATTAGAGGGAAATTGGATAACCGTGCCACTTCTTGCAAAGGTCTACGTGCAGCTATAGCCTATCCCCCAAGAGGTTAAACAAACGCTCACTTTGGCTGCAAGTGAAATAGATACTTTCCTTGTAAGAGAGATAGTACCAAATTAATTTAGACTTCAAGAAGTTTTTAAGTGGAAGCTGGAGCTCTGTTACTATTCTCTTCCTTGCTCCGTTCCTCTCTCTGCACACGGCCAGGTTAAATGTTCTCTGCCATTAGAAATCAATTATGATTCCCTGCCATATTGCATATGCTGTTGTGGCATGAGCTACACCTCAGCATACTGACTTCAGCTGCCTTTTCTTCTTGCCCTTGACATTAGAGTAGTAATTTGAAAGTGGAAAACTTCTCAGACCATTACAACACATCCTGTCTCAGGCTGATTACATTTGCCTCGTGGGAACGTCGCCATGTAGGGCTCCATTTCTGACTGGAAAGATGGGGTTTCTGCCGTAGATGAATTTTTAACCAGACTGGAAAGGTTCAGGGGTTGGGAAGAGGGTTTTGATGGGCTGGAGACTGGGGATGGGAGAAGAAATGCAAGCATTACATGAGGTTTGAGGTGAGATGTCTGCTGGATTATGGCAGAGCTGGTGTGGATCCAGAGACTGAAGGAAAACAAGAAGCAAGTGCCATCCAAGTATCATGAGATTTCGAATTCCTGGGCCAACATTTCTGCTGATTTTGCTGTGAGCCTTGGGTATGTCATTTAACTGCTCAGGTCTCTCTTACCTGTTTTTTTATCTGTTAAATGAAGTGCTTGTGTTTTCAAAAGTTCCTGCTTATTCTGTCACAGTTAGGAATGGTTTTTGTCACAAGTTACAGAACAAACGGGTTTCTTTGTGTCACATCACAAGAAGTCTAAGCATAAGTGGCTCTTGACATTAGTTCAGCACTTTGTAGTTCACCAAGATCAGCACCTATCCCATTCTTTGGGGCCCTTTCTTATTTTGCCACCTGATGGTCACCCAGGCGGCTCCTGCCTTCCAGCAGTGATACCCATGCTCCACACAAGAACAAGGGGATGGGCAAGAAACCTCCTTTTCCAGAGGCTCTGTCTTTTTTTAAAAAAGGAGAAGCTCTCCCAATAGATTTCCACCTGTATCTGGATTCCCTAGAACATGCACTTGACCACCCATAGGTACAAGAGAAGTTGTAAAGAGTTCCATTTCCAAGCTCCATAGAAAAGGAGGCAAAGTAGAAACATGTTGAGATGGGTGCTAATCAACCTGCAGTATCTGCCACAGGCTCTAAGGCTTGAAATGTGGCACCCCACCTCAGCTTGCCTATTGCTTTGCCTGTCTCGGACACACAGGGTGAGACAGTGGGTGAGCATTGTGACTGCTCGTAAACATTCCCGGTGCCTCTCCCTTTCCAGCCACACTGGGGACACGTGCAGCCAGGTAGCTTACTCTGACCAGTAACGTGCATGCAGACAGGACATGTGTCCATTCCGGATGAAAGCATTGATGAGCCAGTGCACATTCCTAGTTTCTCCTCACGCCCCCTACCCCTGCATCTAAAGATGTTCCAGATGCCAGAAGCTTCATCAGCCCCGGACTGAGGTGAGGACGAGATGGAGCCAAACCCCGCATAGCACACAAGAGACATGCAGTAGAAGTGGGATTTGAGCAGTTGCTGGTTATCACGGTATAACTTAGAGTGTCCTGACTGAAACAGATGGGCACAGAAGATATGCGTATTCTTGAAAATCCTACAACTCTTGCTAGGCCCCCATCTAAAGTCCAGGGTCTCCAGCTTGTTCTGATTTTGGTCACTTGTTTCTTGCTTCCACCTCTGTCCTGAAGTCTTAAGAGGTCCGCAGATGACCAAGCGCTACAGGCCAGGTGGTGACTGGAAGTGGGCTGAGATGAGTGTCTCTTAGAGCCCCACAGCTTTGTGCTGTGATGAGGCCTCACGGAGGGTCTCCTTTCAGAATCTTTTTGTTAGGCTTCCCTCTAGCTCCTCAAAGCAGGAGGGAAGGGAATGCTTCCTAGGCCACAGCATGTGAAATCATTTTTGTGCTGTGGCAAATACGATAATAATAATGGCAATGGTTTCATAACAAAGTTCCGTGCAATCCATTGCCACCACCATCATCATCATTACTGTTGTCACCTCTAATAACAGCTAACATTCAGGGAGTGCACCCACTGGGCTGGGGACTAGAAACATATAATTGCTTCGTACTGAAAATGCATTGTTTTTTACATTTTATTTGAAAGGTAGAGTATGTACATGAGTGGGAGAGAGAGGCAGAGGAGGGGAGAGAGAGAGAGGAGAGAGAGAGAGAGAGAGAGAGAGAGAGAGAGAGAGAGAATTCCAGGCAGGCTCCATGCTTAGCTCGGAGACCAACTCAGGGCTCGATCTCATGACTCTGGGATCATGACCTGAATTGAAATCAAGAGTTAGACGTTCAACTGACTGAGCCACCCAGGCGCCCCTTAACTTTCATCTTTAAAAAGCCACTGGGATAAGCAAGCCACAGAAACCCCAGAAAAGTTGGATATTCCACTTATAAATGCAAAGAGAGGCAGAGTAAGGAAGCGGGGAAGGGATGGATCAGGCCTTCAGTAAATTCGTTTCCTACTCATTTATAGAGTAATCTCTGTGATCTTAACAAGGCTTTTCTCTTTTTAGGTTCTATTTTCTCCAATTAGCTATTAAAAAATAAAGAACATATACATGCACTCAAATCCTTCCTGTAGTGTAATGAACCTAGAGAGATAAACATTGGCCTTAGAAAACTCTACATAATGGTCAACTTGCCAAAGCCAAGTCTGTGGGGATGGGGAGTGACATCACAGGCATCAGCCGCTCTAGTTAGAGGCAGATGTGGGACACAGTTTGCTTTTCCTACCCTGTAGGAGCTATTTGGTTATTTGGAAGGAGAGAAAGGAACAGGCAAACAGGAATGGCTAAATAACACTAGGCTATTTATTTGCAAATATGAACAGTCCTGTGGTGTGTGTTATTCAGGAACACATTGGCTAGGAAAGATGCGGCAGGGCTGGCCACAGCAGTGTACCAGCCCGGAACTCCTCATTTCCGGCCACAAACTATCCTATGTTGTCGGATGCATTAACACATCAGGTCCTTCCTGACATAGCTTGGTAACAGTCCGAGCTTTGCCCAGGACATGCCTTAACACCTGAGTGAGGCTGTTGCAATTGCCTCTGAGCATGCTGAGGAGCTGTGGGCTTCTTCCCCATTCTCTGTTCCAGGGCCTGACGTTTTCCATAGGTAAATAGAACATAAGGGTGGTCCTATCCCCTTAGGACTTGTGAATAACATTTGGAGACCCTCTTTCCTTTGAAAGGAAATACAGGCTTCATGACTCCTTCCGGGGATGCTGTCTTTCTTAATCTGTTTTTTTTTTCCACTAGTTTTTCCATTCATATCTTTTTTCCACTTGATGATACCACATTGTATTTAGTTGTCATATCTCCTTAGTCCCCTCCAACCTGTGATAATTTCTCAGTCTTTCTTGTTTTTCATAACCATGGCAGTTTTGAAGAGCACTAACCAAGCATTCTATAGAATGTCCCTCAATTTGGATTTATCGAATGTTTTTCTCATGATTAGATTGGAATGACGGATTTTTATGATGAATATGACGGCAGGCAAAATGTCTTCTTGTCACATATCAGGGGATACACAGTATGAACACAACCTATCACTGGTTATATAAACATTGATCACGTGGTTTAAGTGGTACCATCCAGTTTCTCCATTATAAAGTTATAGTTGTTTTGTTTCCATACAGTTCATCTGCTCTATTCTTCGGAGGTTCAGTCCACACTCAAGAAGAGGAGAATTCAGCTCCACCTCCACATCCTAATTTACATATACTATTTAGAATTTTTTTGTAAGAAAGATCTGTTCCTTCACCACCATTTATTTACTTATATTGGTGTGAACTTATGTATCTTTGTGTTAGACCTTGGGTTATAATTCAGTGCTGTTATTTGTTTTCTTGCTCAAAATATTCCAGCTTTGGCCATTGGGAGTGCTTTCAGGTTGGTTCCTGTGAGTTCTAATATTCCTCCTTCCTTCCTTCCTTCTTTCCTTCTACTTTCTCTCTCTCTCTCTCTCTCTCTCTCTCTCTCTCTCTCTCCTTAAAATTTTCAGCACTTCCTTGCTAGCACTACAATATGCTCTAAGCTCACCGTGCATGCTCTTTTCCCCAGCCTTATCCACAAGCATTTGTCCGAGGACCCCTAGTTCCTTTTACTGAAGAATGGTGTATAGAAACCAAATCTTGGTCCTGAGTGTGCTTCTTGCTACTGGGGTGTCACTGCCTCTAAGCCATCTCAGCAAACTGATCTAGGAAATATATGTATGCATACTACTATATGTATGCACACATACATGTATCTGTATATATGTGTGTGAATACATATAAATGTGTATGGAGATTAACATGAGTTAATACTGATGCGTCTGGCATGAGCCCAGCACCAAGGGATTCATTCTAGCCTTCCACCCTTACTTATTGGAAACTTCTTTCTCTGAAAATTATTCCTATTATCTAACATCCATTTACTTAGTTCTCCAACTCTTAACCTCATTTTAAGTCTCTCTAATCCTTCAATCTCAGTTGGGTTCTTACGTGTCATCGCTCAGCATGCCATTCGTATGTTACTTACAATATCTGGCACACAAACTATGTGTTTGACGTCTGCCCCCCCTGCCATGTTGAGTCACCTCGATGGCAGGACCATGCTGACTTGCTCTGTGTTGCACACTGTGCAAGGATTTCCTAAATGAATGAAAGAGAAAAGTAAGAGGCTCAAGGCAATAGCTGCCTTTATGCAGGTCCTTCAAGGCAGTCCTCATTTGTGCTATTGTCCCATTGTACAGAGGGAAGGATTCCTGACCACACCCCAGCATTTGATCATATTACCTGTTTTCTCATCTTCAGAGCACTTATCTTCCATTATCTTGTTTCCTGTCCCCCTTCCACTATCCAGTAAGCCCCATGTGGGAAGAGACCTTGCCTGTCTTATTTACCTCTGTATATCAGAACAGTAAATGATCCAAAGCAGATTCTGATTTTTAAAATTGCTGAAGAATAAGAAAATTGCATAATTAGCAGTAATAGGAGTTTTATTAAGATTATTGGTTTTCTTGGGGGGTTTGGTTAGCTCAGTCTGTTAAGGGTCCAACTCTTGATTTCAGCTCAGGTTATGATCTTGTGGTTCATGAGTTTGAACCCCATGTCGGGTTCCGCATTGTCAGTGCAGAGCTGGCTTGGAATTCTCTTTCTTACCCTCTGCCCCTCCTCTGCTCTCTCTCTCTCTCTCTCAAAATAAATAAGCTTTAAAAAAGATTATTGGTTTTCTTAATTTATATCAATGTATATATTAACCAGATGTGTGACTGGTATTGTTATTTTTGAAATCTGTTTTGGTGACCTTATCATACAGGTGTATATTATACTCTCCCCCCTCCAAAAAAAAAAGACCTAAACAAAAAGGAAAGAAGGGTGCCTGGGTGGCTCAGTTAGTTGAGCGCCTTACTCTTGATTTCAGCTCAGGTCATGATCTTGTGGTCATGGGATTGAACCCTGCATCAGGGTCCACACTGATCTTGGGGCCTGGTTAAGATTCTCTCTCTCTCTCTCTCTCTCTCTCTGCCTCTGCCTCTCTCCTCTGTTCATGATCTCTCTCTCTCTAAAAATAATAATAACAATAAGTTTAAAAAAGAGGAAAGAAGAACAGAAAAGTAAATGAAAGCCAATGTTAAGCTTCAATAAGAAAATAACTGTTTACAGATGCAGGTTTTAGAGGTCGCGGTTCAAGTCATTTACAGCCAGGCTGGGATTTTCTGACATTTTTCTAGAATGCTCTTCATATTTATTTGCACAACACTGTCTGTGCATACTGCTGGCTTATGCTTTTTCCTGTTTCCCCTCCATCATCCATCTTCCCCTCCCACAAAACTTATGAAACTTATGAAAAAATATAAATCATTCAAAACAGAAACTAACTGGAAATTTGTTGGCTGAAATAAAACAGGCAAAAGTTTGCCCAGGTTGGAGATGATGGTCAGGCTTGCAGATTTCCCCCATTGATGACTTTGGTCCCTGGTTCTACTCTCAAGTCCTTCTTGTTGACTTCATTGATCAGTAAATGGCCTCACTTTTAGATCTGAAGCTTATTAGTTTGGACATTTTTAAATCGACTTCAAGGAATTTTGGAAACATACCGAGATAATGTTTACTTTACCACTATTGAAGGAACTGTTTTCCACCCTGGAGGTATATAACCTGGCCAGGCATCAGGGTCATATGAGATACTCATTAAAATACAGATTCCTGGACACCACTCCAACCCAACTGAGCCCCACTCTACAGAGGCACAGCCTTAGAAGAAAGGCTTTCAACCCACTCCCCAGGTGATTCCGACGCCAGCAGCCCTGTCTTGGGCTAGGTCAAGTACATATGCTAGTGGTGTAAACGATTTTGTAATGGTACTGCTTAAGCTACATGATACAATCTGTTCTCAAGAATTAGAGTTCTGTTGAGGTGCCTGGGTGTCTAAGTCAGTTGGGCATCTGGCTCTTGATTTCTGCTCAGGCCATGATCTCATAGTTTGTGGGGTCGAGCCCTGAGTCGGGCTCTGCACTGAGAAGGGGAAGCCTGCTTGGGATTCTCTCTCTCCTTTCTCTCTCTCTTCCCTTTTCCTGCTCATTCTCTCTCCTCCCCCCAACATAAATAAATAAATTAAAAGAAAAGAATTACGATTATGTTCATTCAAACCTCTAATTAATTAATTTTTCAATAGCATCATTAAACACAGGTAACCAAACTTATTTTTTACCACGACCTAAAGGAAGAAACATATTTCACACTGCATTCCAGTATACACACACATACATGTATGTGTGGGCATGTATATAAACCAATAGAAAATTCACAAAATAATATAAAGTAGAAATGCAATTATATGAATTATGATGCTTGATATGATAAAATCTCAAATATCAAATAAAGTACAGAACTCATCCCAAATAAACATTCTAAGAATATTCTAGTTTAAAAAAAATCCATAAACATTGATTTTGTAACCTGATAATGAGATGCAGTCTGTGGTTTTAAAAACACTGAACTAGTCCAGCCTCACTATCCCTGTGTGTTATTCCAGGCATTACAAGTATTTGAAAATATCAAAACTGCATTAAAAATGTTCTTTTCAGAATTTGGAAAATGAGCTCAAATTCCAAGGTGCTCTTGGATTTATCAAACTACTTCAAGCACTTTTGTTACTGTTGTAACACCAGTTACAATGTTTCCTTGTTTGGAATATTATTAATTTTTTAACTCTAAAAACTCATATAACAGTTCCCCGTTTCCTAACATGTTTTTTTTCTGCTATTTATTACATTTCCTCTCTCAGTTTGGACTCAGGGTTTTCAGGTATCATTTACTCTGTAGAGACCAGAGTAGAGGTGAGTCCAACCATATATTGTAAAGGGACTATATATATACACTGTTCATTTCTCTGTTGACGTCCACTGCACCTTGTCTTTTCTTGTTGGTGACTCATTTCCATAAACCAGGTGACAATATCCCTTTTGATGTCTCTATACACTCCACAACTCTACTGAATTTCTACCTACTCTGCGAAGTTTGAACCAGACAAACTCTGTTCAAACCAACTACCCTGGCCACAAATCTTTCGTTTCTATTTCCTATCTCGTGTTTTAAATATTATCTTATGCTCTTGAATGCTATTAGCTGTGCCCTCTGCCTGTTTGCATTCGATTCTTCTATCTGCCCTTCATGATGCAAACTTCATGAGATCAGGGCAGTAACTTCATCTTTTTGAATAATAATATCAGAAATGCTGATAATAATGATGATACAGTAAATCTATTTCAATCCTTCCTCCAGCACCTTGGGATACTCAAGCTTACAAAAATACTATATACAGAAACTCACTATTTGAGACTAGGGGAAATGGGAAAAGAAGGAGGCATTTTTTAAAAAATCTGAACTAAAAACATATATAAAGAAGTTCAGCTTAATTTTTTAAAATGCAAGTAATAATTAAAAAAAAACAGGTTTAAAAATTATCCAAACTGGTGTACCAATCTGGAAAATGGTATGAATGTTCCTCAAAAAATTAAAAATAAAACTATCTTATGACCCAGTAACTGTACTACTAGGTAGATATTTATCCAAAAGGTACAGGTATGCTGATTTGAAAGGTCACATGTACTCCAATGTTTATAACAGCACTATCAAGAATAGCCAAAATGTGGAAAAAGCCCAAATGTCCATCTACTGATGAATGGATAAAGAAGACGTATGTATTGTATATACATACATATGTATGTATACACACACACACACACACACACACACATGCACACACACAGTGGAATACTCCTCAGTGATCAGAAAATGAAATCTTGCCATTTGCAACAAAATGGATGGAACTGGAGTGTATTATGCTAAGCAAAATAAACCATTCAGAGAAAGACGAATTTCATATGATTTCACTCATATGTGGAATTTGACAAACACAACAGATGAACATAGGAGAAGGGAAGGAAAAATAAGATAAAAACAGAGAGTGAGGCAAACCATGAGGCTTTTAAAGACAGAGAACAGGGGCGCCTGGTGGCTCATTGTTAAGCATCCACTTCGGCCCAGGTCATGATCTCACAGTTTGTGGGTTTGAGCTCCGCGTTGGGCTCTGTGCTGACGGCTAGCTAGGAGCCTGGAGCCTGCTTCAGATGCTGTGTCTCCCTCTCTCTCTGACCCTCCCCTGCTCACACTGTCTCTCTCTCAGAAATAAATGAAACATTTGAAGAAAAAAAAAGACAGAGAAAAGACTGAGGGTTGCTGGAGAGGAGGTGGGTAGGGGGATGGGCTAAATGGGGGATGGGCATTAAGGAGGGCACTTATTGGGATGAGTGTTAAGTGTCATATGTAAGTGATGAATTACTGGTCTATTTCTTTTTTTTTCTTCTTCTTTTTTAAAATATTTATTTATTTTTGAGAGAAAGAGACAGAGCACGAGCAGAGGAGGGGCAGAGAGAGAGAGAAGGAGACACAGAATCTGAAGCAGGCTCCAGGCTCTGAGCTGTCAGCACAGAGCTTGACTTGGGGCTTGATTTTATGAGAGATCATGACCTGAGACGAAGTCAGATGCTTAACCGACTGAGCCACTCAGGCGCCCCACACTGGGTTCCACTCCTAAAACCAATACTACACTGTATGTTAACTAATATGAATTTTAAAAAAATAAATTAAAAAATAATTGTTGAATATAGATCTCAAGGGACCCACTTTAACGTAAGTAAATGCTACATACTTGGCACTTCACATTTGATCTTAACCCAATGTTAAATGCCAGTTTTCATAAGCAGCAATGGAGATAGATAACTTTTTTTCAGATGCTCATTATGGATTGCTTCATTTGAGACTACCCTCAGTGCACTATAATTATAACCATGTACAGATTCGAGACTGAGATGTCAAGATGTGATTTGCCCAGAGGTGCACAGCTGACACATTCTAGGACACAAACTCTGATTTCGGAGCCCTTGCTCCTAACCTCACTTCCTAAAACTTTGTTTATTCTATTAACTTGCTTTGAAGCCTCTGTACAAAGAAACTGAATTCCAAAGCTTTAGCTAAATCATTAAGACTGGAAAGAGAGCGGTCAGAGTTGGTGAAATGTTACAGTAACCGCCTTGGGATGTAGGAAACGAAGGAACGAATTGCTAAAAACGGCTCCATCATTTCAGGCTTTGAAAACAATTCCTCTGTGAACCTTTATTTTCAGCTCTTATAAATATTACCGGATCAATTCTGTGGGGATGCCACTCACCCCCACCTCTCTTTGACTCAGAGGAGAGTCATTTTGGAAAGTTTCAGCCGAAGCGGAGGTGCCCTTTGTGAGTTATAGGCCTGAGAAAAAATTAACGTGTTTTGGGTTGCTTGTTTTGTTTTGTTTTTAAAAAGTCAAGACCTTTTTTTCCCCAGCTCCCCCATAAGTCACAAATAGCTTTTCTTTCAAAGTTCAACCTTGTCAGGCCGTTAATCCTCAATGAGGAAAAGTGCCTGTGATAGGTTTAGAAAGGTTTAGCTTTCAAATAAGGAAGTTATTAACTTTTACATTTCTGTTTGGCGCCTTCTCAATGGTTCTAGAAATCTCTTGGGACTAAATATCCCAGAAGCACCCACACTGAGGCAGCTACAAAAAACCTTTTCCTATGTCACCGCCTGCTCTTAGCTCTCCACTTTCTCCGTGAGGAGAAAAGGGACCCTGGCTGCAGAAGTGACCACAGGCACAGGGCAGGGTGGAGGAAGGGACAAACTTCAGAAAGGACCCTCCAGGGCCAGCCGGTCTTCTTGGATGGAGGCAACCTATACCCGGGAGTGTGGCAAGTGGCTCTCAGGATCCAAGAAGCAACTCACACGAGACCTCTATGCACGGAGGCCAAGGAGTGTAATTCAGGCCTGAAATATCTTTGGACATATTACCCTTCCTCTTCACCATCCATCCGTTCATAAGGATATTACGAACCCAGACTTTCCAAGCCTGCTCTGAAAGGCGTATGGAAAAGGCTGGGAACTTTAAATCAGAACACCCGGGTTTGAAACTCAGCTCCAGTTTAAGACAAATCAACACTCCTGAGCTGGTATTTCCTCAGCTGTAAAATGGAGATCATAATATTTTTATGAAAATAATAATAGCTGCTGTTTACTGAGTGCTCACTACGTGCCAAGCACTGTGATTTCCCCCTTTTCTTTTTTTAAAAATATAATTTATTGTCAAATTGCCTAACGTACAGCGTGTACGGTGTGCTCTTGGTTTTGTTTCCCCCTTTTCTTACCTAATACCCCCAGCAATCCTAGAAGGCACACACCTGTCATCGTCCTCATTTTCCAGGTGAGGAAGCTGAAGTTGACAGAGGATGAGATAACTCTTTGCCCAAGAGAGTAGACATCTTTTCCAGGCGAGTGCAGTTCAGACCCCTTTCGCTTAGCCATGGAGCACACTGCCTTCTGAGGTAATCTTATCAACTCTAAAGGGCTGCACAAAGCCTTTCTTTGTATTGTCTTTATCAATATGTGACATCCTGAGTATAATTCCAGACTCCTGAACTCACTTCAAACTAAACCCAGCAGAACAGAAGGAACCACGAGCCCCTGGCAAATGATTTTGTGTAATGCTGTGCTTCTCAAAGTTTAGCATATACTTCCAAAGAATCACCTGGAGGGGTTCCTAAAATACAAATGGTTGGGCCCCAAGCCCAAAGATTCTGCTTCAATAAGTCTGCAGTGGAGGGGCGCCTGGGTGGCTCAGCTGGTGAAGTGTCCAGCTCTTGGTTTCGGCCAAGGTCATGATCTCACAGTTTGTGTGTTCGAGCCCCACATCCAGCTCTGTGTTGCAGGTGCAGAGCCTGCATGGGATTCTCTCCCTCTCTCCCTTGCTCTTTTTCCCACTCCCCTGCTCTCTCTCTCTCTCTCTCTCTCTCTCTCTCTCTGTCTTTCTGTCTGTCTGCCTGTCTCTCTTTCTCTCTCTCAAAATACAAATGGTTGGGCCCCAAGCCCAAAGATTCTGCTTCAATAAGTCTGCAGTGGAGGGGCGCCTGGGTGGCTCAGCTGGTGAAGTGTCCAGCTCTTGGTTTCGGCCAAGGTCATGATCTCACAGTTTGTGTGTTCGAGCCCCACATCCAGCTCTGTGTTGCAGGTGCAGAGCCTGCATGGGATTCTCTCCCTCTCTCCCTTGCTCTTTTTCCCACTCCCCTGCTCTCTCTCTCTCTCTCTCTCTCTCTCTCTCTCTGCCTTTCTGTCTGTCTGCCTGTCTCTTTCTCTCTCTCTCAAAACAAATAGACTTTTAAAAAAAATGTCTGCAGTGGGGCCCAAAACTTACCACTTCTCACAAGTTCCTAGATGGGGCTGATGTTTCTGGCCAGAACCACACTTTGAGCACTGCTGGTATAGTGGTTTAAAACAGGGGTCTGAGGGGAGGCAGGGAGGCTGGATGGCTCAGTCTATTGGGCGTCTGACTTTGGCTCAGGTCATGATCTCACAGCTTGTGAGTTCGAGCCCTGCATCAGACTCTATGCTGACAGCTCAGAGCCTGGAGCCTGCTTCAAATTCTGTGTCTCCCTCTCTTTCAGTCCCTCCCCCACTCACGCTCTGTCTCTCTCTTTCCTTCAGAAATAAATAAACATCAAAAAGAAAAAAAAAATGGGTCTTGGATCCAAACGTCTGTTTGGCCGCAGGCTGACTTAAGTTCTTCTCATCTACAAAATGTAATACTAATATTACTACTTTGTAAACTTTCAGTACAGCACAGCACTATCAGACTCAGATCTGGAGTAGAGGAAGTACTATGGCAGCTGTGGTGGGGGGTGGGCACCCTGTCTTCAGCAGACCCAGCTTTGTATCCTTTAAGAAAACTTACCATCAAATCCTGAAAGAGTTAAATGGACTACTGTAACTTTGTGTCTTTTAAAATCCGTAATTTCATTTTTCATTGAAAAGGGCATGAAATAATGCTAACATGTTGTATCAGTTGGGGTCTCAACAGGAAACAGATGGTGCACTCAAAATAGGCAAGTTCCAGGAGGGTTTATTTACAAAGGAACTGTTCCTAATGTGAGGGTGTCGGGGAACCACAAGGGATAGTACAGTAACCTGGAGCTGAAGAGCAGGTAAGCTGATAACACTCTAAGTCCAGACGGAATAAGGAGGGAAGAAGCAGTTATTGGAGCCATGGTGTGCAAGAATTCTTTAGAATTGGCTGTCTTGAAAGCAGTGATCTTTGATCAAGGAACACAACTAGTATCGACTGCTCAGCAGGAAGACAGCCCAAGGAATTAATACACACTCTCCTTCCTCCCTCTATCACCTGCCAGAGCTCCCCACTAAGTGTGGATTTGGACCCCTTTCAGTCCAACAGAGAGCAAACCCAGCTGCAAACCAGAGGGCATGGGAACTGGGATGAATCCAGCAGAAATGTGTTGACATGTATTAAATCATTTGATCCTTCTGCCAGCCCTGTTTTCTGCCCATTTCACAGATGAGGTAGTGGAGTCAAACTACTGTAAGTAATTTACCCAATATCACATTATTTGGAAGTGTATTCAGACTGCGTATTCAGACTCTTTTCTAGAGCCTCTTCACCTAACAACTACAGTAGAAGGGGGGAGCCTCTGGAGAGAAAGAAATAAAACTGAAATGCTTATGCTTGGTTAGCACAAACAAAAATACTGTAATTGGTGGATATCATCTAGTTGTGGGACCTAGGGCCTTAGTGACCTCATCTGTCTTGTTAAGTTTAAAAATTAAAAAAAAAATGGAAACAACTTTTTCTGTACACTACTATTATAAGCTGGTGAAATACAGATACAGCAATTGATAGAGTTAGCAACAGTGGGACATTAGGGTGATGAATGACTTTCCTTTTATTTTCCCCATTTCCTGAAGTTCTGTAACATGGCCAGATTGGACTTACATTTTTTAGCATAACTGCAATCAAATAAAAATTTTAAAATAAAGTAAAATGAAGGATGAACCAGACACTCTCTAAGTTCCTTGACTGTTTTATGAGCCTACAGTCTTGATGTCAATCTTTCTATCTCTCCTCTATTAATATTAAAGCAATCCTACAAATATGAAGCAAGGTCCACAGAATCCATGGCAAGCCTGTAGGTCTCATTCTTTAAGAAAACTGGGGTGCAGGCATGAAATGAAAGAGGTAGAGCAAAAATGCACTGAATCCCGTGAGTAGGAACAGTTGTTTTTACCCTCTAGCTGCTTCGGATCCATCTTCTGTAGCAGTTCTGTGACTTTCAGGAAGGTCCTAGAGATTTAGACAAGAGCTGGACAAAACTAACATGGGGAGAGAGTCTGCTGTGGAAGCATCGCTGGCAGAAGCTGCCCCTGGAAGGTTAGTTCTTGAAATGAGGGTTGAAATATCCCATATAGGCACCTTGCTTGGAACATGGGCATCACTGGCAGTGGCCACAGGTCTATACAGGCTTCCAGGGGAGGGGAGGTTTGAAATGCACCCGAAGGGATGGATCACATGTTGTGCGAGTGATACACAAGCAAGAGAATTTCGAGGGGCAAGACTAGTCCAAAGCAAGAACGGAAGGTGGCCAAAACGGTTGAACGGTGGATTAGCTCCACCAGAATACCTCGTGAAATGTTTGCAGGTGATATAAGGGAAAAGAAGCCAGAGAGATGGGCGGTGCCATGTTACGGGGTAACAAAGAGTCATTGGAGGTGATTGAACAGGAGATCAGCACTCCAAGAAGAAAATCTGGACAAAATGTGAGGCCTGGATTGGAACAGTTAGGAGGTGGGGAGACCAGGCAAGGCTATTGCATTGGTCTTAGCAGGAAGTAGAATGCCCTGAACTAAGGAGGCAAGACCTATGCACCTAGAGATCTAACCGAGGTGCTTTGACAGCTTCCATATGTTTCATCATATTGAGTGACATCTTTTTACAGTCCTGAGTGGTCAAGGTGTGTACATGGAGTTTCCAAGATTGAACTCAGCCTACAGTATTCTCTGCATGGTGTAACCTCAGAGAGCATGAGCAAGTTGCTCATGGGCAGATATGTAAATTCTCCCAAAAAGAAGATTACCCAGGCAGGAGCCAGTGACACAGTACATGACCACATAACGACAGGCTCTTCCGATTCCCCAAAAGGTGATTACCGAGTGAAACTGACCAGGCGGGAGAGGTGAGAAATCTCATGTACATTTCTCTTCCTTGACACTTATGGCGGCCAGCATGTAGGAGGGTCCCTGAAACACCACTCACTTGGAATTCAATGTTCTGCAAACCTGAAACCATATTTAAAATTGCTCCCCACACACTACACAAAGAGGCCCTTAGAGCAATTAAAGTCCTAGGCCTCTGCTCTCTTGCAGACTAATTGGCCAACGTGCGGCATGTGGCATTGTGAGCCTAATTGCTCAGGGGCAGCGGGCCCTTTAGGCCTTCTGACCCAGACGCAGCACATGGAGATCGCTCCCTCACCACCGTCTCTGCACAGAGAGGCCCTGTTCCCCATCCTTGCTGCCCCATACTGTGGGAGGCAGATGTTTTCCTCTTTAATTGCTGAAAATTACGGTTTGCAAACCCCAAAATAAAAACACCTCCCCCAGGCAATTATGGCCAATCAAATCACAGGCTTTGGGAAGAAAGATGATGGATATATCCTGTCCTCATCATGGGAATGAATCACCCCCTCCCGAGGTCATTTGGCCACCCTGTGGCTTTGTGCTTCCTTTAGTACCCTTGTTATCCCATTATCTCGTCCAAGAGAGCCGGGGAGTCTAGGCACTTTGTCCTCAGGGACCTTGTGTGTTTCACTCACTCATTTCATCAAAAAAAAAAAAAAAAAAAATCCTTTCTATGTCCCTGTGGAAAGCATTATGTTAGACACAAGGAGGGATGAAAGTGGGGATTCAAGTATTAGTTCACTTCCAAATGAGAGAAAGCAATGAAGTCTGCTTTGAGCCCCTCTTTAAGACTAGGAAGGATTTTAACAGGCAAAGATGAAAAAAAGAACATTCTTTGGGAGAGAAATGGTCTATGTAAAAAAAATATTAGGTGAATAATTACAAGTCATGTTTGGGGCCTAATGTGGGAAGCCAGATTGGGAGCATGCAGTTTATGCCTGAATTATGTGAAAAGATGAACAGATAAATTTTGTATTATTTGCATGACTGATATAGCAGCAATAACCCTTTTTATATTTTATGGGAAATGTGCATGATCTAAAAGTGCTTCCAAGAGTTAACTTGGTTGCAGAACAATGTATGAAATCAAATTAGAATTTAACACACACACACATATACACAAATTCTAATTGTCCTATAAAAGGAAAGAATTGATTTATCAGCAATTGTTCCTAATTAGACAAGTCCACTCCACTGTCTGGCTACCCAGCTGGCAGACACAATAATCTTTATGCATCCACACTTGGCAAAAATGAGCTACAGTTCGTTTTGAATTTCCAAGTTTGATTTGAAAATATATACACCCCTTTGGATCTAATGAGATACAATCTGAATGATAAATATCAGTTGATTAATGTATACAGGGCTTTGGTTTAATAACAGTTGAACAGAAAATTATTTGGCTATTGTTAAATCTTAATAAATGTTTTAAATAATAAATTGGCCTGTATTAACGGCTGGATATTAGCTCTGTTATTTGTTATTATCTGCTAACATAGCACTTTAGATTTAATATGGCATTTATCATTGTTTACTTTCACAGTTATTGCTTACACCTAATACTGCATTTTTATTCCTCCAGATTTTCAGAGTTCTTTTCTCATATTAACAATGACTTCCCTTTTTTTCTAAACCTGTGATGACCTCCACCCAAACACAGCTGTACCACTGAACATGTTCAAGTATCTACCTACTCAAGTGAAGAATCTGCTTCCAGAAGTCTTTCAGACTCTTATCTTTCTAGGTCATGGTTTTGACTTGCTTTCCATTTCAATGATGCTCCAGGACTTACTGCAACCTGTGACCCCTTCTGGTCATACGCACCTCTTAAAAGGACTTCCCATGAATGTGAATTCCTCTTCTGTCCTCTTATTGTGATGAGGGGCTTGAAGAGTACATTTAACGAGAAAGAACCTGTGGCATCATAGCAGAGGAAAGGGCCCATAGTGCCCATGACACTAGATCCGCCGGGGCAAGATCCGAGCTGTCTGTGGGAGCATCTTTCCTACTTGAACCCTTGGAACAGGTCTTGGCTCCTTTAAGAGCCTCCAGTGAGCATGTAATAATTGTCTCTGTGGAAAGTATAAGTTCCCCCTAGTGCAGCATGATAAATCTCGGATAATAATAGCTCTTTCCAAAATAATCCTTAGGCAGAAACAAAATCCAACTGAGAAGGTTGTACAGAGTCAAAACGTGGGACCTGGATATGTCTTTTATTTAGCTCTATAAATATATTGAGTGTTTCTTTTGTCACTGCTGTTGACATAATGTGTTATTATTACTATGCAGCTACTTTTCTGTTAATGCCTATATTTTTTTGTTTGTTTGTTTTTATTTTTCTGCTAAGACTTCATTCAATAGGCCAACTGTCCACTTTTAACCCAGTCTTCTGCTGGCCAGATTGTAGTTCTTGGCCTCTCCGCTTTTACTACCAAGAATCAAAACCAAATTTAGGGAGATTTCTAGAAACATTATCCTAGTTGGGGTGGAACAGACCCAGGCTTCCAAATTGGCCTGATTTTCACTCCATGATGGTGGAGATTATTAGAGATGGGTGGGGTTTTTTTCCCCAGACATAATCTCCGTAATATTTGTTATGTCATTTTCACAGGATAGAACAAATTGAACTTTTTATGAGTATACACAGGGACCCTCAGAATGACTTCCAGCTCTGTTCCGACTATAACTCATTATGATGGTTCATTTTATGTGTCAGTTTGACTGGGCTAAAGGATGCCTAGATAGCTGGTGAACATTATTTCTGAGTATGTCTGTGAGGGTGTTTCTGGAAGAGATTAGCATTTGAGATCAACAGACTGAGTAAAGATCGCCTTCATGAATGGGAGTAGGCATCGTTCAATCTGTTGAGGGCTCAAATAGAACAAAAAGGCAGAAGAGGGGCAAACTTTCCTTCCTCTTCAGCTGGGACAACCATCTTCTCCTGCCCTCAGACATCAGATCTCTAGGTTCTCAAGTCTTTGGACTTGGGGCTCGACACCAGTGGTCCCTCAGCTCTCAGGCCTTTGGCCTCAGGCTGAATCACATGACCAGAGCTCCTAGTCTCCAGCTTGCAGAAGGCAGACTGTGGGACTTCTTGGCCTCAGGAACCACATGAGCCAATTCCCACAATAAATTCCTCTTGTATTTGTCTACATGCATCCTATTGGCTCTGTTTCTCTGAAGAATCATGACCAATGCACTCATCATCTTGGATTGGTTGGGCCTGGTTATAGTGTGATTTACTTGGCAGAGACATGGACGTTTTACCAGTGCAGTGTGCACACAGAGGGTGATTCACCAGGTAGTTCATGGTAGCTCTTGGAAAGCTGGCATCCCATACTGAACACTCCATGCCCTCAACATTGCTACATTCCGAAGTCCCCCTACCATCTCCTGTGGCACAGGTACCCATAGCATAGCCCACTAGCTCAGGCCCCATCATCAGGCACTTTAAGCATAAAATCTGTGTTTCTAAGACCCCAGGTTATTACCTCATCCACAAGTTCATACTTTGCTTCTTTTTATTTATGGGACAAACCAGAATCATAATTCTATTTTAAAATATCATAAGGCAGATTGTTTCATTTTCCTTCTTTAGAGTGTAATTATTCCTAATTCCACAGTTACTTTGCAAAGTGACAGTGTAGTGATTAAGAACACTCACTTTTAGCAAATTTTTCTTATCACCAAACTCTATAAAAATTTAACTTCCTCCAAAAATTATGACGTTGTTGGGTAGTTTTTATTAGACAATTTTGGGACTTGAAATTTCTTTGTGACTAGCTCTCCCATACTCCGGCACATATATAATTATAATTAATTGCTTCTCTGCTCATTTCCTCTTTCTCTGGAAGGAAAGAAATAGTTTGGGGAAAAGAAGAACAGTAGGGAAAGCAGGGAGGGGCCCTTTTCTTTGCTAATTGTATGGGGCTGACTGCCTGTCTCGCATATAGTCATCATTTCAATCAACCCGACGTTTCAATCCTGGCTCTAAACAGCCAGAATGTGCTATGAGACATGGGCTAGGAAAAAGACCATGGCATTGCATGGCTTTGAAACCACCAATCGATCTCTCTGTCTCTCTGTCTTTGTCTCTCTCAGACACAGAGTCTACATGAGGATTAAGGATTGAACTATCCCAGAGTCTGTCGTTATGCTAGTTGGATATATGCTCTATAAGCATGTCAGTTGGCAGACCTAGGCCCTTGACCTTCTCAGAATTCCAAGTCAGATATGAACCCCAAGTCAGGAAAAACTTAGGAAAACAAGTAGACTGATCACTCAGGCACATCCCCCTTAGCAACCCCATCTCTGATTGTGCTTACAAGTGGTTTGGAAAATCTAGCTGCAAGTCTGGAGTCTCACCCTGATGTGAGCTAAGGTTCAGATGCCCAAGGAGCTCATGGCCTAAGAGGAACAGACTTTGGTCACGAGCTTTCTCCCATCACCACAACAGAATCAGCCTCTATTGGGGGCAGTTGTTACAGGTTAAGAAGACAACCATACACCTTATTTAGCCAATACAGTAGAAGGCATGTAGAAAAAATATATAGTCTGGCATTTCATAGGGACCACGGGGATGAATAATTCCTCATACCTGGGACTCTTGATTATCTGAGGCTCAATGAGATCTGGTTAATCCTCCCTCCATTTTTTCTGACCCCAAGTTTCTGACTTCGGACAATGGGATTTGAAGCTGAAAACTGGATGAAAGACAGGGGGACATATCCTCAGACTATTTCTAGGAGGAAGTGCCAGAGAGAGCTTGTGAAGCTTCCGTTTTAGCAAGCTCAAGAGGTGGGTATAATAATAGCTCACTGCTCTGTGTGTGTGTGTGTGCGCGTGTGTGTGTGTGCCAAATGTGCTAAGTGCTGCTTAGACATTAGCTCATGCAGACTCATGGTTCCCTAGTGCAGCAGGTGAAAAGCGCTGATGCCTATATCACATGTGCTGAACGTCAACAATAAAAGTGGAAAACCTCAGAGAAAGTCACCAGGGCCAAGTGAGTTGTTTCCCTCAGCAACACCAAGATCTAACTAACAAATATGGATTCAATCTCTACTTTGTGCCTCAAATTGTTCTGAGTGAAATAGACACATTGGGAAAATGGGAGATAACAGCCCTTCTCCTTGATAATCTAACGTGTATAGGTCAGGAAAGCAAGCAATGGATGTATGCCCAACAGCAAGAGATGAAAAGAAGGCAACATGGCCCCGTGTGGGAGAATGGATTATGGACTATAATTACTGCTGAAATCTTCATGCTTTGGGCTTCAAGAGCAGCCTTGGTAGGAAACTGTTATAGTTCTCTTTTTAATGCTACAAATAAACCATTGGGGACGTGTGGGCTCCTGTATAGAACTGCTTTCATGACTTCAACTACTGTTAAGACTTCTGTGATTTTGTCTTTGAGAATCTGGAATGCTTTCAATACTTGGTCTCCCTTGGAGTCCTCCAGCCCAGCTACCACAAGGACAAATGCACGTCCTGGAAACTGCTGATGGCCCCTCAGAGACGCAGTTGGAGCCCCTAGATGTTCCGGGTGGGCAGCTGACGGCCTCCGGTTGGGAGGGCGCGTGTCTTCCCGTGAACTTGCACGCCGCGGTTCTTCCATTAACGAGCCGGAGGGTCAAACCGGGAGCCAAAGGTGGAGCACGAGTCTGCGCCGCCCTGGCCTCCCGCATTAGGGTTGCGGAGGGGCGCCTGAGGGCCCAGCTGGGCGGGGAGAGGTGTTTCCCCCCCTGTCTCTCTGTCAAAAATAAAATAATAATAATAATAATAATGTTGATGATGAAAAGCCCATTATGGCTTGAGGGTGAAAATAACATTTTCATTCTAAAGTCTATATGAGGCATCGAGACATCTTCCCACAGAAAATGATGAACTTGCACATCGGCAAGTGCAAAGAGTATTTAATCAAAGCCTTTAAGAAGATCAAACCTAATCATGAGATGTTAAAAAAATATACAAAAGCAGATAAGAAGAGGTTTTGGCTGCATGACCAGAATCCAAAAATCAGAAGAGAGCTTTTTAGGTTCTTCCACGACAAGAAGAATATGTCATTTTTTCTGTCTCACTCAGCAATCCAATTTACTCACTACAGTGGGGACAAGATAGGACTTAAATAGTATGGCCAGTTAGACAGCCTGGAAAACAGGGATGCTTTCACCAGGCTCTTGTTCTCCACCTGGTTTGTTATTGACTGTCCCTTTTTTCTTGTTTTGATTCATTTTATAAATGATTTTTAAAAGAGGGAGAGGTAATGGAGACATTCCACAGGATATAAATGAGTAGGTGCCATGGAAAGAAGAAAGGAGGTCTCAGAAGGATGCGGGGGCCCTTCCTGCTGGCCTCTGGGGAGGCTTGAGGATTCAGGTCTTCACTTTGTTGACCAGGTCAAGGTCAGCCTCAGAGAAGGCCCTCCTGGTCAGCCTCACAGAGGGCCCTGTACGGAAGTGGGATACAGAAGCACGAAGAAAGCTTATAGAGAAAACAGGCGTGGAAACAAACCACGGGGGCAAAATCAAGGATTTAGGGAAGGTCAAGATTTTAATGCAGTGATGTATGCATTTGTTACAATTATTAATATGTCGGCGTGATCGAAGGCCATCAGTACAAATTCAAGTGTACAGGAGACAGTGTTCAATGGGGAACTACTTATGCCAACAGTACTATCGAGCATTTACGAAGTGCCAAGCATGACCCAAGCACTTTTGTACATCACATCTAATTCCGTCAACAACCTCTCAAAGTAGGCATCCTTCAACCTCATCTTGCCCAGCGTCAAAAAGTTTAAGTCATTTGAATGATCTAAGTCTTAGCTGGAAAAAAACAAGACGTGGAATCCACAACAGAATCTGGGTCTTTGCTCACTTACTTACTGAGTAATTCCCAACTCTTTTAAAATAGGATCACCTCTTTCCATAACCACCTCCACAAACAATTCTCAAATTTTCCAGAAAAGTAATTGTACTTTCATGCACTTAGTCTGCAGGCAGTACTTGGTATGCACTCACCTTCATGGCCCCCAGCAATCTCTCTACAGCCCCAGAGGCTGTCATCCCTCATTGCAAAGAACTACTTCTTAAAAAAAAAAATCCAGGAAAAGCCAACAGGAGCAATGGGGGCAGGCTTCACACATTCTCACTCCCCCAGCACTTCCCATATAGAAAAGAGAAAGAGGGTCAGCTAGCAAGTAAGCTACAAGATATGGCAGCAACCTTCTTCCCCACTGGCATCCCCTCAAGCTTCTTACCCTTTTGTAATATCCTCTTCCTCCAACATGAGTTCCAGACGGCTGCTTTGCTGCCATTTACTCACCAGCCTCCCTCGATTAAGACAGCCGTTGTCGGTTCATCAGATTTCATCCTCAGCAAATCATGGAGCAATTTCCCAGGCCCCTTATAATCGGCCAGAGATGGCCCTATGTCATTTGATGGACAGGTAAACACATAAAACACAGACACATAAAATATGAGATATCAGGGCATGTAAGGAATATAGAAACACATAGACATATAAATAGATATAAATATAAAAACAATAGATAAGCAGATGTAAACATGCATATGCTATGGTACTAATTAGGATAGCACAAAACTGTATGGAATTACATTACTAAGAGTATGCGGCCGATAGAGGATTGGTAGCCACATGAAGTTATTTAAAGAGGCTTTACTTAGGAAATGAGTTATAAACAGATTTTGAATGGAAGAGAGAGAAGATAAAATGAACACTGCCACGATTAAAAGTAATCAAGTAGCAATTCAGGGAGAATAGAGAGCATGAGTTTTGATATGTTTACAATTTAGCTGAGGACAAATAAATAATCCACATTAATAAAAGGAAAAGTAACGGAAACAACGTAAGGCATCTTATAAAATGCCACTAAATTTTGTTCTCTCCATGACCTTTTTCTTTCTGACCACCTCCCAGGGGAAAGACTACTCTGGACAGGGGGAGGGGACAGGGAAGGGAAGCCAAAGGCCCCAGAACTAAGGCTGGGCTTTTACCCTTCCTTGGCTTCCTGTCGCAGCTTCTCTGGAGCCCAGGACATCCCAAGAAAGGGCAGCAGGAGATACACGCAGGACACACAGGTTCTAAGCCAACATTGCTTTGGAAGTTGCACATGTGCCCTCTCCTACTTGGAAAAGAATCAAGATGAACTAAGACATTATACAGGCACAATGTCTGCATGTGCCTCTGTCTCTTGCTCAAACCTGTCACCTCTCAAGAAGGGAGTGAAAACAGGTCTCAAGAAGACTTCTGCATGGAGGGGTGCTGGTTGGGCTCCACATTCTGGGACAGAAGGTGTGTCCCTGATGTCTGGGCTCCCAGGAAAGGATGTGAGCCTCTGCAACTTTTCTCTAAGTCTATTTCTTTATTTTGAGAGAGAGAGAGAGAGAGAGCCCTCATGAGTGGTGGAGGGGCAGAAAGAGAGGGAGACAGAGAGAATCTCAAGCAGGCTCCACACCCAGCACGGAGCCCGACATGGGGTTTGAACCCAAGAACCTTGACCTTAGGGGAAATCAAGAATCAGATACTTAGCCCACTGAGCTGCCCAGGCACCCCAACCTCTGTAACTTTGAGATAGCTTTTTTCACTCTCCTGAGAGCAATTTGATCTTCAGAGGAGTGTGATTGTTTGATCAGCCAATATGCCTGAGGGCTCCCAGGCTTTAACACTTTTATCAAGAAGCTTCCTACCACTTGGAGAAATAGACTTTAATTTGTCTTATATCATATATACATATGGAAGCATTTAGAGATTATGGATCCAAATTCTGGACACTAGTGACCCGGATGGGGAGTTCTGAATACCTGTATATTTAGAAAGTTATTATCTCCATCCACATTGCTTCTTGCTGCTTTCTCATCTTGGTAGCTAGACCTGGCTTGGGGAGCAAATGCTACCCAGACTTACTGAGCACTTCTCTGCATTAAACCCTTCCACATTCACTGGCTCCTTACAACAAGGCTTCTGGGGACACAGTATTATCACCATTGCTTCAACAGGGAGGAAACGACAGTGCCTAAAATCAAACAGCCCAAAAGGTTTTGCTTCAAGGGCACATCAGTCTGACCCAAACCCCAGACTCCCTACCACAACATGCTACAAAGACAAGAACACAGAAGGCATAAACAGCTGCCTGCTTTTTGGAAAGCCCATCGCAAAAGGGATGTGCAGAAAGTGCTGGCTTGAGGAGCAGAAGCCGATCAGTGTTGTGGCAGCTGAACTGACTAGCCTAGCTGTAGGGGAGGTGCGGAGTGGGGAGGCTGGCCCCAGCGGCATCCTGGGAGCCATGCAGCACCCTGCTGGGCCACACAGACACCCACCTGGCCAAAGACTCAACCCCTTCAATCTTCTGCAAAACAGTGAAGCAGGAACCTTTGAGCCTTGCTGTTCCCTGCCACCCACCTCCCTTCCATCTCCGTCCCCAGTTCTATCTTCCCAACATGGATTTAAAAACCTTTCCCTATGTTCTTTCCCTCCACATTGAATTTCTTAGAGGTGCACATCCTTTGTTTATGCTCTTCTCCTAACCCTGGGTCTTCATTTCCTTGGGCTCACTATTGCCCCTTCTCCTTTCTGTAATATTCCCTTACTCCTTGCTCTCGTTTCCCATCCTCTTTTCTCTCCTGAGATAGCGAAAGAACAAAAGAACGAGAATGGCAGAGATCCTTTCCATCTCCCTGAATGATCATTATTTGAGTTTTTTTCATTACATTCTTTGAATGAGCTTCATAAGATCTATGGTAACCAGATACCCCATTTGTGTCAAATGCTCTTTTGATATGTTGGCACCGTCTCAATAAGCATTTCAGAGCATCTTCATCCCCCTTCTCTCTTTCACAAGTCTGATGGTTGGGCTTCTAGCTACAGAGAAGAGAAGAAAGGAAAGAAAGAAAAGATTTGCAGAAAAGCCAGCTACTCAGAGAGTCAGCCCCTGTATGCCCTGTTCTATTCAGGCTTTTGTATTCCTATGGGGGAGGGGGAGGGGGCAGGGAAGAAGGTCAGGACATGCCACCCCAAAATATGCTGCTCTGCATATTGATTACTTTGAGCTGAAGACACCTGAGAAACTGCAAGCACAGGAAGGGCTCTCTACCTTCCCCTTTTTAACCTAAAAGCAGGTCATAAAATTTCCCACGAGACAGGTGTCCTCCCTGTTCCAGGAAGAGAAGAATATTCTTATCACCAGAGACCGGGAGTTGGCAACAGATTGGATCTGCCCAAAGAGACCTACCAAAATAACCTTGATCTTCCATTATCTCCTCCACATATTTCCTAGTGACTGGGTTACAATTTGCCACCCTGACGAGCTTCAACCTCCTTTCCTTTGTCTTGGCACTTCTCCACCAATTTATCCTTCTTTGTTTAAAAAAAAAAAAAAAAGGTATATATCTGGCAGCTAGGTGGCTCAGTGGGTTGAGTGTCAACTCTTGATTTTGGCTCAGGTCATGATCTCATGGTTGTGGGATCGAGCCTCCCCACCCCACTGAGCTCTGTGCTGAGCTTGGAGCCTTCTTGGAATTCTCTCTGCCCCTCCCCTGCTCTTACAGGCACACACACACACACACTCTCTCTCTCAAAATAAATAAATAAACATTTTTTAAAATGGTACATGGGGGTACCTGAGTGGCTCAGTTGGTTGGGCATCCAACTTTCGCTTAGGTCATGATCTCGCGGTTCGTGGGTTCGAGCCCCGCGTCGGGCTCTGTGCTGACAGCCAGCTCAGAGCCTGGAGCCCATTTCCGATTCTGTGTCTCCCTCTCTCTCTGGCCCTCCCCTGTTCATGCTGTCTCTCTCTCTCTCTTAAAAAAATAAATAAAACATTAAACAATTTTTAATTTAAAAACATAAATAAAAATAAATAAATAATGGTATATGGACTCCAGGTCCTGAACACTCTTGTAGGTCTTCATTTTTCCTATGAAGGACCCTGGGTGCATGTAAAAGTATTTAATAAAATGTGTGTGCTTTCCTGCTATTAATCTGTCTTTTGTCTTTTGTTCTTAAGCCCCAGGCACAGAATGAAAAGGAGAGAGGAAAATTCTTTTCCTCCCCTACAGCAGCTGTGAGCACAAATGCACACATGCACACATGCATGTCAGTGCACACACACGCTCCACAGACTCTGGGAATGTCTGAGTTAAAAATGTACAAAATAGTATAGACCAGCCCTTTCATTTTGGAGATGCAGAAACTTAGGGGTGCTTGGGTGGGTCAGTGGGTTAAGCACGGACTTTGGCTCAGGTCATGATCTCACATTCATGGTTTCGAGCCCCTCATCGGGCTCTGTGCTGACAGCTCTGAGCCTGGAGCCTGCTTCAGATGCTGTGTCTCCCTCTCTCTCTGTCTCCCCAAAATGAATAAACATTTTTTTAAAAATTTAAAAAAGAAACTGAGACCCAGAGAAGCAAAGTGACTTGAGGAAGATCTCACAACCAGCTCGTGTTCACAGGGGGACTAGAATCTGAGCACCTTGCCCCGCCCCCCATTTTTCAGCGTTTTTTCCATTGACCCATCTAGAGATGAGGTTCTGAATCTTTCTGGCTTTCCCTTTAGTAATCATTTTTGGCTCTATTATCCATGAACTTGTCTGAAGTCTTCTTGAAGCTATTTCTGTTTTCAGTGTCGTGCTCCCAAGCAAGAGCCTGGAGCCACTGGGACAGAGGAAGAAGGGAATATGGACGGTTTTATTTTTGTGCTTTCTCAGATCCATGACCTCTTTCCTTCTGAGAAAGCCAGGGGCCTTGCAACTTAGGAGAGAGATCTAGAGGTGAGCACTTTGTTTTGGAGGGGCCTCATGGCAAGCTGGAAGAATTTCCCCGGAAATGAGTTACTGTTCCTCCTGCAGATAGAGGCTGGCAGCAGACAGAGATGTAAGGGGTAATGTGGTGTGATTCCGCTTTTGGCCACCTGTCCGATTCGATTCTTACATTATAGCCAACGGTGAGCTCCGAGTCAGAATGGCGGGTCAGTGATGCCTCAGCCAGGACCCCAACTTGCATCAAAATCTTCATCAGCCCCTAACAGACAGACACGGCACCAAACCACCCAAGTAGCCTCTAAGTAGTATGAAAACTAACCAGTGGAAACCAGCCAGTTCCTTCTCTATCTAGTACAGGGTCATGGGAGAGGCAGGAAGAAGAGTCAAAGGTCCAGATTCCCAGGCAACTAGATCAAGTTTGGCTTTGTTTGGGGAGAGGTTTGCTTCGGCATGGTCAGCTGTTCAGAATGGAGAGAGATTTTCAAACGTCTCTTGAAAATCAAAAGTTGAGGAAGGTCTTCTTTTTAAGGATCTCAGCCCCCTCCTGTTAATTTCCCAGCAATGTGGCCTTTCATCTAACCTCAGGTTCAATGCAAAAGGCCTTGGATCCAGGGAGAAAGAGATAGGAAGAAGATAACTGCAGGACCCTGGGGCTGGATTCTTTCCATTTAAACTCAGAAGATCTTGGCCTCTTGAGGGATTTGCATAATTAAAGGGGCCTATGGATGGAAAACCTGGGGTGAGCAAGGCTACCTAAGGGGTGGGAGGCAATGGAGTGGGGAGTGCCACAGTAAAGACAGATGACAGGTCATGCCACAGGGAAAAGAACCAAATTGTTCCTTTTCTTCTTAAGGAAATTATCATTTCAACTTTGCTCTGTCTTCTCTGTGACCATTTAGAGGAAGGAAGGCTCCCAATCTGCATTTAAATGGAATGATTTCAGGAAGCACAGAATAGAGTGTAGGATTTTCACCCACCCCTTCAGGAGGAGGCCTTAGCAGCATCAAAATCGACAGCTGTTCTTTGCAAAAGCACTGGGAGACACTCACCAGTTTCCAGTGGCCCTGACCCACACAGGCTGCTGTGATTTGGGTTTGGGGATGAAGAAGGTCCTTTACTCAAAGGAAAAAAGCCGAATGCTGTCCGGAATCCCATCATTTCATTTAATTGAACTTCCTCCATCTTGGTCTGGTTTTAAATAGCAAATATCCCAGAAGAGGTAAAGCTCCAACCTGTTATAGGTCGTTTAGACCTAGGTATGATGGGGGCAGGGGCTTCCAGAAGAGGTTTTCGTTCCTTTAACAAATATGTGAAAAGCAGCTGGGCCACGTAGGCCTTGCGCTAGCATCTGAGAGCACCACAGTGAACAAGTCAGGCCCACAGGCTGGCGGTGGGCTCTGCTGCTCAGGAAGGGGTCAAGAAGGCACAAAATGGAGAAGGGGAATTTCAGCTCTATGGAAGGGAAGGTGGAATAGGAAAAGGGATCTGGGGAGCAGTGAAGAAACGCATTGATGACATTTTTATGGTTTTCCATTTTTGTCACGGGCTAGTCCTGTCTCCGATAAATGGCTTCCTGCTTGACTTCTGGGGATATAAGCCACCTGTCCTTAGCCTACTATCCCTGAACAGGCGAGCAAGGGACAGGAGCTGTTCCCACACACTAGGATTATATTTCTAAGTCTCCTATACCCTCAGCCCTTGGGCCACTTCGCTGCCCAAATGAGAGTCCCATCCTCTTATTAAAGTTTTCACTCCAGTTTGCTTGGTCAGCACTTGAAGGACCAAGGAATGTGCCTTTTCATTAAGATTATTTCTATTTCTGACGGGCCTCCGGGTGGGTCAGGGGGACAGACGCCTCAGTCCAGTACTGACTGATGTCCCCTTGCCACCATCGGTCTTAGTAATTACTTTCAGAGCTGCCACCTTACACACCTGCATTGCCTGTGGGCCAGGGAGGTCCCATAAACCCGGCTAAGTGGCTCTTGGAGACCAGGGAGGGAGAGATGGGTGAAGGGGTGTGTGGATGGGCACGGATTAGGAAGAGCCAGGGTGAGGGCAGTTCGTGGGGAAGAACCCACATGAACACTTGGGCTTTTAGAAGAGATAAATCAGGGCTCACTGGAGAGGAGGGGATGGAGATGGTGGCACACCTCTCCCAGCCTGGAAAATTCACCTCAGAAATTACCTCCTCAACACGATAGACTTCTCAGGTCACTGAGTTCGCCCCCTGGAAAAGATCTTTATTTCATTCTTTCCTTCTGAGGAATGAATTCTGAGTTCTGGCTTTGCTACACAGGCTTTGAAAACTGCCAGAGAGGTGTTACCGAGTCATCCACGGAGAAAAGCTCATTGCCAGAGGGTGGTAGAGTGTTGAGGACAGAGGTGTATTTGGAATGTCCCAGAAAGGTTGCCATCCTCGCCACTCACTGCCGGGTAGGCCATTGCAAGAATTCAGGATTTGCCAGCTAGATTAGTAGAATTTCCAGGGTGCATGTTGATGGTCACAAGGATCAGCACCTAGAGAGAAGTGCTCCTCACATTCAGATAACATTCAGGCAAGAAAGATCCTTAATAAAATTATTTTTGTTTTACAGCTGAGCTAAGCAAGATCCCAAGTAGTTACACTATTTTCCCAAGGCCCGTCAAGGATGGATGAGAGGGCTAGAATCCTGGTCTTCCTCCCCTTAATGCAGGGATTCTACTAAGCCCTTGTCCTCTCTGTTCGGGGCTTAGATGACAATGGGGGCTCAGGGTAGAGAAGTCAGTACACTAAGAAGATATACTCAGCACCTGGGGAGAAGGAAGCCTCCTGAGGTCCTACTCTCCTGGACCCCCAACTTCCTACTCACCCTCACTGGGCAAGGGATGGTCAAGGCTCTGTGGGGAGACAATCCTCCTCACTGAAGAGCCACGATGGGTCTTATGCAGCAACTTCTCTTAGGAACCAAAGAAGACATTTTTCACAGTTGTTTCTCCTGCTACAAATGATCTCTATCTTGAGAAGTTGCCAGAAACTCATGGCTGCCAAGCCAACTCTGTTATTCATCCATACTTTCATTTTTGAGCACAACTGGGTTACTATGGGGGCCTGGTAGGAGATACAGAGGTAAATAGGACCAGACCCAGCTCACCAGGAAGTTACTACCCGACAGGGGCCATGGCATCACCTCCCTCTCCCTCCTTGAGCTAATCTTCACGGAGCAAGCTCCCATCACTGTCCTTTGTGTTTTACAGATGTCCTGTCCTAACTCAGAGCAAGCCCACGAGGTCACACGATATGCCAGAGCTGTGACTGAAAGCTGGCTCTCTGCCAGCAGAGTCTGTGCTCTTAGCCACAACACTGAACATAGGTACCCAGGTAGTGAGGAGGATTGGGGTATCAAGAGGACACTGTGGTGTTTCAGAAGTAAGAGCCATCTCTTCCACTGCCACAGCTGTCTGCCAGATTGGCTTTTGAGAGCTGCTTCATGAAGCTCCACTGGAACAATCTGGAAACTTCCTTCCCTAGGCCAGCTCCCAGACAGGTATTGGCCCGTGTCCAAGAATAGGAAATATTTCTCATTCCCTGGTCTCCTGGGAGCAGAGGTCGTCCCTCATCTCCTCTCAGGGAGGAGCTCTCCAGGTTTCTCTGCCTCCTAGAAGTAAGATAAACATTTAACTGGGGGGCAGGGGGGCTTAAAGACATCTATTCAACTAGACCACCCCCACCCCCAGTTTACAAGGAAGAAAACTGAAGCTCAACTCACTTTATCACAGTCACACCCAGAGGCAAAGCAGGGACCTCAGCCATAGGCCCTCTGTGTTCCAAATCTCTGCATTTCCCCACAGGAGCTAACAGAGAGATACAAAGTCAGACTTCTTAAGGAGAGTGACTGGCTTCAGCATGGGCCATCTATTAGGTCAAACTGGGGATAAACAGAGAAGCACTGATTTGGGGGTCTTAGCTTCTGTCAATCTCACCTCTTTCCCAAGCCTGACATTCCGTGAACATCAGATTCTGAAAACTCCCATTTAAAGGAAATCTCTCTTGGCTGATTAGTGCTGCACTTTATCCTAACCAACAGCCTTTATTGAACACACCCTGCTAAGCTAAAGGTCTTTGGAGAATTGATTGTACAATCCTTGCTCTCCTATTTAAGTGACTCAGTCTTTGGGAACACCTGGCCTGGAATTTCACTCCATGGTCTTGTGTCCATGTTCCCTCTTCTCAACCCCATCAACGGACATGCAGTGATGAGCAATGTGGGGATGTTTTGAGACTGACCCCTGGCAATCTGAGGTGTGTGTGTGCGTGTGTGTGTGTGTGTGTGTGTGTGTGGGTGTGTGTGTAAAATTAACTCCCGCTGCCACAGGTTTTATGAATGAGGACCCAGGGCCATGCTGGATTTTGAGTTTGGAGAGGATGTATCATCTAGGGTCGTGTCCTCAGTAAGAGAGGTTGTGGAAATAGCAAGGAATGTGGAAGGGATGGCGGTGGTGGAGATAACATCTCCACCCTGAGGAGCAAAGTGGATGATTTACAGGCCTGTGAGTCTAGTACCTGATTCAGCAGAAATTCTTTGTTTTATTGCACCTGCTGAAATTCAATCATTCCCGGGGAGGGCCTTTGCCCAGGAGGGGGAGAATCAGGCTCTTGTTAAGTTAGGATTAAATTGCTGATTTCAGCAAATGAAAACTAATGACCACTGCTGGTCTCTCATTTGCAGGGGGCGTCTGCAGAGAAAATTCAGCCTCCCCAGTGAGGGGGGCATGAGCAGGATGAGGGTTTGGATGAATTTCTGGGGGTGGCGATGCTTTAGGGCAACTCGGCCCTCCCTCATGGACTCCGACATTTCAAATGACATGATTCTTGCTGGGGCTTCTTTACTTTCTGAGTTGGCCCAGAAAGGAGACAGAGGGTGAAGATGTGAGCCCAGGTTTCTGGAAATGTCACCCAAAGGGTTTCTTGCAAGGGGCAAATCAGTTAACCTTGGCTCAGTGCATTGGAGTCACCTTTTTGAGTTTTCTCTTTGGAAAGCGTGAAAACATGTCTACCCACCTTCGGCAGGTGCCACTGCAAGGGCAAGGGCAAGGGCAAGGACGTGTCCAGTCTCTGTTTTCTCTGTCTCAGGGTAGGGCAGAAAATGGCTGCCCTCATTTAGGGGCAGTATCAAATTTTTTGTCATTTAGGATCTCCATCTCAAATGCAAATGCAGCCTAGCCCAATGCCTCATCAGGCAACACATTAGCTTGGCTAATAACAATCAACTGATACTAAAAATGAGACTTAGCATCCAAGATAATGATATTATCTATTGAATAATTACTATGTGCCAAGCACTATACTGAGCTTTCCACAATAGTATCTTTCTTCCTTCTCTTCTTTTCTTTTTTTTCTTTAAACCTCACCAAAGCTCTGAGGCAGGTATTACATTTAATACTCAGAAAGGTTCAGCAATGCATCCAGGGTTACACACTAAATAAGTCAAGAGTTAGTCTGACTTCTTGCCCTTTGCTACAGGTGCTTAGGGTTGCAGAAAAAGTTGGGGGAACGAGAGGAAAGACAAGAGGTAGGGAAAATTTTGCTTCAAGGAGACAAGGAAATGAACAAAAGAGAGCATGATGTGATTGAATAGTTAATGTACTTCGAGTGACACAGACCCTGATTCAAATCTCAATTCTGATATACTCTCCCCAGCTTTCTGTGAGCTTGTCTCTCAGGGTCAGTTTCCCTATCCGGTAGATGAGGATAATGATACTGCTTTCCACCTGCCCATTCTCAGGTCTATGTTCAGGGTCTTTCTCCTCTTGGAACCTTCCCTGACCTTTCACCCCACACTTACTCTCTTCTGCATATATGATATATGCAGTGTACACATCACATCTGTGTTTTAGCCGTTCCTCGAATATGTTCTTTAAAGACAGGGAATGTATTCTGTTCACTGTTATATCCTCAGTACCTCCTAAACATTGAATGAATGAATGAATGAATGAATGAATGAACGAACTAGCAATGGGGAATAAAGTAACCTGGAACACAAAAGACATTCAAGAGATTAGCTTCACCTGGACCTCAGCAATTTTGCCTGGGTCGCTTTCAGTGCTAAGGCTCAGGAACACTGCTGCAAGGTGACAGCCATCGGGACAAAGAGACTTTTATTTTTAACATTTCTCAGGACTGGTCATTCTGGTTCTTGGTCTGGGGCACACGTGTCCACTGCAGTGGTGATATGGTGCTCAGGGAGCTGAGTTTATTGGAGGCACCAGTGGGTTTTGTTTTTGTTTTTGTTTTTTTTCAGCCTTGCCCTTGACCAACCGTTCCTTGAATGTAAGAGTTGACTGAAGGTGGCATCTCTCCCTTGTTGCGTGTGTTCACCAGGATGCTAACCTCATTCAAAGCCCATTCTGAGAACACAATGTGGGGTCTATATGGTGTAGACTTGAGAGGGCACAGCTTGTGTGTGAAGGAATAAGCACAGCCCAGGGAGTCAAGTGTGATCTTTGTGGAAGTGGATGCAGACAAGTTTGTGGGAAGGGTCTGATGCACACAGCCTTGACACTTTCTGAACCTGAAAAGGAAAAACCTGGAAATAGCATCCCAAGAAGGTGGGGAGCAGGTGGATAGGAGAGAGGATCAGGGAAGAGCATGCTTCCTCCATGCAAGCAGAGCAACTTCATAAGGACCAGTCCCGCCTCTCCACCTTCCTTTCTCTCCCAAATTGCTCCTCTAGCCCCCAACTACTTCACCTCCATGACATATGCTTCCCCTTGGGCCCTTTGCTCCACAAAGCACTATGGGGTGGCATTAACAATAAAAGCTACTATAGAGAGATATCATAATGTGTCCAGTCCTAATCTGAGCTCCCACAATAACCCTGTGAGGTAGGTACTATTATTCTCCTCCTCTTACAGATGAGAAGAAAACTGAGGCACAGACAGATTAACTAAGTAGCTTGCCCAAGATCACACAGGTAGAGAAACCTGAAATCAAGCCCAAATAGTCTGGCTTGAGAGTCCATGTTCCTGGGAGACAGAGGAAGAGAAGGAGGGCAAGGAGAGAGGAGATTATGTGAAAACAGGAGAATGAACATATCAGTGGGTGGACAGCAAGGGTCCCGTTTGAAGTTACTCTCTTTACCCTCAACCTTTCATTGATCTGCAACTGTGTCTCCCATTCACTGTTGGGTGTAATGGTTGTTGGGGAACATGACATCAGAAATGTGCTCTTCACCTGAAAGGGGGCTGGTGGTGTAGTTTGTCTTCCAATGTCAAACCAATTCCCTCACTTGGTAGGTCCAATGCATAGAGACACCCCTCTACCAATTGGTCCACGGGTTCTTCACAGATGATGTAAATGAGCTGAGACACGGAGCTTCCCAACACCCACCTTGCTCCTTTCTGCACACACACACACACACACACACACACACACGCATTCACCTCTACCATAAGTCTCACAGCAGGTGTCCACTGCTCACCCTCACAGGGAATGACGCCATTGCCCTATGTCACAGGGACAGCCTCCTTCCTGTGCACTTCCTCACCCGAACTGGCTTTTGACAACAAGGCAGATATTTTTCAAACCACTTTTGTTTTTTACTGAATAAAGAAAAAAAAATGTTCCTGTCATTGTTCACTGTTCTGTTCCTTCCTCCTATTAGCTCTGCTGAGATGCACTCAAAGAAAAGAAAATACAATTGCATACAATTAGCAATGGAAATTATTAATAGGAGCAAGAGATTCAATCCATTCTACAAGCAATTCTGTAGTGATTTTAGTAATTGATAGTAATTAAACACTAATTAATTCATTTCCCAACTAATGTATTTAGTTTATTTATGGGTATTCACTTTAATTACATTTGTTTGCATTCCTTGGGTTAAGTAATACGAATTTCCTCTCTTTTCTGAAAATATTTATTTGGGCTTCTTTAAGTCATTCTTTGAGACCATGTGGGAACAAGGACTAATTGCTTTGAATTGCAGCTAACCTCATTGATTTCTTACTTTGGAATGTGGAGCTAATGGAAAGTGAGTTTTGCTGCCTACCTCTACTGGATGAAGCCTCACCTCTTCTCCCTTAATTTCTGGTCCAGCAGTCCGGCAACACTTCCTGTGAGTTCTATTTAGGAAAGATCAAAATGACTATGGAAATGTTCTCTGTGGATCTGAGATGCCAGGGAATGAAAATCTCATGTCTGGGTCTCATACTGGATTGAATCTGTTGCTCCTATTGGCATGAGTATGATGACCCTAGAAAGATTTGGCAGGCATAAGTCTGTTCTTTGGATTAAGTGGCTGTTAGCTATGTTAGCAAGCACCCCCTGGTCCATCCAGCCATTCTGCTGATGCTCACATGTTTCTATCAGATGGCCATGCAGTCTGTGTATACACAGTTCTCCTGGTGGGACACTCTTCCCAATATTCCATCTCTGGGCAGCTCCAATTATCAGAAATTATTTCTCATACTTAGCCTGAATCTGTTCCTTGGGAAATATCTTCTTCCCTAATTATTCCCTGACCCCCATCTATCCTATCCATAGGCCATAGAGAGTAAATTCAATCTCTCTCAATCTCTTTCTCTTTCAGAGATTAGCCCATCTGATGCTCAACAATGAACATGGAAGCACCAGATACTCCAATTCATTTAACCATTCTCATATAGAAGGCATTTGTATCCCTTTAGCATCCTGTTGGCTAAAGGAATCTAGCCTCTTTTCATCTCCCCTAAAATATGTGAATGGCTATGGTCCAACCAGGACAATGAAAAATGGAAATGACCTCTTCGGTCAAGATTCTGTACTTCTACAAAAACTGAGGACTGACGGATGTGGGGGGGGGGGGGGGCATGGAGGAGGACACTTGTGGGGATGAGCACTGAGTGTTATGTGGAAACTAATTTGACAATAAACTATTTGTAAAAAAAAATTAAAAAAAATAAAAAGATTCTGTCCTTCTATTAATGAGTGCCTTAAGCTTGGGTTGGCCACATAACAATAACAGTCCATTTGAGATGTTGGCCCTGCTGAGAGCAACAAGGAGTATGCTGAGTTATGAATACTGGTGTGGTCAACGTATGAAAGAGACTCTCAGTAACAGAAAAAGTTTGGAAATCCCAGCCCTGGCATCTGATATAGAGGAGACATTTGCCTGGTTGTGTCTTTTTATACACATCATGTTTTACCTCAGACTGGCAAAGAGCAAAATAGATGAAGGGTCAACAAGGGAGACAAAACACATAGGGTGAGGATGACAAGCAGGCCTATTCTCATAATGCATTATCTTGGCCATTGGAGTCCTCATTATTCAGCACTTCAAACCTCCCGTCCATCCTGGAAGGGAAGGAGGTTGAAGTAGGAGAACAGTAACTGAAGTGAAAGGGACAGGACAGTTGGGGATGAATCTACCTTTTGGGAAACTCTGCATTGAATGTCTATGACAAGTACATGACCCTAATAAAAGGTGAACCCCAAATACATTTAATTCCTACATTCAGGAGTCGCCCCATAAGACTGTGATTGGATGTATCAATTTTTTTACTAATTGCTCCGGACGTAGACAAAGTGAGAGGCTGAGGCTGCACAACTGGCTCACTGCTCCAGCACTGGGCCCAGGGAAAGGGGAAGCCCAGGGAAAGGCTGGGTCAGAGAGGGAAGGGGGTAGGGGAAGGGGGGGGAGGGGCCAGCCTGGAGCTGTCCAGGAGAGAGAGTGCTAAAGGAGAGTCTGTGGCAGCTGCCTCCAGGACCTGACTTCTGGCAACCCACCTTCGCAAAGAGGGCAAGAGGTGATGGAAATAGCCACCCAACCAAATTATTACAGAATTATCACTGGAATTTGAAATGCTAAAAGAATTGTATCAGAGAAGTGGTTGAGGGGTAGTCCTGGAAGAAAGCCCCATTCCTGGCCTGGAGAAACACATGCATGTACCTGATTTAAAAAACCCTGAACAGAATGCTGAGAACAAACTGAAGACTGATGGGTATGGAGGGGTGGGGAAGGGGAGTGATGGGCATGGAGGAGGGCACTTGTGGAGATGAGCACTGAGTGTTATATGGAAACCAACTTGACAATAAACTATTTAAAAAAAAACCTGAACGACAAAGGAAAAGGGCAGGAATGACCGTTATTCCTTACCATGCTTGATGGAGCATCTGCACCAGTGGAAGAGAACCCTAGACCTCCAATTCTCTCTATTATTACCTGAGCCTTTAGAAAACCCTTTTCATCCTATTAAATAACTCCTGCCTATTGTTTTGAAAATGTAAAGGGGATTTCCAACTATATAGAAGTGAATAGATCAGCAATGTGGATGTATGTGGAATTGAATGAAAACTGTGTGTGTGTGCGTGCGTGTGTGCGCATGCATGTGTGTGTGCCATCTAGAAATGCACAGATGTATGTGGTTTAGTTTCACCAACATGCAGTGTAGGATTTGCATCTGCTAATCAGTCCAGGATCCAGAAGAAAAGTAGCTGCCGATAGAAGAATCCCATTACTAGTCAGCCGGCTGTGAAATACTGTACCTGTTCCATACCTTATAAAGAAAGGCCTGTTTTCATCTTCTACACACACACACACACACACACACACACACACACACACACACACACACACCACGTGACCCTGACTTGCCACAGGGGAAATCAGCCAAGAATTCATGAAAAAGTCCATGAAAGAGGGGGAAAAATATCAAGGCTCTTTGAATTTAGTTTTTCTATGAGCTGGAATGAGATTTCAAGACCAGAATCTTTAACATGCTGTTTTATAATGAGGAAGGAATGAAGGAGGGAAGGAGGGAGGGAGGGAAGGAGTGAGGGCGGGTGGGCAAGAGGGAAGGAGAGAGAGAGGAGGGAGGGAAGGAGGGGGAAAGGGCAGTCTCATAGACACAGAGGAGTGTGTGCTTGATAAAAAGATACTAATTTGAAACTATAATTATGAGAATAAGGTGCATCTAACCAATAGAGGCCAGATTTTCTCGCCCTCTTTCTTTCCCTCGTCATTGGAGAAGTGGCATTTAAGTATTGACTGGAGTTAAATCCCTGAGCCATTACTCACTGGGATTTGGCTCTGAGTTTAATGTTAACTAAACTTTAAGAAAATGAGAGTATGAAAGAGAAAAGAAATCAGATGGAGTGTAACGGGTGAAGAATGAGAGGACATCACTGGGGATGAAGTCCATTATCGTATTTGTTGCTCATAATCATCCTTTGCCTTGGTTTCTTCTCCCAACAAGTAGACCCTCCCCACATTCAATGTGAGTTGTGTATTTGACTAAATTTAGGGAAGGAGATTCCTAACCCAAAAAAGTAAGGGGAACACAGCCACCCCCTCTTTAAAGGGAATAATTCAAATTGGCAATAGAGCACCATCCCCACTGTTCAGTATATAAATATTCTGACCAGCTTTCTATTTAAAGCGAATTTCATAATCAAGAGCCTAATTACTGAAAGTCTCTCATTGACATGAGAGGAGAACTGGGGCAAAGGAACTGACCTGACAGTTTCGTACCTAATAAAAGACTAGGAGCCTGAAATGAAGCAAAATGAGCTGAGTAAACCAGACAGAATCTAATCAAGATTTGGAACCAAGTTAAGGGTTTGAGAAATCAACATAACAAGAAAATAATCCAGTTGCACATAGTACATTTTTTCGAATATATGATGATTCACTTAATGCTTTCTCCCCATTCCCAGTTTCACCCCATTTCTTTCCTAACCATTGCTTATATAATTCTCTCCCCACTCTGGACACTTGGATCTGCATGCGATGTGCACATGTGCTTGTACCGCTGTGAGCCTACCCTCTTCACCTACAAAACCAGCTGTTTTTCCACCCTTGTACATTGCTCCTCTCCTGTATTTCACATTATTGATCACCCGTATTCCCTTGATTACTGATGCACTAGCTCTCCTGTTTTCTTTCAGCTGCGTGAAATTGAAAGTACCAGGAATCTGGATGTGCGTGCATTTTAAACTCTGTGTGGTCATGTTAGCTAGGGAAACTCCTTGCTTTCCCTTCTCTCTTCCTTCTGCTTGAATATAAATATTTACCTCCAACAGCCCCTTAGCTGTCTCTCTGTATATTCTCTCATAACAACCGCATTCATTTATAAGGCTTCACCTATCACCTCTATAAATGTGATTATCAAATTTAACTTCAGTCCTGAAATCAGTCCTGAGGACCACGTCAGCAAGTCAATGGCTTGCTGAACTTCTCCATCTGGATGCTCCCACCAGGACTTCACACTCAATCCATCCTGACCTAAATTCACTCTTTCTCCTGTACCGCATCAAGAAGGAAACAAGCTTCTCGGGGTCTCACCCATGTCTGTTGTGACGCTTCTGCCATCTCAGGTCCCAGACCCTCCTCCTCCTCCTCCACTCTGCAGCTGATCCAACTGTGAGCATTGCCTGTGTGCCTCCATGATATTTCCTTTATGTACCTCTGCCAACACCCTATTCAGATACTCGTAATCTGCCTTTCGGTTACTGTCATAGTCTCTTAACTGCTTTTGATGCCTCTAGTCTTCCAAATCTTTCATTCATTTTACAAATCCCTGCCACAGTGATCTTCCTAAAGCACTGCTCTGATCATCTTACTCACCTGCCTAAAAAAAGTGCCATGTCTCTTGATTCGCTCAATCCAAAACCAGACTATTTGATCTGCATCTCCAGTTTCCCGATGATCTAACACAAACTGACCACATCTCCCATGGAAGCCTTCACCCACCCCGAGCATTTAAGCCTGACTGAACCACTTGCTATTCACTACCCACCACCATTTCTAAGCTCTGTGCCTTCGTTCCTGGGGCTCACTCAGCTTGGGATGCAGCATCCCTTTCCACAGCCACGAATCCTTTACTCAAGGGCTGTCTCCTCCTAGAAGTCATTCCTAGTCTCCAGCTGAAAACCTGTTATATTCATCTGATCTCAGACACTTATCACACAACACTTATCTGTGCCTTCTACACAGAGAGTGCTTAAGTGACACTACGTTAACGAGTACACATATGAACAAATACAGGTGTATAGATTATTATACCTGCTCACTACACGTGCAGCTATTCATGGTGACAAAAATATGAATCAATCATTTATATAAATCAATCACATAACCACATGTTTACAAGGCTCCTGCTGTGTGTATATAATGGAATGCCCACATGTGCAAAAGACAGGAAAACTAACTCTTTCAACAAATGGGTAACGACTCTTTCTCAGAGTTCTGAAAGCCATTCTGGCATGAGCACCTGCATCAAAGAAAAAGAAACCACCAGTGTTGCTCTGAAAATGCCAGACCAGGTGAGAGAGAGGCTGGAAAGGGAAGAAACCTGCCCCCACAGTGGAGAGATGTGAGAGCAAGGGCTGGGCCAACCCAAGCTGCCGCTGATGTGGAGAAGAACCCAACACAAGAATGTGCTAACGGGAAGAATGCTGAACTGCAGACAATCCCAGAATGGCTCAGTGTGAAAAAAAAGCCTCCCAAATATACAGCAAACAACACTGACATGGCTGACATGTAGCTGTGTGTGGTGTGCGGGGGGTGGGGAGGGAGAGGAGAATGAATGAATGAATGAATTCAGGGCGCCCTGATAAATTCCCCCTGGGATAAAATCCAAACGTCTGCTTCTAAGAGATAAACAGAAAGCTCTGCTCCTCAGAGGCATGGCCAGTGGCTGAACACCACGCTAATCCCCTCTGCACCAGGTCCCAGGCACCACAGCAAATGTGTGTTAAAAAAAAAGAAAAAATTAAAAAAAAAATGGAGGCGAAACGAGAATCTCACTAAAGGCAATAACGTGAATTCAAATACTCTTCACAGTCTGGATGAAAGCAACCAAAATTGATGTTGTTTCAAAGAAGGTATAGGAGCACAAGCAGAAAAAAGATTAATTTGGCTGAGTAGATGAAGAGGACTCCCTAGCTAAGGGGTGGGGACCAGCCAGCTGCCAATGAGCATAAAAATGCCATACATTTCCCATGCGCTTTGTACTCTTCAGAGCCCTTTCCCATTTATTGTGTCATTTGATCTTCCAAGCACCACAGTGAACAGTGGCAAGGGCATTCTTCTCCTCCTGCCCACCCTATGGAAGAAGTGAACTGAGGCCCAAGGGATCCCCAGACTGGCATCTGTCTCCTTCAGGCCTAATCCAGAGCTTTGGCTGGTACTTCTAAGGCTTGAATGTAAACATCACCTGGAGAACGAATTGAAATTCAGATTCTTAACTCCCCAAGTACGAGGTGAGGCCTGAGACGCTGCATTTTATCACGCTCCCAGGCAAGACCCAGGCTGCCCCGGTCAGGATCACACTTTGAAGCATGGAGGAGGACACTTGTGGGGATGAGCACTGGGTGTTCTATGGAAACTAACTTGACAATAAACTATTTGTAAAAAGAAAAAACAAAAAAAAAAACCAGAATCACACTTTGAATAGCATGGCTTTGGATGTCCTATCAGAGGGACTTGAAACCTTGTCTCAGTAAAAGCCTGACTAGGATATGGTTTAATCTACGCTCCGAAAATTCTAGACCAGATGTCACAAATAGTTCCTAGTGAGGACTGAGTGCCTTCAGCTCCGATATACATGATCAGCCTTCCCTTTCTTGACTCAGTCCCTGTACAAAGGTCACAGGCCCGCTCTGGATCTCTGTTCATCTGTGTGAGCAAAATCGAAACACATCCTTTTCTGTACCTCAGCTATCGCTCAGCCGAAGGAGCCCAGAGAAGACCCCCTGTTCTGATTGATTTGGCTCTTGCAAAGCCCTCAAGATGTCCCAGGACCCTGAGACTCCAAAGGAAGCTGGCTGGCCCCATGACCGGAAGCAAACTGGACTCCTTGTTTTCCTTCAAGAATCTCAACATACATCGTCACCATCTTCATGCTCCTTGTAGGGTAAGAGCAGGCAGCTATCATTACTCCAGTCTTTCCTGATCATTACTTTAGCCTTTCCTGAGGAAGAAGGAAGGAGAGCCCAAGGACAAAGTCTCCTGGAGCGAGGTCAGGATGGAACTCTGATGCCCCGATGTCCGAACCTCTGCTTTTACTTCTAAGTACAAAGGAAAGGCCAGTTCCCTCATCCTTCCTCACTGACCAAGCACAATGCCTGCATCCCACCATTTAAAACATATCCCTTTGGGATTCTAAGGGGGTTTTTAGAGTTTCAAAATGTGTCATAAAACATACAATGGAATATTATTCAGACTTAAAAAGGGAGGAAACTCTGCCACGTGCTGTCACATGGGTGACACTTGAGGTCACCGTGATGAGTGAAATAAGCCAGACACCAAAAATACATGCACCGTGTGATTCCATCCCCATGAGGTATGGAGAAAACTCAGATTCACAGAGACAGAAAGTAGGATGGTGGGTGTCACCGGCTGAGGCAGGGAGGAACCGGAAGTTAGTATTTACTGAATACAGAGTTTCAGTTTTACAAGATGAAAAGAGTTCTGTAGGCAGATGCGGGGGGTGGGGTGCGGTATGGTTGCCCAACTGTATGAATGTGGGTAATATTACTGAATTGTGTACTTCAAAATGGTTAAGATAGTAAATTTTGTGAGATGTGTATTTTTTTCACAATAAAAATTGGAGAAAAAGCATTTTTCTAAAACCATAAACATTTCCTGGAGGATTGTTTAACACCTTCAAACTCTACTCATTTGACAACATTGGGAGAAGTCATACATTAGATTGCTCATAACAAGGAGTACTACACAAGGAGTACTAGACAAACAGTACTAACAAAGGCAGTACTAGAAGGAGGTATGGGAGAGGCATCCGGGGTAAGGGAGGGCCACAGAAGTGGTGGTAAGAAGCCATCAAAGGCCACCATTGCCTGCCTTCCAGCTTTGCAGAAAGCCAAGGCCTGCTTCCTCACCTGCCTCCCCTCCCCGCCCAGGACCCACCGGGGGCTGCTCTGGATGCCTGGACTGACCTCAGAAGTCACACGGCCTGCACAACTCCCCTACCAGACACGGTCCTCTCCCCCGCCCCTGACGCTCTGGCTGAGCTATAACTGGTTCAGGCTGTGGGGCCGTGAGGCCTCCATGCTGTTTCAGAGGATGTGGCTTAGGGTCAGGGACACCGGGTTCACTGATTTTGCAGCATCTCAGAGCTGAGTAGGCACTCTTTGTCTTGTCCGTTCTCCGCAGGCTCGCTGAGAAGATGACAGAGAAAGAAAACTCCAATATCCTGATTCCCCACTCTAGGGCCTGCTGCCTTGGCCTCATTGCCAGCCCCAAATGCCCTTCAGAGACAGCAAACCTCCAGGAAAAATTAAATCCTCACCAAACACCCTTTAATTTTATCCACTTGGCTTAATGAAGGTTCCGGTATTAATGACCTCGGAGGCTTTTTGTCTGACAAGTTCTGCTGGTTACTAAACCCTGTGCTATTTTCCCCCCCGTCGCCTGAAATCTCAAGCATCGCCTCTAATCTTATTTTCTATTTCTGGGCTATATTGCATTAGCACCTTTTTATTTCTCCTGGCATGTTTGACAGTGAGTTCAGGCTAGTGAGAATCATCTCTTTGTGCTGGCAAATGGGAATTGCTTCAGTTGTTTTAGAATAATGACTTATAGTTAAAATTACCCCCAGGATATCATAATTATATGGTTGTAGCTTTCTTCTTTGACAAGGTGGAGAGGCGGGGCTCAGGTGGCCTGTGGGAAGTTGCTTGGGGTGGAAGGGAGAGGGGGGCATAAACACATGTGTGCCCAGGGACCCCCAGAGGCTTCAGCTTATGACAAGACGTGATAGGGGAGAAAGCTGTCCACCCCCACCCCCACCCCCCACCGCATGCCTTCTGCCCACATCTGGATGGAAATGAGAGAGCCCACAGCACCAACCTCATGAACGGCCTCACAATTTAGAGAATCCCCCAAACTCCCAGTAACCACGGACATCACAGCCTATGGGACGCACCATGTACCGCAATATGTGAAATTCACAAATGCAATTTCTGTTTGGCCTAACTCATTAAACAAAAGGTCTCTGCTAAAGAGAAACATTATTTGGGAGGGGCCCTGTTATTAACATTAGTAGCACAGGCTAGGTTAATTCTTGGATACTCTGTTGCGATTTTCTTTTTTACATTTGTTTTTAGTAGTGAGATCGACATTTTCTTACCAGAACCGTATAGTAGAAGGCAGTGGCTGTTTGGAGGTGTGGAGAGATTTCTGTCTCCTCAGCCCTCCCTCCACCCACCCCCAAGTGCCTTCCATGAGGAAGGGTGAAGGGGACCCACCTTGACAGCCAATGCTCTCCCTAAACTTCTAGCAGAGTTCTGAGGGGGTGATATCCAGAAACAGGGACAGCAAAGGATTGAAAATACTGATTCTGCCCAGGTAAGGGGTCAAAGACAAGGGCCTTGGCCCAAGCCAGGATGATGAGGGTACTAAACTCAGGGGAAGATGGTGTTGGGCCAGAAAAGGAGCAGCAATGGGGCGGGGGATAGGATTAGCACATCCTGACAAACGCCAAGTCACACTAAAGGACTGATACAACAAGTAGATTTGGGTGTGGACAGACCTGGGATCTAATCCTAGCTCCAACAAGGTGACCAGTGCTCAGGGCAGATTACTTACCTTCTCTAAAACTCAGTTTCCCCATTTCTAAAGTGGGAACAATAACAACCGATTGAACTGAGAGTTAGATATGTTAGCACAGGAATGTGCCTCAGAAGAGTGTGGCACATGGCTTGCCTTTGATGAGCCCAGGCGATTCCATTCATAGGATCATTTCCAGGTGGCTATTGTTAGAACTGCTCCCCATCGACTCCCCCAAATTGCTGTTATCTTGCTCTTCTCATTTAGAAGCCCCTCAAAATTCCACATTCAGCCTCTGGAAAAGTGGGGTGGGGGGGGTCAGGAAACTCTCAGAGGAGGCGTGGAAATTGAATTTGTTGAGTCCAGAGCAGATGCCTTCATGAGGTATGAACAGGCTGAGCCTGGGCAGGATCCACAGCTGTATATACTTGTCGGAAGGCTGGCCAGGAGCCCGATGGGGGACTAGCAAGTGAGGCAGGGGCCCGTGAGAAAGATGATTTTTTTTAAACACGACTTCTAATCTGTGTAATTACTTCTAATCTATGTAATTATGCCGCTGGGCCAAGGCACAGGAGAGGAGGAAACTTGTAGACCATCTTCTCTTTTTGTTTCCCTCTCCATCAGAGAGACCTTGAGACCTCCCCAAGGTTTTGAAACAAAATTACATTTTTTCCTACTGAAGGGCCGACTCCAGCCTGCAGGAAGGAGGCCGCAGCGGTCTCCAGGATTGCCAACTGCGGCTCCAGCGGAAACAAGTGTGCAACAGCCCATCTTTCAAGTGACACTAATTAATATGGGATTATTGGAAAAGCAAATCTACTTCTCCTTCTTGATTAAAACCTTCTGTGTTCTCCTGTGACCCCTGTCTGTCCAATTATGCTGAGGCCACTGTCTGGGAAAGAGGTACACTGCATGATTCCCGGTCTCCTTCCCAGCTCTGCCAGTGGGGCTAGTCTGTCACCTGAGAGCCTGACTCGGGTTTCGCCCAGTCTCAGGAGCGTGTGATCAGCATGGAAGAGGGGGGGCAAAGAGCCTGTGTTATCTTATGCAAGGACCCAGAAGACCCAAGTTTAAAACCAGCTTTGTCTTTCACTGATCAGGCTACCTAAACTTAGTGCCTTCGACTGCTATCATACCAGTACTGTCCCCCCACCTCACAAGCTTGTGCTGGGGAAGAACTCTAGAAATAGATATTAACGAGCCTTCTAAACCCCAAAGCCTCGCACAATGTGATGATCAAGAGGGTGCACAGAGACCCAGGAGGAGCAGAAAATCCATCCAGTAACACCATATGGGCAATGCAAGTCTCGGTACTGCAGGGAGAGGGAGTCCCTGACCAGCGTGGCAGTCAAGTTCACTGTGAATTCCTCTGGCAACAGCTCGGTATTAGAAAGAGCTCCAGCCCAGGCTCCTCAGCCCTGCCTACTGGCTCTGAGGATGCTGTAGAGATCTTCCCGAGCCCTGCCCCTCTGGGATGCCATCCTAAGGGCCCCGGTGAACAGGGAACTCCTGGGTTCACTGAACTCACTCTCCACCAATGTACTGTCCCTTTACTTTCTTACGTGTAGATGTCTTGCCTACTCACTGCACAGTAAGATCTTTGAGACTGTCTGCAGGACACTCTGAGACCCCTCATGGCAAGATGCCCCTGGCCTGGTACACATAGGGGCTTCAAAGCAGATAATGACTGAGTGAACTGAGTTCTGCCCCAGTTCTCTGAATGCCTGGATTTTTGAGGAACCCCTGACTTCTTTGTGTTATTAAACCTGCCAGAGCCTTGCTGAGGCCGGGAGCCCATCCGCTGTCAGGATGCCTGTGCTCCCTCGCTCCCAGACTTGGGCCTCCCACACATCCTCTTCTCCTGAAGAGAAGTGACATCTTTCCCCAACTGCCCACATCCACCAGAGAGAGAACCAGGACAAAGCTTTGCATGTCAAGAGCCTGTCATGAAACACGGCACCTTCTAGTCAGCAGAACTAGGTTAGCATTCTCTCTATCACTAGTTGTTATTCTCATTATCTCCCTGGGCCTTGACTTCCACATTTGTCAAATAACAAGCCTGGACCGCGTGACCCTGCTGTCCCTCCCATGTCTGAGACTCTAGAGTCCACCTAGAGGGCAGGAGGGCAGCCAGGAATTACAGGAAAGAGTCTTAAGCTCAGAGAGTCTGTTCTCATACATAGAGGCTTCAGTTCTGGAGGGTTCTCCATCGCCTGACGTGGGGCTTGAACTCATGAACCATGATATCATGACCTGAGCTGAAGTCAGAGGCTCAACTGACTGAGCCACCCAGGTGCCCCTCTTATCCCCTTTACTAACCACGGGCAAGAAGAGTGCAGGTAGTTGGACCTAAGCTTATAGGATAAATGTGTTTTTATGTGGAAAGATCATACCAACCCACGGCCTATATGGTGTCAATTTTAGCTCAATAAAACTGCTAAAACTGGGGGGGGTGGGGAATGGCTTATCAGAGAACGCTTACTTCTCTACCACCACTTTGGCAATATCATTTTGCTGTTTCTATATAAGAAAAAACCATAAGGGATTATGCAAGAGGTGCAATGTCTACGTCATGTTTTCTTGCTTTGCTGTGGCTCTGAGATAAATCATATGTTATCCTGGCGGGTGGAGAAGCAGTGCTTAGAGAGTTAAGCCCTTCGATTTTAGAATTGGGGGCTTGTGTTCAAATACTGACTTTGTCTCTTATGAGCTGTAGGATTTGGGCCAGGTGATAAGTGGGATCCTCAGTTTACCCATTTGAAAAAGGAATGACAGGTGTATCTGTCCAAGGCGATTTGTGCGAAAGATGATGTGACATCCTTGGTGCCTGGCATATTGCTGGTGCCCCGTAAGTAGTTCAGGCATAAAACAGGGGTCTGGATGTGAAAGTCACACCCAGGACCATGTTAAGTTTCACCCCGCTTCTGAGCTCCAGCCGGTTTCTGTAAAAAATTTGAGGTCATTTTGTTTTAAATGGAAGGAATCTTCAAAACTACTCTTCAGGATCCAACTTTACAAGACGTGACATATTGGGGTCCAGTGATAGCTAGACTGGCTCCGGCCTGATATCCCAGGGCTCCTTTGTGCTGCTTCCCCCTAATGCAAGTTCCTACCCCATTTTTTTTTCTACCTGCCTCTTCCTGGCTTCCTGAGCTACCCTGTCTCAGAGGCACCAGCCCCAGGCAGCAACCCCCCAATTCCAGGAGAACACAAACAGTCTAATTTCTTGGCACCTTAAAGCTGTGTCATGCCACTCTCCTGAGATGGCAATTTCTTTTCTGTTGTTCTGCTGAATACATTTTTTTAAAAAAGATTCCCTTGGCCGCTGCCGCCTCGCTTTTCTTTGTGGTTAGGATGCAATGACTAGAATCTTGCACGTACTTACAAGTCAATTTTCCTTTAATGATGATTTTACCTGCTCTGAAGCTTATCAGAAGGAGGGTTCACGCACCCGGGGTCTCGGCTGGAAGCTTTCAGTGGGCCTCGGCAGCTGTTCTATAGGCAGTGCACCTGTTTTGAATGTCGTCAATGCAATGCTAATATGCAAAACGATTTGTGGTGCAGGAAACCGGAACCAACAGCGAAAGAAACGGTGTTTGGGATTATAAATCACTTCCCCATCAGCTGCTGAGCTTTCTCTGGGATTCGGCAGAGGAGGCCGCTGCGGGCAGTGGGACCCTGTGACAGCCCCTTTCCTGACTTCTGTTCTCTGAGAGAAGGATCCAGAGGGACATGGTTATATCTGGCAAAAAGGGATTAGAGGAGGTTACAGTGGAGGAGGAACCTTCTGCAGAAGGAGGGAGCAAGGAAGAGGGAGCTTATTAGGCAAAAGGCACAAGGCATTTGCTTAGATCTGCTTCTATAGCTGTGGCTGGCAGCTTTTGCGAGGTTTGAAATAGAGCGTTCTGGAAGGGTCACTCTACACCTTAGCAAGAAGAAAGGGTTCCATTAAGGTTCATTAGAAACTGAAGTCTATAATTCCCACCTTAGACAACGTTTCACTTTAAAGAGTTGCTCTTGTGGCTGAATTAACCTTCTTCCATTAGCCGAACAGGAGAGCAAAAGTTCATGTCCAGTAAGTGACAGTGATAGTCTGGCTCGTTCCAAAGCAGAGTGTCTTGACTACAGTGGTCCCAAGGGCATCCCTGAAATGCAGTCCGGGCATGGCTGCCTCAGTTAGCACAGCTGTGAAGTGGGTTCAAACCATCTACTGAGGTGCCAGGCCCAGAGAGTTTCTCTCCAATGAGAGCCATGTAGATTACGAGGCCCGAGCTCACCTCCTCTCTTATTTTCAGAAGAAATGTTGGCACGACAGCAGAAAACAGTACTGGACCATTGGCCATAGCTCTACAGATGACTGCCACCCTTTTATTGTCACATAAGCTGCATGCTCACCATATTTGAGGATAGCCTTAAGACTAGGTTGGAATTCTTTAGACCAAGCCATAGAGTTCACACTGAGCTCGTCAGTGCTAGCAACTGAGGATTTTCTAGAGAGTTGCAGAGGAGGCTTGGGTTTGGGGGCCCAGGGAATAATAAACTGGGGGTGGCAGTGGGTAAGAGGGGCCGGTTTCTATCTGCGATGCTCTTATCCCAGAGATGAATTTGTAAGTTGCTGCAGGATGTCAGCTCTGTGGGATAAACAATCCTGGGGCATCTGCTCCGTGCAGGACGCCAGGCAACCACCCGCCCTCAGAGAGTTTACATAGCCGGAAAAAGCTGAACGAAAGCACAAGGTGGCATATCCCAAATGTAAGATGCTTAAATGCTGTAGGATTTCGAGGGAGGAAGAACTTATCAGAGTGTGGGCAAAAAGGAGCTGAAACTCAATCTGGAGCATACAGAGCTGGCAGCAGTGGTAGAGAACATTCTGGGCACAAAGCGGCAAGAGCAAAAGTGTGGTGATAAGTCTCACAGCTCGGGGGGGCGAGGTGCGGCCTGAGGAAGAGCAGGGGAGGAGCTACCGAGCCCTGGGAGAGGTAAGGACCGCATAGGGAAGCAATCAGGACAGGTGAGCAGGCCTGTGGTGGGGTCAGAACACAAAGTTCAGAACTTCGGCTCTCACTCCTGGGTGCCTGAGACGGCGGGGCACTGAGGGTGCCTGCGAGGAGAGCCCTGAAAGTCCTAGCACCCCAGTGTGCAGGCTCTGTTTTCACAGCTGCAAACAGTCTGTTTTCATCGACGCTAGAGGGGGTTATCTGGCAGCTGAGGACCCGCAGGTGTCGGGGAAGGGCGTTTCCAGCTCAGTTCACTCCCAAGCTCACCCCGGCGCGTGCTCGCTGAGCGACAGTGGGGTCTCGTCCACCTGAGAACAAGGATGAGAATCACCCAGCGAGTCAGCGGATGCATGTCCCTTTAGGCCCCACTCACGGTATCATCGTTTTCAAAGCTGCAGTAGAACTCTAGTCCCTCTGGATTTGCTGGGAGAAAGTAGTTATTTACTTCCTGGGTTTATTAAAAATGCACCCATTACCTGAATGCCTCCAGGCAACAGTACAAAAATATATTTTTAAGGGATGGGAATTCAATTAAGCAGAGATGCAGATGAACCTCCAGCAAGTAGGCCAATGAGGCTGTCCCCTGTCAGATGGATGACAGCCCACATGACAGATATCCGCAGTACATTCGGGCTCCCCCAGCCAGGGTGGGGGAAGAACCAGGCAGATGTAAAGGCCCATGGGTGATTTTTCATCTCCCTGCTCTTTTTCACTCCGACCCGGGGCTTCTACAGTGCTTCTCAGCCTGGGCTTCGTGTCTGTGATAAGGCCGGGAAGGGATGGGAGGTCTCAGGTAGCTAAGGTAGAAACATCTGGGAAGGGGATTTAGAAAACATTGCTTGGCAGCTGCCTGTCTGTTGTTTTAGCCTTGTGCTCAGCTGTAATCTGAAACAGGTCTGTGACTAGGCTGCAACTATTTCTGCAGAAATCTTGTAGAGTGGGTAGCAATCTTTCTAAAACTTAAAATATGGTGATGTCCACAGGGATCTCCACAGGTCCCCAATGCATTGGGGTTCAGATCCCTCCCTAATGTAGTATAGGTAGTACTTTATGATCAGACTCAAAATAAGAGACTAAGCCTCAGAAAAGTGAACTTACTGGCCATAAGTGACAAGAAAGTTAAAGAGGTGGTAGAATTGGAATACACACCGGGGCTTAGCTAACTTCAAAGTGCTCCCCCACCCCCACCCCCAGGGTCTACAAACCAGGGAAACCAACCCCCGGCCAGCCTCTGTCCAAATGGCAAACTCATTTCCTCGACAAGGGAAATGCAGACTTCTGGGTTCTTCTGGCTGAAGAATTCAGGGAGCCTTCTTCACACTAATCTTCTAGGGCAGTGATTCTGAGTAAGCTTAGTAGAGACACATTTGTTTATATCTGGAAGGCATAATGGTTTAACGGAATGAGCAATGGACTGAGGTCAGCTGCTAACCCATGAATGAGACAATGTTACCATATCAGTTCCTTTCTAACCCTCCCTTTCTCCACAAAGATTTTGGAATACATGACCTCTGTGGTCCCATCTACCTCTAATTTTCTGTGCTACATGAGTGAACTAAAAGAGCTAATGCATCCTGGAGTCAAAATTGGCCTTGGGTTGCCTGCTCTTGGATAATACACTGCTTCTGTCCTTTGGTCTTGGATAATCAAAAGCTGGCAGCACGTTTCCACCGTCCACCAAGGTGAGGTCATGGTAGTGAGGGGAGCCACAGGGAGAAAACATCCGTGCCAAACGAAGATGGTTCAAGCCTCCCTGAGCTCCATCAGTCTCCTGGGGAGAGGGAAGCAGGTGCAAGCCCCAGGGCCTGCACCGTCTCCCAGCACGCTGCTCAGAGACCAGTCCATCCCTGCCCCTCAGATCCAGGTAGGGGCTTATCGTTCTTGGAGGAGGAGAGATGCTTAAGGAAACTGACACTCTCCCATTGGCTATACTGCAAACGATTGATCAGCTGCTGGCCAAGCGGTTGCTACTAAGAGACCATTCTCCACTGGGGAGCACAGCTGTGTTTACACTAACTGCCTAGGGTGACCTGCCTTCCCCAGAGGCTCCCCCGCACACTCAGCTCAGAGGCTCAACTCAGACAAGACTTTGCTTTCAAGGAAAGGCGTGTGTTTACCATCGATGTGATCATGCAACAGGGAGCCTGAGACCTGCCTGGCTTTTCCTACAGCTGTGCGAATGGTTGTCATAAACTTTTCCCTGACTGGTCCAGATCACCTAGAACTGTTAGATAACCACCCTCTCCCCCGACTTAGTGAGTGGTTAGAGTCAGGGAGCAACCGTAAAGGTGTTCTCTCCAATAGGTTGCCCTTCACTGACCCCAGCTGGAGCTGCATAAAGATGGTGCTCAGCTGGCTCCATCTACCATCATCTCATTGGCATTTATCCATAATAATACCTACCTCATAGGCTTGTTGCAGAGGTAAAAGGGATTAATACATTCAAAACCCTTAAAGCAGTGTCTGGCACAGAGTACACTCTATGCAAGTATTAGCTGTTATTTTTATTCCTCAGTCCACTGAATATTTAGGGAACACCTATTATGTAAGGTACTGAGCCAGGCATGGGAGATACAAAGTGGGGAATGAAGACCCAGTTCCTTCTTGCCCTCGAGATGCTTAAACTCTATGGGTGGCATCCACAGGCATTCTTGGGGACCTCTTCCAGGGCACAGAATCCCGACTTATGGGGAGCGAAGAACAGTCACTCAAATCCCCACTTTCCAAGGTAGCATGTGAGAAAAGTCACTCACGTTGACCTCAGTGTATAAGTCAGAGGAAGGTTCCTACCCTCTGAGCCTCCCCTTGGGCTCTCCAAAGCACCAGTGGTCAAAGCTGTTCCCGCAGACTGAAATCCTACCCCATTTTTGTCTCAACCCCGTATTTATCTGCTGAAAAACTGCCTTTCGTCAAGGCTTTCAGATTTCATTTCCTAGCAAATCCATTCTAGTTAAAATTAATCCCCAACTCAGCCCTGTCAGTTGCCCTTTGTCTATAAGAAACAAGCAAAATAAATAAATAAATATAAATAACCCTGAGAGAGTTATCCCATAGCCACCTTCGATCATCTCATTTTTGGTACCACGTAAAACCGTATTGTTAGGTGATGATCTGATATTAAATGGCTAATCTCCTTACTGCAACTAAAACATCTCAGCCTGGCCTCCTCCGCAGGTGTGGAAAGTAGCCACTCAACATCCTTGGTGGATAACCCTGAGCAAAGGGGAGGGGTGGAAGGTATTCAAGTCTCTGAAATGCCAAGCCCATATCAAGGAACATCTGGGATTCTTCTTAGGAATTAGTTTTAATTGATCCATCATTCAACAAATATTGACTACATAGTGTATACTAGACACTAGAGGTAAGAAAGATAATAGGAAACAACTCCTCATTCAAAGCATTTGCAATCCTGTAGGAGATGACAAATATGGAAAGGTTATAATACAATGGATGGGTTTGATAATGCCAATATGCATCCAGTGCTCCTAACTGCCAAATCATTTGTTTAAAACATTATTCATTTGCTAACATGCTTTCCATACTCAACTACTCTCATCGATTCTTTGGAAATTCCTTGGACATACCATGTTGATTGATTCCTTTACCTGCCATGCCCTTCCCTCCCACTTTAACTACATGGCAAACTCCTATTCATCCTTTAAAACTTTAAAAAAAAATTTTAATGTTTTATTTTATTTTTGAGATAGAGAGACAGAATGCAAGTGGGGGAGGGGAAGAGAGAGAGGGAGACACAGAATCTGAAGCAGGCTTCAGGCTCAGAGCTGTCAGCACAGAGCTCAACGCGGGGCTCAAACTCACAAACCTTGAGACTGTGACCTGAGCCAAAGTCGGATGCTCAACGAACTGAGCCACCTGGGTGCGCCATTCCTTCAAAAACACTTTTTCAGACTGTCCCAATCATTTTAAGCAATCCCTTCCCTAAACTACTTCTTTACATTTTTAAAAAAATTTTTTTAATGTTTTTATTTATTTCTAGGAGAGAGAGAGAGAGACAGCATGAGCAGGGGAGAGTCAGAGAAAGAGGGAGTCACAGACTGAAACAGGCTCCAGGCTCTGAGCTGGCAGTCAGCACAGAGCCTGACGCGGGGCCTGAACCCACAAACCGTGAGATCATGACCTAAGCGAAAGTCAGATGCTTAACCGGCTAAGCCACACAGGCGCCCCTACATTTTTTTCTCTTTCTCTTTTCACACACATTATCTTATATTCTGATTAATCATTTGCTTATCCCTATTCTTTGCTAGAGCATATGTTTCTTTAGGACTTTAATACAGTGCCTAACCTATACTAGATATTCTTAAATGTTCATTGAACTTAACTGTGTATAACCGTATAATGACATTAGTACTATGACAACCATCATAACTACTGTTTTTTAGTATTTTTATGAATCAGACATGATCATAAGCACTTCAGATATATTTCCTCAATTTTTCCTTGAAACAACATCAAAAGTGGGAAGTATCACAGATGGTTTCTCCTATAAAAAGTGATACGCAACACAGTGTATTGTATGAGTTATTACTTTTCTTTCATTCTTTATCTTTCTCTCTCTCTCTCTATCTCTTTCTCTCTCTCTCTCTCTCTCACACACACACACACACACACACACAATCTTATAAGCCATGCTTGAACCTCTTTTCCTATTCAGAGTTGATATCTGGCTTAGATATCTCATCTCTGTATTCCCATAGTACCTTTCATATGTCTATATAAACACATAGGAAGCTACTATAACAACAGATTTGGCACTTTGCTTCCTTCCTTAAACTGTAAATTCTTTGAAGTTGGACATTTCTCATTCATTTTTTTTACCCCAAATAAACATCATGGTGTCTAGTACACAGTAAGTGTTCAATGAGTAGTTATGGAAAAAGAGGGAAGAAAGGAAGGAAGGAAGGGAGGAAGGAAGGAAGCAAGGAAGGAAGGAAGGAAGGAAGGAAGGAAGGAAGGAAGGAAAGACAACATCTGCTACAGACCAGGTGAGTTAGTTAGATAGAAAATACTGTTTCTCATAAAACCCTAATACTCTTCAGCCAGGAAAAGGAGAAACAAGATCAATGAGCAAAGTAGAGTCTGGAATTACTGAGTTAACCAATCACTTGATACATGTCATTTTTTACAAAACCCCTGTTTTGTACAGTGAAAACTAGGAAATGTTGGTGAAATAAATGGCCTTCAAATTCTCAATTGACTTTAACTTCTAACCTGTTGCTTTAACTATTGAACCCAACAGTTTCACAAGCAGCCCCATTGGCTTCTTGTACCCTCTAGCTCCTCAAGCAAAAATGGGCAAGAAATGGAAATTGTGTATTCACTTGTTTTGCCAGGTTCTCTGGTAGGCACTGGGGACACAGAGCCTGTCCTCTGAGAGCTTCTACTTTTAGAACTGGCAATCACATCACCATCTTTGGCATCCTGCTACTCAAATCATCCAAGGTTAGCATATCAATATGATAACATCCATGTACTCAACTAGTCGATACAAAGTTTAAGTACTTAAGAGGCAAGGAGATAAAAATAATAAACATTCTGAAACTGAATTGGCATCTGAGTTTAGCCTACATATTGGAGTGATTTTGGAAAGAAAAGTTATGCATTTAAAGTAAATGTAAACTATGCCCACTTTATTTTTTCCTGCAACATATTTAACAATCATTTGGAAAAAAGTATATAAAATAATAAGTCAGAGGCTCCAGGGTGGCTCAAGTCAGTTAAGCGTCTGACTTCAGCTTAGGTCATGATCTCATAGTTTGTGAGTTTGAGCCCCGCGTCCAGATCTGTGCTGACAGCTAGGAGCTTGGAACTTGCTTCAGATTTTGTGTCTCCCTCTCTCCCTGCCCCTTCCCCGCTCATGCACTGTCTCTATTTCAAAAATAAATAAACATTAAAAACAAATAAAATAAAAACGAAAAACAAACAGAGAAACAGTTATCTGTGATAAATGCCCCTCCAGAGAATCTCCAGATTTGTCAGAGGCTACCTGTGGACTAAAGATAGGCCACCTGCCATCCTTCCCTCCCATATTCTATTATTTGACTTACAGGCAACCTCCCACACATCCCATGATCATGTGACAAAAGTCATCCTTCTCCTGAGACACGGGGTGTGGGGGATGGGGGTGTTGATTGTGCTGAAATTCCCATGGGTGTGGACGCTCAGAATGGTCCATTATCCTCCTTGATCTGTTTCCCCATCTTCTCCACTACTAAGTGCACTGCTCCCCTCCCACCTTCTGACTTCCATGGGAGAGTCACTCAAGGTCAGTCTAGCCTGTCACCACTGACTCTCAGGTGGTAGTAATTTACAGAATGAGCCAGATTCCAATTGAGGGGAAGGAAATCCAACTCCTCTGAGGTAGAAGCAAGCCCTCTCCCGCCTCCTCCCCTGCCCTCCTCCCCACCCCCATGCAGAGGCGCTGCTCACCTTATCCTTCACCCCGCAACCTCCCAGACACCTGTGGCTACAAAGCCGCAGGCAAGCGTTAGGTTGTCACACCAAACCTTGATGCCCAACGTGCTCCCCACCCACCAGGGCTGCTCAGGCAGCGGGAAGGCGATTAGAACCTGTAATTTCTCATCTCGGCTAGCAGGTGACAGGCTCCGATAACATGGCATCCATATGGTGTCACCCCTTCTGTTGAGCACAATTTTAGGGCAAGATTCATACTGCTTCTCTCTGTGCTCAAAATAGATGCCCAAAATTGGGATAGAATTTACATAAGTTGGCTGAAGAGACTGTGTTCAATTAAAAAGCTTTTGTCGCCAAGAAATTTTTTTAGTGGATACATATGCTCCTTTATTGCAGTCCTATGGAGGGAAAGATTTTGGTTCTCTCTTTCTCTCTCCTTTTCCTTTCTCCCTTTCTTCTTCCATCAATTAATAAATAAGGAGGGGGTGATTAGCTGCCCCAAAGGCTAAGTGAGCAGCAAATGAAGATGCAACCCATATGGAAATAACAGGGAACCAGGCCCGTAAGAAAAAGAAGCAAATGGTGCCCTCTTACCTAGCCTGGGGCAAGGCAGTCTTACAAATCTCCTCTCGGCGTGTAATCTGGGCTCTGTCCCAGAGAGAATGGGCTGCCCCACTTTGCAGTCCCCATAAATTCATTGGAATGCATTTTCAATTGCACTGACACTGAGGCATGAATTTAGAAATATACAACGTGGTTGTTTTTTTTTCCAATCATGCAATAATAGTATTCTTGGGCAAAAATTGGGAAACAAAAAGTATTAAGGAGAAGAAGACTCCCTGGTGATTTTTACTTTGCAAAGATGAAACTCTGTTAACACCGCAGTGTATCTCCTATAAGTCTTTGCTGGAACTGTGTACATTCATACAAATTTGCGATCAGAATATACAAATACTTTTGTATCTCTGCATTTTTGTGTAACGTCGTACCATAATCTCCTGAGCATTTTCCTGTCTCAAGTACTTTTCTAGAACATCACTTTTAATGGATATACTATCATGCAGTTAACCATTTCTCTATTTTGGAGGTTTATGTCATTTCCAAATTTTTAGCTACCCTCCTACAACTATTGCTGCAATTAACAGCCTTGACTTTGTATGCACCTCCGATTACTTCCTTAGGATAAATTTGCAAGGGTTGTGCATGCATAAATTTGAGGTGCCTATTCCATAGTGAAGACAAGTTGCACGGAGCTTTTCACGTGCTTTGGGACTGGTTCATCTTATGATTAATGCATGTACTTTTTACAATGCCTGTTTAGCATCAGAAATGAAATCAGTGTTTAAGAAAGTAATTTGTTTCGAGTGTTTTCCTATGGAAAGCTAAATAACTCTGGATTGGACATCTGTTGTTTTTGCCTGTTCAGCATCCACCCCCTTCTCGCCTTTTTCTGTATAAGAAATGTATTTACAGTTGTCTCCAATCTCCATTCTTGTGGCTCCAGTGGAGCTAAGGACCTTTGGATTCAACAGTGGCCAATCAGACTCTCAATGAGAGGCAGATTTGGGACTTTCATTAGGACTCAATCTTTCCTCTGGGTTTGCTGAGTGGGTAACATATAAGCCCGGAGATGCTAAGACTCATCTTTGCTCTGACATGGAAATAGTCCACCCAAGTATCAAGATGGCCTGGAAAAAAAGAACAGGTAAGAGGAGAAGAATAAATTCCTAATGACATTTACAAATTCTGATCTACCTGTGCTTGAAGCTAATGAAATTACCTGCACAGATTTTTCAGTCATGTGAGTCATAAAATCCCTTTATTACTTAAAATGATTTGAAGTAGGTTTCCATCAGGTACAACCTAAAACGTCCAGCTAACATAGGCCACCTTCAGGAATCAAAATTCGAGACTCGGGTTTCATCATACCTGCGTCCTCTGCAAATAAGCTAACTGGTAACCTACACAATTATCCAACACCTGCTGTGGGTGGAGTTGTATGCTAATATTCACTGGCAAAACCTCAGCTCCAGGCTTACAACAAACTGTAGGGCAAGACATAGCATCACGAGTGGGGACCCACTGGGCATTTCAAAGGATGTGTAGGTCATGCCCTACTAAAAGGAATAGAAATAGTTTTGTTTTGGAGGGATTTGACTTGAGCCTGGAAACACTGATAGCATTTTCATGGGTGGAGCTTGAGGGTGAGGGATAAAACGACAAATTAAAACAGCACGAGAAAAGGGGCATACGCAGGAAAGCGCCCATGGTATGGTAACTGCGAGTGAGGAGACATGTCCACACGCCATTAACTGAAGAGGGAGCTAACCATTACCTGGAGTGCTATAATTATGGAATGATAATTGCCCTGAATTACATCTTGCAATGACATATTCTAATTGTTTTTTCACCTACCGAACCGGAAAGCTACTTGACGCTGGGCACAGGCTTTCCACTGTACACCAAGCTCTTGGTACATTGTCCTGTTTTACTATGCGTTTTCCCAAAAGAGTCATTGACCAAAAAAGAGCGTAAAGCTGATTGCAATGTTCAGTTGAACACGATATGTCAGACATTGAGAGATAATATCCTCACCGGGTGTTAGTACCTGTCCTTGGAAGTAGCTCAGGCAAGTGAGTACATTCATTGTTTTAACCATCCAATGCTCCGCAGCTCTGATACCTGGCTCTTTTGCTTTCCAGGACATTCCTGACCTGACATGCAGGACCTAACAAGGTGCCTTGCTCAGAAATAAGAACTCAATAATTATTTGGTAAATTGAATTGATAAGCCCTGGACTTTGCTTTGTTTGTTCTTCTGGTCCCTCCAGCTAACCACACTCTTTGCCTTCCCCCTCATGACCTTTTCACATCTTCCTAAAAAGCTATTCCAATATCTGGTGCAAAGCTGGCCTGCAAGTTTTCCTGGTAGAATTCTCTGGCCCAAGGTTTAATTCCCAAAGTAATCTGATCATGAGAATCAGCTGTGTGTGTGCTCCTTACACAGATTATCGGCTCTCTCCTCTGAGAATTCTGATTCATAGGCTTGGATTAGGGTCCAGAAATCAGGGTTCTGGACACACACCTGAAGTGACACTTTGGGCAAGTCTGAGAAGCCCTGCAAATCAACAGAGCTATCCTGCTCCAACATGTTAACCAGCCATAATCACAAGCAACTAGTTAACACATAGAAAAGCAGTCCTGCAGAGTGAAGAGACCACTGTCAAGGGAATCCACTGTCTTGGACTCAGATCCTAACACTGCCGCTTGCCGGCTGGGTGGCTTTGAACAAATTATGTGACCTCTTTGAATTTGTGCTTCTGCCTTTGTAAAAGCAGGAAGGCGCACTTGCCTCTTTCCCTCCAAGGAACCTAATTAGATGATGCGTGTAAAAGTGTATCATATATGGGAAGAATTTTTAGTTTGATATCTTGACTGGAAGCAAAAGCCAAAGGGTGATCTGTCTGCTGGAGGAGACAAGCCTTGCCACCGGTTATTTGTAAATATTAGCTTCACAAAACCACTCATTGCATGTTTGGCCTGTTTCGTGCCAACACACCAATGCCGGAAGGTCATCTCAATAAATAACAATTAGCATTTATTGAGTACTTACTCTCCATCAGGCATATTTCTAGATGAATTATTCAGACTGATCAATTTAATCCTCACAACAGCTCCATGAAAGAGATACTATTTTTTTTGCCATTTTTTTTCGTTGAAGAAACCGAGAGGTACGAAGGTATATTTAAATAGTCTACCTGAGGTATAATCAGGGTATCATCAAATAAGCTGTGAGAGGTCACATGGCTATTAAGAAGCAGAACTGGGCTTTGAATCCAGACAGTGTGACTCCAGAGTCTCTACTTCTGACCCACGAAACCATATGACTTCTGAAGATGTTGGGTAGTCCCCATATTGATAGGCAGAACATTCAGGGTCTCCAACTTATTTCCTTCATTATCCCTCTGTGTAAAAAATGCAAAAGGGATCAATCAAAGAGATAAGTAGGCAGGACAGGGAGGCTCTTGAGGGCAGCGAGATACTCTGTATGACACTACAGCAGCGGGTCTGTGTCATTACACATTTGTCCAGACACATGGAATGGGCAATACAAAGAGTGAACTCTAATGTCAACCACAAACTGTTGTGCTAATGATGTGTCGGTGTAGGTTCCTAGAGTGTAACTAAGTCTCACCTGGTGGGAGATGTTGATCACAGAGGAGCAGGCCTGTGCAGGGGCAGAGGGCATAGGCCAAGCCTGTTCTTTCCTCTCCATTTTTCTGTGAATCTAAAAAAGTAAGTGTGTTAAAACAAAAATTCACAAGGTAGTACTCTTCTTATAGGCCACCCTACTGGCCAATAGTTATTACAGAATATTAGCACTTGATGGTGTGCTGACGACCACTGAATCTAGGAGGGGGTCACAGAATAGATGCCCACCTACCAAATGTGTCCCCACAACCTCAAAGCGCTCCTCAGTTAAAGAATGCCTTTCAGGGATACCTGGACGGCTCGGTTGAGTGTCGGACTTTGGCTCAGGTCATGATCTGACATACTGAGTTTGGGCCCCGCATCAGCCTCTGAGCTGACAGCTCAGAGCCTGGAACCTGCTTCAGATTCTGTGTCTCCCTCTCTCTGCCCCTACCTCACTCACATTCTCTCTCTCTCTCTCTCTCTCTCTCTCTCTCACACACACACACACACACACACTAAATACATTTAAAAACTTTTTTTAAAGAGATATCTTTCAGAAAAGCGCACACTGTGTACTTGGACGTTGTCTACTCCTGGCCCTTCCACCTGCATCTACTCCTGGCCCTTCACACCTGCATCACCTGCCTAGCCTCTAACGTCACTTGAGTTAGCTCCTTTAATCCAATCTCATCTTTCTAAGAGGAAACAAAGAGCCCAGACAAATGAAATGGATTGCCCAAGTTCAAAGCAAATTAACAGCAGAGCCTGGAATAGATCCCAGCTCTCCCAATTCCAAACCACAATAAAGAAGAGACCACAGCAATGTCCTGGCTATGAGAAAACAAAACAAAATAAAGCAACGTGAGCATGAAGCACAGACCAAAGAGGGTTTGGGTGGCTGGAGGCAGGGAACAGAGTCTACTTAATGGCTCCCAGTGCCCCTCTGAGTGGACTTGTCTTCTGAGGACAGGACAGGTGCCCAGAGTGGCCTCTCTGTCCTCACAGCACTCGGTAATTGTGTGCCCCGCCCCCCCAGTCCCCACTGTTCATCACAGCTGCCCGCTGGGAAGGTGGGAGCACTCAGAAGGGCCCCTCTGCCCAAAGAGGCAGGAGAGGCGAGTCCGCACTTTAATTGAAGCCGGCAAAGGAGAATTCTGGAGCCTGGCCGCCTTCTTTTGCCCTGCAAAGAAAGGCCGGGGGTGGAGAGCAGCACAAAGCCGTGCACCCTGGGCTGCCTTCAGATTGCCGCCTCAGAGCGGCTTGTAGCTCTGGAGAACTTTTAATAGAAATCTGCGGAATGAAATGGGCTACAGCTGTTTGCCTTGATAAATATATTTTATGCTACATGCCTCAGCCGCCATCTGTTTGCTGATACGAGCACTTCTTCGTGGCAACTAAGGAGAAGTCATCAAAAGGAATAGCAGGAGATGGGATTCTGAGCAGGTAGAGAGGGTGAGGCAGATGGGCAGGGAGCTGGTTTTAGGCTGAAAGGGACCGGCCTGGGGATAAAGGAGGCAGCAGGGGGCAGGCGCGGAATAGGGGTGCACTGGAAAAGCCAGATAAGCCAGCCCCCCATCCTCTCTCCCAGATTTTCCAGTGCACTCTCCTAGAGTCCTCAGTCTCTCTTCCCTCCACCTCCCGCCTTTAGCATCTAAAACTAAAAGCAAGAAGATAATGGGAATTACAAGGTGTCCGCCTCTGAGCCAGCGCCAGCTGAGGAGCATGCCCAGTGGCACGGGCATGAGCGCAACTCACCTGAGACAGTCCTGGCCAGCAAGGGGTCTGGGGTCCCTGCACTGATTCCACTGTGTGCTGAACCCAACCCTTGATCTGGACTGGGTGCAGAACAGTCCCAGAGAGGGATCCAGGCAAGTGCCCTGAGGGCAATATCACCTATTGGAAAATCTGAAATCAGAGAGCAGTTTCAAATCACCTCTGCCAAGCCCTGTGGACACGCAGTTAGTTACCCAACCCTGCGAGGATGGAAGAAAAGAGTCCATCATTTGCTTAGAATGGATATGAGGGAGGAGGGATTTACCTGCTCTGGGTCTCTAAAGTATTTTGGTGAAAGGCAACAGATTTGTTTGCTATTGAACCATCAAAGGAAGTGAACACAGGAATATCCTTACAAGAAACCAGCATCTACAGGGAAAGGCTTCAAAGCTTCGAGATTTCCGATTTCTAAATGCAGAATCTATGTGAATTTTCCTCCCTCCCTCCCTCCCTCCCTCCCTCCCTTCCTTCCTCCCTCCCTCCCTTCCTTCCTTCCTTCCTTCCTTCCTTCTATGCCCAGGGACAAATGTGAGACGCCAATGCGACTCACAGCTGTCCTCAGTGGCTCCTTATTCCTGGCATTTCGTGGCATCCTCCTTGTCTCCCACCCACCAGTTCCTGTCGCTCCACGAAGAGAAATGCAGCCTGGCTGGGAAACAGAGCACCACACAGGAGCAACCTGCCCCCCAGGGTGTCTCCCCGGCCCCTTCTCCTCCCCCGCCTGAGTCATGGCGGGGAGGATACCACTCTGACTTCTCCTGTTGCCAAGAAAAGGGCCAGAGTGTCCTAACCAGCCACATCCTGACGCTTCCTTCCTTATCTTAATTGGCTCTGAAAATCCGGACTGGCCAGGTAGGAGCAGGTTCTGATGTTGCGGGGGAAGAGCAAAGGAACAACCCAGACACAGGCTGCAGCGAAAGGGAAACTGGATGTGTGATTGTGGAAAACAGGGCACAAGCTTCCAAAACATATTAGTCAAAAACAAACTGGACCAAGCACCTGCTGCTCAGTGCCACCTCCTCCCAAGGACGTGGGCAGGGTGACTGCTGGTGACATGCTTTGAGAAGCTCTGACAGAAGGCACTAAATCATTGTGTACTGAGGATTATGATTTTCGGTCCAAGAAACCAAGTGCTTTGGACGCGCTAGCAAACTGCTGACTGTTAATCGGAGCCAGAGCGAGCCTCCGGCTCCATTGGACTACCAGCCCCTGGTATTAATAATTGTTTCCATGGCACTTGATATTTTACAATTATCTTTGCTAACGTGTCTGCCTTAGCAGAAATAACCTGCCAAATGTAAATCCTTCTGCCATCCCTGCCTTGGAGAAAGAGGTCCCGGCTCGCTCGTACACCTTGAGAGTAGTAGATCTTGCCAAATCCCCGCGTTAGCTCCCCCTTCCATCCACACCCACTTGCTGGTTCCACACTCACTTATTCCACTCCTCTGTCCTCATTTCAAGTCCAACTCAAGACAAATTCCATGCGCTCATTCACCCTCTCACTCGTTCCACAACTATTTGAGCACCTACTGTGTGCAAATCATTGTAGGGACTGAAGATGCAACAGTGAATGAAAGAAACAAACACAGTAGTCCTGTCCCCGTGTAACTTACATTCAGTGAGGAGGTTAAAAAAAAAAAGCAGATAATTACTTAGTACTATGAATAAAAATAACAGCAGTTAAGGGGTAGAGTATAATTGTGAAAGATATTATTATAGATCTAGTGATCCAATGGCCTGACATCTGAGCAGATGAATTAAATGAGGGAGCAAGTTAGGCTTCTGGGGAAAAACATCACAGCCAAAGGAACCAGTAAGTGTGAAGTGTCGGAGGTGGGAACGCAGTGTTGAGAAACAGCAAGGAGGCCAATTTGGTTGGCACGTGTTGTCGTGTTAATAGACACAGTGAAAGAGGTAACCGTTCTCTCATCAGAAGCCCTTTCTTCTCCAGTCAGTCCAGTCCCACTGGCTCACCTTTTACTGGCTCTGCCTTAAGTGGTTCATTTGGACCCTACCCATGCCTATTTTGTACTATTGCCATTTCATGCCCTTGTGTTTTCTATACTCCAAACAGATGAAGGCTCCCCCAAATTTCCTTCCAGATTTCTGTGTCTTTCCTGAGCCCCATGGCAATCCTATCCATTCTTCCTTTCTAACATCCTGAGCATCTTTCCATTGCCCCCTTGAAACCAGGTATTGAGAAAGAACCACATTTCATCAGTTGTATGTTTCCAGGAACCCATCCGAGTACTCCACGTCTAAGTGCTAGACGCTGCCAAATTCTGGGGATAAAGGATGAGCAAGACAAGTCTGCTAAATAAGCAGCAAGTCGAGCGGACAGATAAGTTATCATAAAACATATACAAGTAAAGGACAGTGGACAAAGCAATTAGTTGTTAACTCTTCCTGGAGAAGACAGGGGGGGCTTTATAGTGGGAAGACAGTATAGGTAGGCATTGAAGGATGAGTCAGTGTTTAACAGGGAGACAACGGAATGAAAGATGTTAGAATAGGGGTTCTCCAACGGGGGTGATTACATCTCCATGGGACATTTGGGGAAACCTGGGGACATTTTTGGTTGTCATGGCTGGTGGGGAGGGAGGTGCTCCTGGCTTCTATTGAGGTACAGAACAGTCCCCCCCCAGCAAAAATTACCCTCCCTCAAATGTCACTAGCACTGAGGCTGATAGAAGCAAAGGGAACATGAGAAATAAAGAGCGAATGACAGTGGCACGACGTGATGCTGGAAATGTAGGTTGAGCCAGAGAAACGTTCCACGTGCCAGGCTATGAAGTTTTACTCCATAGACAATAAAAAGCCAATTAAAGAGAAGTCAGAAATAGGTAAAAATTACAGCTGCCAATTACTGAGCCTGCACTCTGGGCCAGGTGCTTCATGGCATTACCTCTAATTTTCCAAAAGAGAGAGAGACAGAGGAACATAGAGGGCAGTTATTATTATTTCTACTTTACAGATGAGGAATAGGCAAACCAAAGTTCAGGAAAGGGAAGCTGCTTGATCAGGGATAGTGACAACAGAAGATCCAGATTCAAGTGAGATCCATCCAGTTCTGGAGCCAGCAACCTTGGGCCAAACATCCTCTTCCAGTCTGATCTTGGGCAGCTCTGTGAATCCACACTGGCTTCCGTGGAGAGCCACTCCCATCCGTGGGTAGTGCCCACAGTGCTCTGAACATGAATACCCTTCTAAAGGAAAAGAACACTAGGTAACACATAGATTTCTTTGGGAATCAGGTAACATGACTCCATTTCTTCCAAGCTCATTAACATAATTGGTGTCCCGGGAAACATGCTTTAATTATTTCTAGAGAACAATTGAGCATTTGCTGGTATTTCCCTTTTCTTTTTTTTCCTTCCCTCCTTCCTTCCTTCCTTCCTTCCTTCCTTCCTTCCTTCCTTCCTTCCTTCCTTCCTTCCTTCCTTTTTTCCTTTCTCTCTTTCTTTCTTTTTCTTGAAAGGATGTGCTTGGCAAACTGTGAGCATTCACCAAAACCCATTTCTGTGTCCTCCTGGGCATACAACCAAATGACATTCCCCAGCTGGCTTGGGAATTCAGCCATGTGACTGAATTCTGGCCAATGAGATCTATGTGGAAGTGGCATGTACAGTATCTGGGTGTAGCCCACAAAAATCTTCCGCATGCTATTCCTGCTAGCTTTCCCCACCCACCACCTACATAAAGAAGACATGGAGTGTATATAGTTCAGCAGAGATGGAAGGAGCAGAGGTACTTGAGTCCCAGAAAGCCTGACTGTTAGCCCATTATCGCTGTGTTAGGCTTAATGTGAATGCCACTTGTATTGGGTGAGGCCAGTAGGATTTGGAAGTTGTCACTGTAGTTGAATTTACGTGCCGCATCTAAGACAGGGAGCACAGAGGAGAGATAAGTAACGTGGAACTGAGTTTCACACATGTACAGAAAATTCAAACAAGTGGCTTCTTAGACAGAAGTCCCAAAGGCAAGTTTAGGCAAGTATAGTAGTCATCCAGAAATCAGTGTTCTCCTAAATGCCTCCCTCACTATCTCTAATTATGTGATTCTGTCTTCATACCTACCTCCAGATCCAAGCAGATGCCCACACTATAGGCATAAAGAAGGAGGAAGAGCACATAGGAATTGCCCCCAGCTGAAGTCAATCCTGCTGAAAGACTTGCCTAAAAGCCTCACCTAATGATCTCTGCTCATGTCTAATGAGCCATGCGTCCTTGCAAAGGAGGCTGGGAAACATTCTCTTTTTGCTGGTGTCTTGCCACCCAGGAGAAAATCGGAGATATACAGGGAAGAAGGAGAATGGATATTGTGTGGGAAACTAAGAGTCCTCATTAAAAGAAGGGAGTGAATAGTGGTTTTGAGTCAGAAGATTCTGCCCAGACTGGTTCTGTGATTGCTGGCTTCGTCTCTCTGCCCTGGGCTGTCTCTGGTTTCAGTGGCCTATGGGTTGAACGTGTGGTTGTCTAAAATGGCTCTGCCTAAGACAGGATGCACTCCCCACTCATCCCTTCCACGCAGGCCAAGCCCTGTGCATGTTTGCTGTCACCTCATCTCCTGAGAGCCCATCCCACCACAGCAAAGCATCCCTCCCCCCAGCCCCGGTACCGCTTCCAGCACATACTCCCACAGCACAGAGCACCAGGGCTCCGGGGAAGGAGCTGCGTTGGCGCTTCTGAGCCCCGGCTGCTTTTCACCCCTCCACAGTTAACACCGTAAAAACACACAGTCTCCTGCCATCAAACTAAGCCAGTTTCCAAGTCCTGTGTGAAGTTAACGCTGCTCTCTGCCTCTCCTGCTTGGTGCTGCTGCTAAACACTGTTCCCTGTGGCACTCAGCACAGGCCTGCAGGGAGAAAATAACACAGAATTAACCTTGAACACAGGTGTGGGGGAGAAAATACAGCTTTACCAAAATGAGGATAATAAAGGGCCAGTAATCACCCCCTTAACGTCAGCGCTTTGGGGTGCCACAAGGAAACAAATTTGTGCTGGATTTTCCAATTGTATAATGGGACTGACTACAGTCAATTAGTCCCTCTTCTTCCCACCTGTGTGCCCAAGCAGCAAGAGCAAAGCGACAAGTTGGCGAAATGGAAATCAGCTTGCCCTGACATCTGTCTCCCATGAAGCAGCCATAGGAGAGGGGCCATCTGATTCCATAGTGCAGTGGGTCATTGATGAAGGCAGGCTCCTAAAGCCTAGGCTCTGGTAGCAGTGTGCCAGGATTTTAGAAATAGACTTTACGTAGTCTGGTAGAATTCCATGATTTCCCAAGAGATCAGAATGCCTCTTTTGGTTTTCCCCACTTCTATTTCATTGAGTCTAATTTCTTTCTCTCCATCTTAATGAGAAAGATGAGTCTCCTTCACCCATCAAGGAGACTTTGGTAACCTAGAACAGTGCTTCCCAAATGTGAATGTGCATACGTATCACTTGGGAGATCTTGTTAAACTGTAGAGCCTGGGGTAGGTCTTAGATTCTGAATCCTAATGGGCTCCCAGAGAATGCCAATGCTGCTGGTCCATGGGCCATACCTTCGCCTTGACATCATGGACTAATAAACTTAGATTGAGTTAAGCAACTGAGATTTAAAGGTATGTTTGTTAGAGCACTGTCTAGAGCACCATCAGGACCTTGGATGGAAGATTCTATGGCTTTTTTTTTAAGTTTTTATTTAAATTCCAGTTTTAACATACAGTGTGATATTAGTTTCCGGTGTACAATAGAAGAATTCAACACTTCCATACATCACCTGGTGCTCATCACAACAAGTGCCCTCCTTAATCCCCATCACCTATGTAACACATTCTCCTACCCACCTCCCTTCTGGTAATCATCAGTATGGGAAGACCCTATGACTTTTAGAATTGCTGATCCCTACACCTTAAAAGGTCATGAGTCTAAGACTTAGAGGCATATTTGAAGTCAGAGCACTCTCACAAAGAGCTACTCACAACACCAAGGTGTGTATGATATGGATTCACTGTTTCCAAGAGGCACCACTGACTCTACATAGGCTATGAGCAGCTGACTCTTCATTGTATGGTAGACCTGTGGAGAATTTTATTTGCAAGTGGCCTCCCAAAGCAGAGGAGCCAAAGGACACACGGTGTCCCTCCGAGCACAAATCTGAAGGCTCTTTCCTTTTAAACTAGCTCCCTAGTGATCACCTGCCAATGTTAGGAGTTATGGTGCTCAGCTTGGCCCTGCTTTCCAGAGTGCCTATGACCATCATCCAAGCATATATCAGGCATCATGCAAAAGGGCTTCTCAAGTCTAGAGAACCCACAACAATAAACTGAACCACTTCATCCACCCAGCTCTCCACCCCTCATCTGACCTTCTTTCTCTTCTCCTAGTCATGTAACTACCTCTTCATCTCCTAGATTCTTCCAGTTGAGCTTTGTGTTATCTTTGCTTCTCTTTTTGGATAGGACACATTCTACTGCCTTCACAATGACAACCATGTAGCTTTAGTTTCTCTTGTCTCCCATTTCTAACTTTGGGATGGGAACTATGTCCTTCAGCCACCTCAGGTAGGACTCTTCCCCCTCCAGACTCTCTTGCAGGTGACCCCAACCACCCATGGTTTCAGTTCCCATCTGTGTGCTGAGGTATCCCAAACCCATGTCTCCAGACCAAAGCTGTCTTCAGCATCCCAAGGCACAAATACTCACAAGCACATCAGGTTCAAGGTGCTTTCAACTGTGCCGGTCATTAGATCTGAGAGAATAAAGGAAAGAGGTAGGGAAAGAGCTCGCTTGTTAATCTCCCATCTCATGAAGTGATGCTGTCACCTCCCACCTGCTCTGGATATCTGGGAGCCATCCCCCACTCTTCCTCCTTCTCAACCTCCCACAGCTCAATCAGCAGTTCGGTTCTGTAACTTTCATCCTCCACACTGTTGTGGAACCTGCCATGTTTTTACTATTTCAGTGTCTTCACACAACCTCTTCTCTCTGCTTGGTTACTTTTCCTCCTCTTCTTAAATGGCTTATTGTTAGCCACCTGAGGATGATGCACCCATCTTCTTTGACTCTCCTGCAGTGCACTGCTGTCTATTACAGAAAGAGTGGCATGAGAACATGAGGCATGAATGACTCAGCCGGGAAAGGCTCTTGGCATATTGGAAGTTGTACCTGGAGCTGTATTGCCTGTGGCACTCATGCCATTTAGCCCATGCTGTCGGGAACACCGATATTTCTCCCAGGAGAACAATTCCCAATTATCCCAAGAAAAAAAGAATCACCCCCATGACTCAGCATTGAACAGCAAACTCTGTCCACTTGTGATGTTGCTTTTTTTTTTCTTTTTGGTCTCTGGAGAGCATGTCCCTGCAAGTGATAGTTTACCACACAAATTCCCCTCTGACTTATTTCTTGTCAACAGGGAGATAGGAGAGATTAGAGACTGTTTGGAAGAGGTTAATGAGCCCATGTGCCTGCTGTTCCAGGAACATCATCTTCCCCTTATTTTTGCCTCTTCTGCCTCTGCCTAGAACACTTCTCACGCAAGGGTCCTTCTAGGCTGCCAGTTTTCTGCAGTGCCTCCTCTACTACATATCCCCAAATGCATTACAGGAGCTGATAAATGATGCAGACAAGTTACATAATTTTGTGTGAACTAGAATCTCAAGACTTGACTTCCAAATGCTGGGTCTGCCACTTGCCCGTGACATGCAGGTGGGCAGGCAGCTTAATGTCGCCAAGACTCAGAGTCTTCATTTATAAAACAGATCCCTGCCCACCTCAGTTATCAAGCTAATTATTAAAAGTATTATCAGCATTTTACAAACTCTAAAACATGCAACGAAAATAAATGTTACTACTACTGCTGATAGCAGGAATAAGTTATAAACGGGTTTTTATTTGTGGGGGTGGTTACACACTGCTCCAAAAGCGTTAAACATTATGAAGAGGAGAAGATAAAGCAGAGGGAAGATGACAATGAATCATGAAAAGAAGAGTCTGATGATAGGAAGGGGCTGGCACTTTGATTCTGGAAGAAAGATGACAAGATAGCTGTGGGTACAAAAGCAGCATCGGTTCATGTAGACCCTGGGAAGCCATATGAAGGAGTTTAGATGTTTTTCTGAAGACCCTGGGAATGATAAAGTGTTTTAAGCAGCAGAGCTTCCTGAGAAAGTTTTTATCTAATTAAGTCATTTATGCTGTACTGTGGATATTAGACGTGGGTGGGTCAAGACTGGAAGTCGGGACAACGATTTAGGACTCTGGCAGTTACCCAAGTGAGAGATGGCATTGGCAGGGCTTGGAGAACGCGGTGGGGATGGGAAGTGGTAGATGGATTCAAGAGCTAATGGGCAGTACTGTCCACATGTCACAATCTCATTTCTGAAATCTCAGCTCAGCAACTGCAAAGGGCTGCCTCTAGGAAAGAAGGCACTGGACTTCTAATCAAAAGATCTGAAGTGTGTTTGATCCCTAGAGATGCAGGTCATTAATTGATTAATAACTAGCATTGGCTTCAGGGACTTGGGAAATCTTACTAACAAGCCTCAGTTTTCTCATCTATAAAATGGGGATAATAATAATTACCCTGCCTCACTTACCAGATAGTTGTCTCAAGTCAGATGTGACACGTGAGGTCTGCTTTGTAAATGGCCACAAACTGCATAAATTATAAAGTAGCCACAGCATTCTCCAGAAGCACAGACAAACCAAACGCAAATGGAATAGACAGAAGAGGAAAAGAACATTCAGCTCCTCCTCTGGACCTTCTGCCTGATGCTTCCCTGGCTTACCTTGACTTCTATTAGGCCAGGGCTTATTTCCATCATTCTTTAAATTTTATAAAGCCTTTCATAATGAGAAAACTTTGCGCAAATCTTATTAGACATAGCAAAGACCAAAATCAGCACAAAGCTCACATATAAAAGCTTTAGGAAAAAAATAAGGATTTCTCTAGAGGCTCTATATGTGCTTAAATGGTGCAGAGAGCTAAATTGTGAAATTACAAATGAGATGTGGAATGGCATATTTGATTATACAGAGTCATCTGCAATGCCTCATAACATGTAAGAAATTTGAGAGACTGTTTATCTGGCACTGAGCTCCAGGAGGAATCTTCAGGAGAACTGAATAAACTCTAATAGGGCATTCAGAAGACACAGGGTGTGCTTCTAGGGGAACCGCATGGGCTCATCTACCCAGCTCAGGTCTCAGATCCACTTTCGCCCTCAAATTCCAAAGGCTCACATGGACTTTATTTGAATTGTTGCAATTGAGAAGAAATGGAAAGATTATCCCTGTTTCACAGGTAATGAGCCTATGTCCTAAAACAATTACAAGAGATGGTCTCTACTCTCAACCAGCTGATGATCTAATCGGGTCCACACGATAGGTGTCTGGTACACATAACCAGCCTCCGTGGCCCGGTGCTAACACGGTGTTGTACACGCAGTGGAGAATAGAGGCTCTGAAGCCAGGCAAACTGCAATTATGTCCTGACCGCTGCTTACTGGCCTTGAGGCCCTGGATAAGGTGCCTTAGCCTCCCTGAGCCTTCATTTCTTCCACTGCGAAGCGGGGAGAGCAATGCCTTGTCCTGCAGTGTTGGTGGAATTAAATAAATTGGCCATGTGGGGTGCGTACCCAGTGCCCCCCCTCACTAGAAGTGCTCCGTTAATATTCCATATGTGTTGTGGGTTGTTAATACTCTACGGGAGTAGTGGGAAGCCATGCAGCGAGCCAGGGACGGCACAGAAGGGAGTACTGGGCCTCCTCTGATTACTGGATCAGCACTATACTCTTCATCAGAGTCCCAAACATCACTCGGCTGCACCTGGGTTGTAGCCACGGTAGCCCAAGACACAGATGTTTCAGTAACAACCAAAGATTTTTATATTTCTCAAGCACAAGGCAACTGGATCAGAGAAAAGCAGGTGACCACCCTGACCCAGCTTCTGCAGGAGAATCCAGACCCGGTTTTCCATCCCTATCCGGCCGGGCCTCACGGGGGCCCAAAGCAGTCTGGCCCGGCTGGCTTTGGAAGACCAGCTTCCAGGGTTGCTGACGTTGCAACAGCACCCAGCAGGCAGGTGTGTGGGTGGGAGGCACTCACAGGAGGGAACAGATTGAGGAGGGCTTCGGGAAGTCTCCCGCACAGATGCCAAGGCAGAAGGGAAACTCTTCCCCGTGCTCCGTCCTCCTACCCCCACATTGAATCCAGCAATGTCTAGTGCCTTCTCTTCAAATCTGGGCAGTCAAGGCTGTGACTGTGACCCTGGAAATTGGGTTGGAGGAGTCTTCTCCCAGTCTTGGTTGACCTGGAGGCATGTGTAGTAAAGCCCCTGTGTGAAGGTCTGCGCCATTCCCAATTACAAGGATTTATAATCTGACTACAGAAAGCACAGATGAGTTCTGCACAGATAAAAAACACATAATGTGTGTGTGTGTGTGAGTATGTGTGTGTGTGAAAGAGAGAGAGAGAGAGAGAGAGAGAGAGAGAGAGAGAGAGAGAGAGAGAGAATGTCCTAGAATAGGAGGAAGAGAAGCTAGGACACTTACATATTTTAATTTGACTTAATTCTTTTTTTTAATTTGACTTAATTCTTAATCATCATTAAAAGGATGATAAGGGGACTTGGAAAAAAATAAGGAAAGAGGACAAAGGCTAAAAAGAAGGATTTTTCCTGTTGGACCCTCCTGTTTTCCCTCAGGCCACAGGGAGAGCCTACAGCAACATTTCCTAATATTGTCCCATTTTATAATTTGCACACACACATGCACACATGCAAGATTAAGTAACATTTCTCAGTTTGGGGACACATTGTTTAACCCTTTGTCTTAGAATGTGACATAGAAATATAACTTCAAGAAACTTTGGTTATAAGATCCTCCTGGATAATCAAACCACACACCTTTCCAGATCTTGCTGTCTCCCCTAAATCAATCAACAGGCAAGCATTGAATGCCCACCGAGTGCAGTGTCCTGTGCAAGAACTTCCAGAAGATACTAGAAGGTCTGCGATTATTTTCTCCGCAGCTACAATCAATCACAAAGCTCTACTGATTCACTCTGCTAAATTTACCCCTGATCTGCCAATTCCTCCCTACCCCCACTGCCCTCATCATCTTTTTCCCGGACCTCCAACTGCTCAGCCCAGTTTCCAGGTCCTCCAAGAAGACCCCCCAACCCAATCCCTGCCTTGGTTGAGTGCTCCCCACCGTTGTCCTCCGAGATCTCGAGTTTACATTTCTTGTAGCACTTCCCACAAGATATTAAAATAGTGTGCTTTGGGATCTGCCTCTGACAGTAACCTGATGGCAATCTCTTAAAGGGCTTTGTAGACACAACATCTCCACTCAGTCGATGCTCCAGTGCTTAGCCTCTGTCATACCCAGCATGCAGTACTGTGCTGTAATGACTTACGTAGCTGGCCACCTCACCAAGCCAACGGTGGGCTCCATAAGGACAGAACCTGATTCATCTTGGAACCCCCAGTGTCTAATGCAATGCTTGGTGCCCAGTTACAAACAAATGAAAGAATGAATGAATTACACATGAATGAATAAATCTCCAGATTCCCTATGATTTCTCTGAGGCTCTTTCTAATTCTAAAATAAGAGTTGATGTATACCGCATGAGTGCACAGACAATAAGCACTATTATATCTCTCAGCGGGGGGAGATTACGTTCAGCTGGAGTGATTGGGGAAGATTTCAACGAGAAAATGTGATTTCAGCTGGGACTGAAGGATGGATAGGATCTGTGGGTGTGTGTAGAGGTAGGGGTGGAGGGAGAGGGAGAACCTTCCAGGAGGAAGGGAGAGCAGGGGCAAGAGTGTGGAGCTGAGTAACAACAATCCTGATAGCAGCCAGGTCTGTTTCCTGTGTCTGATCTATATGGAAAAGGGAGAAACAGCACACCCTGGAGTACTGTCAGGGCTAACATGCTATCTGATTTGTTCTTCATACCTGATCCTTCATAATTAAAGTTTCTGGGGTGGGGGCGGGAGGGTAGGAGTGTGACTCCCTGTCCCAATTTGCCTAGGATTCATGATTTTCCCGGAAAGTCCCAGACAAATAGGGATGAAATGGTCACCCTAGCCCTCATGAAGATACAGAGACACTGAAAATAACCAAATGAAGCTTCTAGAACCACTTGGTCCCACTCCCCCTGCTGTGGATCCTAGTTCCTGACTTATTTTCTCCTCTCAAGACAAAAGGATATGGTTTTACAACTGAAGGGCAATGATTCACCCTCTGTAAGAGACTTTCTCATGCTTTCCCTCCTGAGTCAGGTGCCCCACCTCAATGCTACGATATGAAAACTGCTATCACGCATTTACCAAGTATCGTGTGGCAGTGATCTGCGGTCTACGTTCCCCCCAAACACAATAAACTCTTTGCTCCCACAGACTGTGCCTTATTTATTCTTGCAGCCTCAATATGAAGAGCAAAGCAGACCACCCAGTGCATATTTGTTGAGGGAGTGGATGCATTTATTGGTTGGTTTATTGGCTGGCTAGGTAATTGTGACTTGTTATTTGGATATTCCACAGAAACTAGTGGATCAATTTTAAAGTGACTAGTGTGGGTCCTCCTGGGAACAATCAACTCTATTTGCAGTCCTCCATTTTATTTGCGTGTGTGTGCATGTGTGTGTGTGTGTTTATTGAGAGACAGAGAATGAGCAGGGGAGTGGCAGAGAGAGGGGGAGTCACAGAATCCGAAGCAGGCTCCAGGCCCTAGCTGTCAGTACAGAGCCTGACCCAGGGCTCGAAGTCACAAACCGTGAGATCATGACCTGAGCCGGAGTCAGATGCTTAACCGACTGAGCCACCCAGGTGCCCCTGCAGTCCTCCATTTTAAAAGGAAGAGTGAGGCAGCTTTTGCTGTTGAGTGGAAATACATCGTGTGACACCAGCTTAACCAGTTCTCTAAGGCTGAAGGGCTCAGCAAGCCTTAGGCTACTGAGGCCCCATAATTCCCCAGATGCTCTCTTAGGTTCAGTGATGAGCCAAACAGCCTTCATAATGGTCCCTGCTGGTGCGGCAGCAGAGCCCAGGGGTGGCAGCCGGTGGCCAGCCCTCTCTGCAGACTTGTTGAAAGCCTTGGCCCCAGTGGGCCATTAGGCTCCGAGCAACTCTTGCTACATCATGCTGAGATTTGGGGGAAGAGATGAGTCAAAAGGGGAGAAATTCCAATTTGAATACAGGAAAAAGAATTTATGGCTGAACCATTGTCAGCTAACTGTATTATTCCCAATTTTTATTTTTAAAACCTTTAAACTGAGAAGCCTAAGTGACTCAGTGAGTTAAGCCACTGACTTCGGTCCGGTCATGATCTCGCAGTTTGTGGGTTCAAGCCCCCATGTTGGGCTCGGTGCTGGCAGCTTGGAACTGGAAGCCTGCTTCAGATTCTGTGTCTCCCTCTCTTCTCTGTGCCTTCCCCGCTCACACTGTGTCCACCTCTCTCAAAAATAAATAACATTCTAAAAAATTAGAAAGAAAGAAATAAGTAAAACTGTCAAACCTACAGAAGGTCAAAAGTATAGTAGGAGTGAAAATGTATATACCTTTCTTTCCACTCCATTCACTAATTGCTAACATTTTTGCTCTATTTGCTTGAGATGTCTCTTAATGTTTTTGCTAAACCACCGTGAAAATTAGTTGCAGATACTCTGAAATTTGACCCCTGACATACGTTAGCACGTACCTCCCAAAACATAGGCATTATCTTACAAAACACAATGGCTTTTACTTTCACTCCCAAAACATTGATAGAATAACAGTATCTAATAGATTGCCCATGTAAAAATTCCCCCAATTGTTTTAGTAACAGTCTTCATAACGTTTTCTTTTGACCCAGCATCCAGTCAAGGATCACCTGCTCCATGTAATTGTCATTCTCTTTAGTCTGGTCAGTCTTTTGATCTAGGACAGTCTCCTACTTTGCTTTTTTGTTTTTGCTTTATTTTGTTTGTTTGTTTTGTCTTGTCTTTTATGATGGACAGTGTTGGCACCCAGGCGAGTGTCTTACAGAATACCCTGTAGTCTAAATTTGGGAGTTTCTTTCTTCACTATCAGATCCAGAGTAGACATTTTTGCTGTAAGAACTACATAGATGATTATTGTAGACTTCTCATCCCAGCTCATCAGGGAGCTCATAATGTCATTTCGTTTCAGCGTTGATAGTGATCCCACAAGGCATGGAAGCCTCTGGAGCAAGAATGAATGAGGCAGTCAGGCAGGATTTTCTTTTTATCCTAGGTTAAGGTGATGTCTGCCAGATTTTTCCACCACAAAAGATCCTCTACTCTTTGTAGGTAATAAGTCATCTGTGGGGTGAGACCATGTGAATAAGCTATTCTCTAGCAGCACTCACCCAATGAATTTATCATTCATTCATTGAGGGTCTTTGTTTGCATGGATTATTGCACTAGTGATTGCAAATGGTGATTTTTCTAATTCTCTCACTTCTTCTACACAGATAGGCTAGCATTTTTCTGTAAAGAATGCCATCCCATTATTCAAACCCATACACGTTTATTTGTTAACTTTTTATCCTGAAATCATTATAGACCCACAAAAAGTTGCAAAAATATTACAGATGTTCAGTGTATCCAATACCTAGCTTCCGCCAATGATAACAATCTATATAGCACATTATCAAAACCAGGACACTGACATTGGTGTGATATGATTAGACTACACACGTCACATGGATTGTGCTACTTTATCTTTAAGTTTTATCTTAATTTTGCACCATCACTTTAGACTCATTTTTTCACTGTTTTAGAATCTATTGCCATTGTTACTGTGTTTGGTGCTCAAATGTCTCAAGTTTGGCCTGTGAGAACCCCTTCAAGCTGGCTCATGTACCTTGCTGTAAGCCACCCCAGTCTTTGAACTATATTCTTCGTTTCTGGTACAAGATGTCTCAAGCTCCAAACCTGTAATTAGCCATTTCTCCAAGGAGCCCAGGGTTTTTCTTTCATTTTTTTTCTCAGAAACTTGATCCTGATTCCAAGCCTGGGTTTCTTTTACTGGGGAATGATATTTAGGTATAAGATTTGGGTACCAGGTGAGTTGCTATTGAAGTTGTGCTTCAAAGCCTTTTCAGTTGACAAACCTGAGTTCAGACTCATTCCTCTAATTCAAAGCCAACATTTTAGAAGTCTTCCTCCACTCTCCCTATTCTATATGTGTACACCCCCTTCTCCCTGGGTCCTATCACCATCAATGTATTTAACTCATTTGTTCATTCCTACAATATACTCTAAACCATTGGAATTATTATGCCAGTACCATTACCTACAGCAGACCTACTAAGTAAGTTCACGGTGTCCTTACAGTACTTTTTTTTAATAACCCAGTCAAAATATACAGTTTAAACACTGTGCTTGAGTGTTTTGAATTAATGATTTATTTTCTGTAAGATTGTGCTATCAATTTGATACGTGGTTGGCTTCCTTTGTTTCATTTTGTATTCAGTTTTAAGACGTGCTTTGTATTTATCCTTACTGATCTAATTTTATTTTAAAATATAGGAGACATTTGTATGATTTATAAGTCAAAATATGGAATGATGTATTCTAAGAAGTCTCACTATCACCCTTAATAATTTCTGTTCCCTTATTCTTGCACATCCCATATTTTCATTAGTTTCTGGTTCATCCTTCCTGCATTACTTTTTTGTAAGTTTATTTATTTATTTTGAAAGAGTCAGAGATAGCATGAGCGGGGGAGGGGCAGAGAAAGAAGGAGAAAGGGAGAGCACAGAGCCTGATGTGGGGCTCAAACTCATGAACAGTGAGATTCTGACCTGAACTGAAACCAAAAATCAGATGCTTAACCAACTGAACCACCCAGGTGCCCCTGCATTACTTTAAAAAGAGGAAAAACAATGGGCACTTGGGTGGCTCATTCAATTGAGAGACCGACTCTTGATTTCCGCTGGGGTCATGGTCTCTCGGTCTGTGGGTTTGAGCCCCGCCTCGACTCTGCAGCTAGCAGCACAGAGCCTGCTTGCAATTCTCTCTCTCCCTGTCTCTCTGCCACTCCCCCACTCACACTGTCTCTGTCTCTCTCAAAATAAATAAATACACTTTGGGAAAAAAAAAAATCCAAGGAAATAAGTGCCTGTTTTCTTGTTTCCTTCTTACATGAAAGGAACATACTATATTTACTCTTTCACATCTTACCTTAACATGCTCTTAACATGTCCTGGAAATTATTCTTTATCATTTCATAAAGAGCTTCTTCATTCTTTTTTACATTGTGTGTATTCTCTTGTGCTGGTATCTCATAGATTATTCACCATGTCTTCTGTGAAAGAGCATTTGATTCTAATGTCTTCTCACAATAAACAGCATCACAATAAATAACCTTATCACAAGTGGTTCATATTTGTGGAAATGTATCTCAGGATAAATCCCAACAAGAATAATTGCTAGCTCAAAAAGTAAATGCACGGTTTTGTTCAATATGCCAGATTTTCCTCCATGGAGACGGATCGTTTGCTTTCCCGTCCGCGATTTATGAGACTGCCCATTTCCCTACAGCCTCGTCAAAGTGTGTATTGTCAAACTTTTGAATTCTGCCAATCTGACAGATAAAAAATAGCATTGGAGTGTAGTTTGATTTTGCATTTCTCTTATTAAGAGTAAGTTTGAGCAGCTTTCTACAAAATGAAAGGCCATTTGTGTATATTTTTTTCTGAAGTATCTGCTTCTTTTGCTCATGTTGCTTTCAAGTTTTTGGACTTCCATTGCTTGATTTTCAAATATTCTTTAGTATTAGAGAGGTATTAGTGCTTTATGATATATGTATCGCATAGGCTTTTCCCAGCTTTGTTGTTTGTTCTTCTGACTTTGTGTGTTTGCATGTGTGGTTTTTTTTTTTTCAGCTATGCAAAATTTGGGTTTTTTAAAAAAAAACATTTAAACACTTTTAAAAATAGGTAATTTTTATCCATCCTTTTTTCTTATTAAATCTGGAATTTCAATCATACTTAGAAATACTTTTTATATACCCAGATTATAAAGAAATTCACTCACTTGTGTGTTTCCTATTTTTTCACATTTAAATCTCTGATCCATTTGGAGTTTAATTTAGGAAATGGTGTGAGATATGGATCCGTTTTTATCTTTTCCCAAATGGTCACCCAATTGTCCAATCCTTTATTAAGAACTTCATCTATTTCCCAGAGCTTCTTGAATTTGGAGGCTTTCTGCACTCAAGAAGTCTCACCATCAATATTAGGCATGTCAAAACAGAATTCAACACTTAGAGAATTATCTTTCTGTGCCTGTTCAGTGTAACACTGCCAAACCTTGCAAGGACTGAGGGTTGGGAACTCAGAGTTTCTAAATTCTATATTTTGCTTAATATGTTTGAGAAACATACGCTAATGACAAAAATTTCAAATAGAACAGAAAGTTGTATAGTGAAAAGTAAAATTGCCCTCTTATATCAGATCTCTCCAGAGGCTGCCACTGCTTCCAGTTTCTTCCGTGTCCATCCACCTAATACATGACTGCGCAGGCAAAGCAAATGAAAGAGGTGTTGGGAGGGGGCAGAGAGAGAGAGAGACGCTTATTTTTTAAAGTTCATTTATTTATTTTGAGAGAGAGACAGCACAGTGGGGAAGGGGCAGAGAGAGAGGGAGAGAGACTCCCAGGCAGGCTCTGTGCTGTCAGCACAGAGCCCGATGCGGTGCTCAAACTCACGAATCATGACATCATAACCTGAGCTGAAACCAAGGGTCAGGCACAACTGACTGTGCCACCTGGGTGTCCCTGGAGATACTTTTAATAACAGAAGAGCAAGTGAGCTCATATCTATAAAAGACTTTTAAGCATCAAGCAGGCACCAGTTATCACTCTTAACCAACAATCCATACGTTCCAGCAGTTGTATATTTTCATTCTATTTTACAGATGAGAAATTGAGGCTCTGGGTGACTTGCCCAAGGACCTCAGCACACGGGGAGGATCTGGATTTGAATCTCCATTGTCCTTTCTGTGCCATGATGTGCACCTGCAGGGTGTGGGCGGTCACCACAGGTAAATGGTTGCTTAGGACTCAGGGAGGCACACTAAGGAGCATTCACGGCCCTCAGCCATGACTTGGCAGTAGGAGGACTGGGATATTCATATTGCACCACGAAATGAACATGTCATGTCATACTCATGTGCTCCTTGACGTGGAGCTCCTCTTGATGGTAAGGGCGGTGCATGCATCAGGGCAAAATCTCCCGTCCTCACACATCAATTTTTTTCTGTAAGCTCTGCTACCAGGAAAGAAAAAAAAATCAAAATAAAACTGGATTGTGTCAAGAAACGTTAGCAGCTATGACTCAAAGATACATGGGGGGCAGATCTGTTGACTCAGAGGGTCCATTTTTTAGTCACTTAGCAGCTTTTACCACACTTTAATCTTTTAGAGAAAGAAAGTGATTTACCAAGTTGGGGGGAGGTAAAAATAAAGGACTGTAACAGAAGGATTTGCTTCACAACAGCAGTTCCGTGGCAGCATGCAAGGAAAATATAGAGGAGAAAGCATTGTTATTCTATTCTAGAGAGAGGGCTTTTGAATACCCAAGTAGATGGGTGTCAATTTCTGTATATTAAAACATTCAAAACACAACTCCATTCTCACAGAAGTTCCCTCCATTGTAGCAGAAATGCATTTTTTCTCATCTTTACGGATTACAACTCTGTAAAAGTGCACATGCTACAGGGGGATGGAGGAGTAGGAAAACTGCTCTCCTGGAAAGTTCACAAGCTGTTCTCCACTTCCCTGGGGATTTTACTGCTTCTGGATTAAGGCCCTTGAACTGCTCTGTTCCTTGAGATACTGGAGGGTTTGATTGGGATGGACTCTCCAATAGGCACTTCCTTAGTACATGGTAGAATTTTAGTTCATGATCAGTCCTACCTAGGCCCACTTTACCCCCTTTCCACTATCCCCAATTGTCACTACCACAATGTTGAGGCACCAGAATTCTGGATTCTGTACCTGAGCTAGACGTGTGTGTATTCTGCCTGCCTTTTGACCATCAGTTGCATACCTGAACTTCTCTTGCAAAGATACTGTAAGCCTTGCATGGATGCCCATCTTTGCATGGATTTCCATTCTTGCATGGGTGCCTTAAATGGTCACCCATCTTTGCATAGGTGCCCATTCTTTCATGGGTGCCCATTCTTGCATAGATGTCCATCTTTGGAACGATACTCATGCAATGAGTTGTCTGCTTGAGGACAAGCTTCACTCCAACACTTAACCTCTGACCTCCCAGCCTTACATTCATTCTCCTCCATTCCTCCATCCATTACTTAATTCCCTTCAATGGCTACTCTACTCAGATTCTAGCCAAGGACATATGCTGTGCCCACTCATCTCTACAGTCAGGAATACTCCTCTGCTCTTCCTAGCAAGACTCCACACCTTTTCCCATTTAAACATTCTATTAAAAATCCATGATTTATAGCAAACCTCCTTTGAATTTTACAAATGTTTCAAGTAACTCTATTCTTAATCTGTCTACCCATCCATCAACTAGCGCATTTATTAGACACTTGCTATGTGCTAGACACTGTTAATATGAGGGGAAAAAAAGACATTTGTATAATGCTTTACAGTTTGCAAGGCAGTTTCACATCTGTTTTCGTATATGATCTCCACAACAACCCCCAAAGTAGGAAGAGTAGAATTAATTACTAATCTCATATTACAGATTAGAAAACTCAGGCCCAGACAGTTCAGGTGGATGCTGTGAAGTGACAAATCCAAAATTTCAAACACAAACCTCATTGAAAGCTTAGGCACTTTGTATTAACCACATAGCCTTATGTATGTGACCATCCGTGAGCCCCTCCTCGAAGCCCACACACACCAACAGATGCAGAGTCTGTCTTTATAGCTGCAATTTGTTTTAAGCATGTTTTTTCTCTGTTTCTCTAATGTGTTTGTTCTGTCTTCCCTTTAATCAATAAAGTCCCCATAGACTAGAGTCCAGAGTGGCTCTCTGAGCATGGTGCTGAAAGGGGGAAGGAAAAGTCAAATAAATCCACAGTTTCCAGGAGCAAAGCTGGATAAAGGTTTCAACTTGCACAGATGCTCTCCCATCTGAAATTGCAGCTAGAGGTACTGAAAGCCCATGCAGGTGGGCTCCCCTGCATTTTGCCTATTTAATAAGTATTAGTGGGTTTTTTTTAAAGCAATTTCCATACCATCAACACAACACAGAATGAATCAACTGTGCCATCCCAGGCATACTCCCTCCCCTAACACAAAAGCCAGGGCAAAAGAAAAGCCCCCATAGTGGGCATATAATTATCATCAAACTGCAAGCCCGTTTCTCAAGGACCCTTTCCCATTGCTAGAGAACTGGATTAATCAGCACAGGCATAGTGGTTTTTGCATCTCTTAATTTACTACCAAACACTCTTTCTCTCCTGAGAGGAGATGTTTTGTTACGTGTAATTAGACCATGTACGCAATCCTATGTGGGACTTGTTATTGTTGCACAGGAGGATTGCAGAGCTGTCTCCAGGTGCAGAACGGTGACATGCTGCACGAACAAAGGTATGCTGCATGTTCATTTGCAAACCTCCTCTGGCTTGGTGCAGGCGCGAGTGGGGAGATGTTAGGGCTGGAGGCACACGTGGGCTCAGCGACTCTGACTAATTGTCCGGGGCCTACAGGTTCAGAAGATAATGGCTGAAGCAGATGATATCTACTGCTTCTAAGGTTTTTTGCCTCCTGAGAGCAAGGCTGGCAACAGCCACCGTGAGGCCGAAGGGTCTGGCAGTGACTTCAGAGCCCCTCCTTCGTTGGACACATGTTGGGGACCATGAAACCTTTATGTAGAGCTGCATCTGATTTTAGGGAACCAAGAAGTGACCGGACTTCAGACGATGAGTGTCACTCTGGGTCTTGAGCTCTGATCTGGGAACATTCCTCTGTGAAGCCTGAAACCCATGAGTCCCAGCATCACCTGAAATGAAACTCTTGAAGCTCTCTGTTGTACCAGAAGCAAAATGAAAAGAGAGCACTGAAGCACCATCTAGCCTGCTTCAAAAATTCTTCACTCACTTGCTTGGCACCTTCACTCCTAACTCAAATTGTACTAGAAAAAGCTGTTCAGAACCCGAGTCTGTCAGTAAAAGCCATACTACACTGGCGTTTGTCCTCAGCTGTCCTGAGGTTCCTGTTAATGATGGGAAAGCAAGACCTGTTGGGATGACTTATGGTCAAGTATTTCTCAGAAGCCAGAAGCACACTGGTCAGACAGGAGGAGGGAGGTAATTGCCACCAACCACTAAGGCCATGGTTAGGAGGTCCTAGAGTGTGGATGTGCTTTGGATCAGAGGGTCCCGGTTTCTACTTCATCACTTACTAGCTGTGTGACCTTGGGCAAGTCATGAGCTCTCTGAGCCTCCACCTCTTCAGATACCCGAAGATGATAACAGTCATAAACATCTGACCTACCTCCCAGGGCCTTGGTAAGAATGAAATAAGATAATGACCATGAAAGAGCTTTGTAAACCATATTCTGCTACACAAAGGAAGGGCCTTGTTATTAGTAATTGTGACTCTTCCTGCTAGTAATGGCTCTAATCTGGGAGTTGAGCATGGAGGTTGCTCCTTTCACTCTGCCTGGCTCTGTTAAGTCCCTTTGTAAAGGAACAGCACTGAGGAACTATGCGTGTGCCTTGTCACTCACCAAGGGACCGCTGTCAGAAGATGCTGGAGGAGAGGCGCCAGGACCCTGTGTCCCTCAGGTTTGACACAGCATAATTGTTTTGACATATGATGGAATTTGTCCTCGCTTGGGTCAGAAAAAAGCCCAATACTGATGCTTTTCATCTAATTTCAATTACAGTCATTAAAACCCTTACTCCTGAGTCAAACCTTTCCAAAAAGCCATCAATGACAGCCCATTACAGATGAGTTATTTATAGCGGCGCATGTTAATTTTACAGTACCACAGACCAATGATTCATGGCTTGGCATTAGTGAGAGACATCATTCACAGGGCTGAGTGATCTCTGACATAACAAGCATTGCTCTGTGTCTCCGCAGGGACGATTCAAGGCCTGAGACATAGAGCCAGACCCTTCACAGAGCAGAATAACCAGAGTATCTTGGCCTTGGCCCATTCCACCCATGGAGAAATTCTGCCCTAAGTGGGGAAGAGTGGTACAACCTGCTTTGGTATTGGAGCATGACATCTATGGGATTCTGGCTGAGATGATATCTTGGCCTGGACCAGAGTTTCAGCTTTTCTTTCTTATAATTATAGCTATTAGTACAGGCATTCAGCAGACCTCAGATTATTTGCTGCTATTCAGTTAGTCTGGGGGGATCTGATATTCACCTGGACTTGATGGAAAAAGATGGCTGTGGGGCCATCGAAAGCCCAGAATCCTTTTATCCAAACTACTTCAACCTCAGGTTCATAAGTGCCACTCTGACCGATCAATACTGGGCCTCTTGATTCTTGGTCTATTTGTAGCTGAAATTCTCCCCCTTGATTAAAAATTCACCAAGAGGCAGCCTGATGTGACATTTATGAGTTCCTGGAAGTCCATAAATGTTGAATGTTAGAAATTAGCACTGAGATTTTTAGATGATAAAAAGCAATAACAAAGCAAGAGGGCTAATAGTCAACACTCCTATATTTTTATTGTCTGTCTGCGGAAAGTGATAGCAAAGTGAAACAACTAAGACTTCATATAAAGCACTTCTGTGTGTGGTGAACCTTTGTACCAGTCCCTATCTCTAAATTAAAACCCCTTCCAATGAAACTGAGTTGATCTCCATGAAACCGACTGCCCTATTTCCTTCTGACTTCATAACACTTTGACAAAGGTTTTCTAACTCAGGTTCCCTGCAGTATTTTCTTATGAGCCATGAGAAATACTGAAATTAATTACTTTTGCTCTTTCTTCATATAAGAGTACCTCTGAAATCATTGAGAGGATAGGTTGGTAAAAATAAACTTGTGACCTCAATAGTTAGGAGTTTTAACCCACAGAACTGTGTCACACTCTATCCTTAATTATTTCCTTTCCATATCACAGCACATTTCTGAGACTCTTTTCCCTTCCTTCAGGTGACTTCTTCTGGTATTTCTATAATGTCCTCCCTGTAGATCCTTCTAGGCCATTGATCATGGTTCTAGGAGCTTTGCACACTTCTTGGGAGGCCTTGTCTAGTCTAGGCTGAAGTCAATGATGAGACAGAGAAGGTTAAATGACTAAGGCTCTAATCACTGCCTTGAGTGCCATTCTACTTCTTTTACTGCACAGTCATCCAAAGAGTTTGTATCTGGAATTTCAATTCTGCCAGGTTGCTGGTACATTTTACAAAATATAATGAGACACTCTTCTTGACTCTCGAATGGAGAAAGCTTGCTATATTATGCATGAATGGAGGAGAGTGCAATGGGAAGAAGACAGAAACTAGAGCCAAGTTGTTTGACTTGTCTCCAAACCCTACCATTTCTTAGGTTTGTGATCTGTTCTTTACCCTCTCTGTGCAACAATTTTGCCTTCCGTGAAATGAGAGTAATGCTGCTACCTGTCTCAGAAGGTTGCCATGCGAGAGTAAATGAGCTCATATTTGAAGGCATTGCCTAGCACATAGTAGATGCCAGATGAGTGTTTGCTAAATAAGTGGCTTTTTAATTTAAGAAATATTTATGGACTACCCACTGTCCACCGGTATGACATCATGTCAGGCAATATGGCAGTATAGAAAATGAACCAAACATGTCAGCCTTGAAGGACAACTTTGGGAGGGGCATAGAAGTGTACTCAAATAACCAAAAGAGCAGGGCTGGTACACACTGTTTGCAGGACTATCACACAAAGGCGATGATGGACATACAAAGGAGGGAGGGACCACTGTACCTGGGAGGTTACTGTATGTTTACTATGTAACCAAGAGGGTTGGTTACTTGCCATAGTAACAAGAATAGATGGTATTCGAATTGCTCCTTAAAGGATGAATAGTATTTCCATGGGCACTCAGTGTGGGGCAATTGGCAGAAGGCTACCCCACGTGCACCCACACCAGCACAAAGCCAAATTGCTACCCTCCATGTTCACCAATCGCATATTTGTCTCCCCTATATGCCTTGTTTCCTACGTCCACTTTCCTTTCTTCCTCTTACTCCATCCTTCCCTCCACTTGCACGTTTCTACCACTGGACACAACTTTTTCTCCAAATACTTTCTGGTTTTCTTTCAAGTTTTTATTAAAATTCCAGTTAATTAACATACAGTGTAATATTAGTTTCAGGAACAGAATCTATTGATTCATCACATACATAAACCACCCAGTGCTCCTCAAGTGCCCTCCTTAATACCCATCACCCATTTAACCCATCCCCCCACCCACCTTCCCTCCTGCAACCCTCAGTTTGTTCTTGACAGTTAAGAGTCTGTTTTCTGGTTTGCCTCTCCTCCCCCCACCCCATTTCATCTGGGGTTTTTTTCTTTCTTTTCTTTTCTTTTTGTAAATAAAATTTATTGTCAAGTTAGCTGACATACAGTTATACACTGTGCTTTTGGCTTCAGTAGTAGATTCCCATGAATCATAGCTTACATACAACACCCAGTGCTGATCCTTAGTGCCCTACTCAATGCACATCACCCATTTTCCCCTCTCCCCCATCAATCCTCAGTTTGATCTCTGTATTTTAGAGTCTCTTATGGTTTGCCTCCCTATCTGCTTGAAACTATTTTTTCCCCTTCTCTTCCCCCATGGTCTTCTGTTAATTTTCTTAGATTCCACATATGAGGGAAAACATATGATATCTATCTTTCCCTGACTGACTTATTTCACTTAGCACAATACCCTCCAATTCCATCCACATTGTTGCAAATGGCAGGATTTCATTCTTTCTCATTGCCAAGTAGCATTCCATTGTACACATAAACCACATCTTCTTTATCCACTCATCAGGTGATTTTATTTTCTCTCTCTTTAAATCTCAGAAGTGACACAAGGAATTTTTAAATAAACCAAAATGATATAGAATGCCATAACATGAAAAGCTAAATCTTCCTTTTCCACCCCCTACTCCCTGGAGGTGACAATGGTGTGGTGGTTATGAAAGATGGCCACAAATTCTTGATACTTCTCCCTCTGAAAGGAAGAATTTATATTCTTCCTCTGGAGTAGGCTTACAACTACCTCCACCCACAGAGAAGCACAGAAGTGATGGTGTGTGTTCCCCATGGCTAAGGCATAAAAGGCCACACAGCATCTACCTTGTTCACCCAATACTCTCTGTGGGCCATGAGCTGCTGCTTAAGTCAGCTCCCCTGAGATAGCCCTGCAGGAGAAGCTACGTTTGGACACTCAGGTGGGTTGGCCCAGTTTTTTAGCTTTCTCCAGTACTTCCGTAACCGCCTCCTACTTAGCGTGTGCCAGCGCACAAGTATACCACCATTTATTTTTTTTATCACCTTCTAATGATAACTATATTGTGGTAGCCTCCAGGTTTGTTAACAACACAAAATAATCCAGCAATGAACACTCTAAGCTGTAGATCTTTGTGCATTGTATGGGTGTTTCTGTAGGATAAACTCCAAGAAATAATGTTGCTGAACCAAAGAGTACGTGATTTAAAAAAAAAATTGGGGCAGGCGAGGGTGCGCCTGGGTGCCTCAGTCAGTTAAGTGTCCGACTTCAGCTCAGGTCATGATCTCACGGGTTCATGGGTTCAAGCCCCACGTCGGGCTCTGTGCTAACATCTCAGAGCCTGGAGCTTGCTTTGGATACTGTGTCTCCCTCTCTCTCTGCCCTTCTTCTGCTCATGTTCTGTGTCTCAAAAATAAAAACATTAAAAAATTACAAATTTTTTTAATAGATACTACCAAATTGCTTTCCAAATAGGTTCTGCCAACTTAAACTTTTCCCTATGGTGTATAAGAGTACCAGCTTCCCTGTAACTTCACCAACACTGAGTACTACCCAACTTCATCTTTACCATTCTGATGCTATCTCTGCCTTTGTTATGATGTGACCTGGCTGTAAGCAGGCTATCCCAAGCGTGTCTGTTCCAAACCTGCAAATCCATGGCACTTAGGTGCATGTGAAAGTGGGGAGGGGACATTCAGGATGGTAAAGGAAAAAGCTGATACAAAAGGGCCAGCTATTAATAACTCAGGGTAAAGAGAACTAACTTAACATAGAGGTGAGCCACAGAACACCACAGACTTGGAGAGCAAATGTGTCAGAATATAATGAAGTTTAGCCCAATGACATTCTGCTAATGTCAGGTGTTAGCTGAGGTCCAGAATGACCCAGTCGGAAGAAGAAGGTTGAGGAGAGAAGAAGGAGATTCTCTCATTCATCAGAGTGCTCACTGGACAGCTGACTATAAATAGAACATTTTATAATGATTGATTTCAATGTGGACAATTTCATAATACAGTCAAGAATAGTGACTCAAACCTAGCTGCCTAGCAATATTACCTGGAGTGATTTTTAGAAAAATATAGATATTTCATCATCCTCACTATCACCCTCAAACACATATACAGTCGTCATGGATTCTGATTCATTTGGCTTGCTCTTTTGACCAGCCCATCAGATAATTCTGAGGCAGAGCAAAGTTAAAGACAAGTTTTTTGGGTCAGAGCTTCTTAAGTTTGAACATGCATCAGAATCACTTGGGTGGGAGGGAGTATTAAAACACAGATTGTTTGGTATTTTGCAGAACAATGGGACTGTAGTATCAGTTCTGTATGACTGTAATGGATTATTATTCCCATCAATGAAATTTGACTCATTAGTCCTCTTTTGAAGCAACACTAGCAATTCAACTTACCCTATGACAAAGGATGCTCGGTAACATATCTGGAAACGCTATAAGCTATAAAAAATCAAAATAGTAGTAATATGAATGATGATGATGATGATAGGAAAAATAAACAAATGCTAGTATTTCTTTAGACTTTTCCAAGTGATTTTGTGAAATCTCCTTCACTTAAGATCTTTCAAAAAAGATAGATAAATGTAAAATATAAGCTATTCATTTCCCAAGAACAGCAGCTGAAATATTTCACCAGACAGTGAGATCTCAGAGGCTATACAAATACAGAAGCAAACCATGGTCACTAATGTGTTTCTCAATTTTGGCAAGTATACAAATGTTTTATGGATGTGCTCATCGAAAAGTCATTGTTAATATGTAACCAAACTCCTGTGACTGTCTCAGCTTTGGTAACAAATTCCCTCCAGGACAATATCCCTGCTGTCCAGTTTATGGAAAATGATTGGTTTATGATTACTGAGTCCCTCCTGAGATAAGTTTAGAAGATGTTTTTCATAGTGGCCTTGAAACACATTCATACGTTAGTAAGCAATGGCCAGGACCTGAAGTCCTGCTAAGATTCTCACAGCTCCACGAGATGCAATTACAACATAATCACTCAAGAAACATGGATTATGTGCTGAGAAATAAAAATGAAACACAGATTGCTAGGTCCCACCACAATTACCTCTGATTTGGTGAATCTGCAGTGGGCCTGAGAATTTGCATTTCTTTCTTTTTTCTTTTTTAATGTTTATTTATTTTTGAGAGAGACACAGTGTGAATGGGAGAGAGGGAGAGAGAGAGAGAGAGAGAGAGAGAGAGAGAGAGAGAGAGAACCCAAAACAGGCTCCAGGCTCTGAGCTGTCAGCACAGAGCCCGAGGTGGGGCTTGAATCTATGAACCATGAGATCATGGCCTGAGCCGAAGTCAGACACTCAACCAACTAAGCCACCCAGGCACCCTGAGGATATGCATTTCTAACAAGCCTCCAAGTGATGCTGGTCCAGAGTGACAGCTTGAGGACTACTGCCATGGCAGCAACACCAGCACCAGCCACACTGGGGAGCTTGCTGGAAATTCAGAATCATAAGCCTCTCCTCAGACCTGATAAATCTAAATCTGCATCTCACAAGATCTCCCAGTGATCTGTGTGTTTATCAAAGTTTGGAAAGTGTTTGCCTGTAAGTCTTATTTCCATTGCTTTGGATGCTGTCCAGAGGAGAGAAGGCCTGAGGGAGTGGAAATCTGAAAAGCTGCAGGACAGACCTGGGTTCTAATTCCAGTGCTGCTACTGATAACCTTGGCATTAAAACAAGTCACTTCATTTAAAAAACAAATCACACATCTCTAATGGTTTCCTACTCCTTATAAATAAAATGGACAAACAGCGCTAAGGAATCTTTTAGATTCCTTTCCGTTTTTCCTATGATTCTCATTTAGTAATCTACCTGTTTTTGTTGGCTGAATTGTCTACCCCCAAATACATAGGTTGAAGCCCTAACCCACAATACTTCAGTGAATGACTATATGTGGAGATGGGGTGTTTAAAGAGGTAATTAAGGTTAGATGGAGGTCCTTAGGGTGGGCTCTAATCCAGTATGCCCCATGTCCTCACAAGAAGAGGCAATCAGGACACGTATTTACAGAGGGCAGACCCTGTGAGGATAAAGACAGAAGATGACCATGTACAAAGCAAGGAGAAACAAGCCCTAGCTGATACCTTGATCTTGGACTTCTGGCCTCCAAAACTGTGAGGAAATAAATATCTGTTGTTTAAGCCACCTAGTCTGCGGCCCTTTGTTACAGCACCCCTAGAAGACTAATATACACATATTGAGCTTTGTAACTAAATCCAGTTTAGATTCTAAACATTGAAGTCCAGCTTCTGGGGCGCCTGGGTGGCTTACTCGGTTTAAGCGTCCAATTTCCGCTCAGGTCATGATGACTTCAGCTTAGGTCATCATCTCACCATTTGTGAGTTCGAGCCCCACGTCGGGCTCTGTGCTGACAGCTCAGCCCCTGGAGCCTGCTTCAGATTCTGTGTCTCCCCCTCTCTCTCCTCATCCTCCACTCATGCTCTGTCTCTCTCTCTTTCAAAAAGAAATAACATTCATAAAAAGTATTTAAACACTGAAGTCCAGCTTCTTATAGCTCATCTCCCCAGCAGACTGATTAGCTCCTATAGGCAGGTTCTCCAAGAATGCGAGGGCCTCCCGTATGCAATCTGTCGGGTGTTCAAGGCAATACCCACACTGGCAGAAAATCATCTTCCTGGACTCCATATCCAACAACCATGGAACCCCATTGATGACTGAACCCTCGTCAACTTTCCCTGATCTCCTTGTCACTATGGCACCAGCCCCCACCAGCCCTTCCCGCTCTGCTTGGGGTTAGCTTTACATTTGGATCTATGACCTCTGGTCTCCCTAACCTCCTCTTTTCAAAAACCAGGCAAATGACACTTCTACGCCCTGATCCTGGCTGTTTCATAATCCCATTGCCCAAGAACAGATTTACATTTATTACTCCTTCATTCAGGTCATTTTTTTCCCCTGCTAAACCAAGGTACTCTTACAGTGCAAATATAAACGAGAAATATGATGAAGACATGAACCCTCCAGTGTAGGTGCATTCAGATTATCCTCCCTCTTCACTGTAGCTCCTAGAGTAATACAGTTTCAAATAAGGTTTCCAGGGTCACCTGGGTGTCTCAGTCAATTAAGCAGCGGACCCTTGATTTTGACTCGGTCATGATCTCAGGGTTGTGGGATCAAGCCCTGTGTAAGACTCCACTCTGGGCATGAAGCCTGACTAGAAGTCTCTTTCTCTCTCTCCCTCTGCCCTCTTACCCTTTCCAGTCTCTGGAAGAAAGAAGAGGAAAGGAAAGGAAAGGAAAGGAAAGGAAAGGAAAGGAAAGGGAAGGGAAGGGAAGGGAAGGGAAGGGAAGGGAAGGGAAGGGAAGGGAAGGGAGAAGAGGGAGGGAGGAAGGGAGGAAGGAAGTAGAAAGGACAAAGAAATAGGGATTTTAGAATTCTTCTAGTCAAATGCAAAGATCAGTCATCAAAACATTAACAGGAGAATTGTCCTTGTTTTGAGAACTCTAAGGGTAAGGCTCTTTTTCATAAGCAAAGGAAATGAATATCTTGAACATTTTTCAGTAGAGACACAAAATAGTCAAAGTCCCACAGAAACAAAAACTTTTAGACTTTTTCTGAGCAATGAGGAAAATGTCAAAACCTTATTTTTCTGTTTTCCTATGCAGGTAGTCTAGAGGTGTGCTTCTCCAGCATAAACACATATGCATGCCACCCTGCGGGTCCTGTTCTGTAGATCTGGGGTGGGACCTGAGAATCTACATTTCCAAGGAGCTCCAAATGGAAGGAAGCCCTCTTTGCTAGTCTTTTGGTTATACTTTGAATAGCAAGGATCTAATAGCCACAAGATTGGACCCATAGTTTCTGCAGATTCATTGGTAGCTGAAGTTTCAATTCTGAAATTTGCTCTAGATAGGGTTAGGGCACCTCACCTTGACCAAGGTAGGTGTTTGAGAGACACAAAGCCCTGACTCCAATTCACTCAGACTTTTGACACCACTGGAGCTTGAAGAGGCCAGTGAGACTGAGAGAAGCATTCCAATTTATTGGCTGTTATGATCAATGGTCTGTCACAGCTCATTCTTCTGTACCGACATGAGTAAAGAGAGGCAGAAAATTAAGGCAACCACAGATTTAAGTTTTAGAACCTAATAAACATCCCTTTTCTACATACTCTTATCTTTGGAGACATATCTGAGGGTGGTTATAAAAACTCAGATTACTTGCCTGATCCCAGACAGCAGAGGGACAATACTGCCATAATCCAAGGTGTCCATAAGAAAGGCAGTCATAGATATCCTGTGTGTTTCACCCAATTTTATGAGTAAACCCATAGAGCAGTTTTCCAAAGTTGTCTGTATATTAGGGTCACCTGGGGAGCTTCAAAAATTGCTATTGCTGGTGTAATCACAAAACATTGTGACTTAATTGGTCTTGGGTGTGCCCTGGGCTTTGGAATGTTCTGAAAGGCTCCCAACCCCCACACCAACATGATACAAATGTGCAAACAAGTTTGAGAATCGCTACGATAAGAGTTAATGGATTGAGTGCAAGGATTGAAGTGAGAGAGGAACTAGACATTCATTCATTCATTCATGTGCTCATTCATACACACATGCAGACCTACATGCAACAAATAGTTAATGAGAAGAGACTTTGTACCAGTGCTATGCTGGGTCCTTAAGATTCAAAGAGGAAACACATAACCCCTATCTTCTTAGGGTTTAGAATCAAGGTGGGAGAGGTAAATGAGTAAGTAAACAAGCAGAGTAGAGTGCAAGAGTTCTATGTTGGTGCCATGGAATATCTGAGGAATGGCACCCATGACATAAAGCCATGTCTCTTGTGCAATTACCTTTGTCAGATTCAAGAAACCACGTAGCACTTCTGATGGGAAGAGCATGCTGTTTTCACTCATTTAACAAATATTTAGTGGGCACTCATGTACCTATCATTGAGTGAGTTGTTGAGTAGGTTGTAGATGAGGCAATAGATTCAATAAGCACAAAATCTCATCTCCGTCTCAGAATTTCTAGATTTCCTAGTAGAGTAGATATTTCTTGCCCCTACCTGCTTGCCATCCATTCTCCCTTCTGCTACTAGCACTCAGAATTTCCTTTGAGGAACAATTAATCTACCATTCTCAGACCCCATTATCTGAGAGACCTCCTCTCTTTTCTGTGGATCATCAAATCTCCCTGGCTCTGATTTTATCCTTGGACTTAAACCAGGCATGTATGTAGACACGGAGCTATTGGCTGCCATATTGCAACCAATGGATAGAGGCTGAGGATGAAGCCAACCTGGAGAAGAGAGCCAGGAAGTAGAGGCTGCATCCAACCACACTGTTTGCCTGGATGGAGCCATTTATCCCTGCTACATATGCTCACAAATTTCCTTTGGGGCCTAATCAGGTTTGAGTTAGTGTTTCTGTTATTTGCAACCTAAAGTGTCCTAGCTGCTATAGCTAAAATGGATTTTTTCAGAAACATTTCCATTTGTGATTAAAAAAGTAAACAAACCAATTACTATCTGTTCATGAATTGCTCAGTTTCCTGTTTTGTGAAAATGTGTTTTTTAGAGATTCTATTCTAATATGTATTTAGGCATATAAATGGAACTCTGTAAAGTAAGTCAGATCATGAGCTCAAGATGTTCTCCAGAGAAGCATTTAAATGATGCTATACCTAGTTAGTGGCTGCCAGCTAAAAGCTCAAAGAGCAGATGGAGAGAAAATTTTCAGATTGTTCTATTCATCTCCTAACAAGTACCTGGGAAACCTAGGTTTGAAGAGACTGGTTTGGGGGGTTTCACTCTCTGGATAGCATGGCTGTGGGATTGGAGTCACAGAGGAAGAAGAGCTGGGGATGACAGAGATGCCACAGCCAATCAGTGTGGAGTCCCAGAAGAAAGGCACACTCATCACTCATCTCCTAGAGGGTTAGGATGTCCTGGGCCCCAAGGTGCACAGAGATCACCAAGAAGGTTGCCAAGGTTTGAGGTGAGCTGGATGATAGATTGCTAAGCGAAGTGTATCTCTTTGCCAAGTACTGTTTGTCCTTCTAGATGTCTCTAAACTTATGGTCTTGATTCCAAGCGTACTAATGTTTTGTCCAGATTCTGATAATTGCCACCCTAAACTAATGCAACATCTTTTTAACTGCTCTTTCTATCTTCCATTACAAGCCTCGAGTCCATCCTCTACACTGCTGTCAGAGTGATCCAGTCACATTACCTACTTAGAAACCTCCACACTTGTCCCATTACCAGAGAATAAGATCCAAGATTTCTGTAAGATCCAAATATTCCAAGGTATATTTTGCTGGTACCTGCTATCAGGCCTCTGTATCTGGTTCCCAGCGTGTGCCAGGCTGTTTCAACTTTCTGTACCCATGTCCATGCATTCTTCCTGTCTTGAAGCCTGCTAGGAAAACTCCTTTTCATCCTTCAAAAACATTTCCTTCTTCAAGAAGCCTTTCCTAGACTCCTCCCACTTTTAAAGCCAATTTCTGCATTGTCTGTACTAATTTCTACTTAACAGTTTCCCTCTGACATTCTATTATATGTTTGTCCTTCTGTCTAAATTTGAGCCCTTTTTAACAGAGGACCAGTTTCTTATTATTTTTCCTATCTCTACTAGCAAGCACAGTACCTGCTATATAGTAAGCACTCAGTAAATGTTCAGTGAATTAAACTGATTGCCTTTACACTGAAGTCAGTGTTCAGAGTGAAGGAAAGCATCCCAATAATCAGGGATAGGATCCAAATTAGGTTGAAATGTGATTGGTAATAGTTAAGAAACAGTTACAAACTTTGCCCAGATGTTGATGTCTTCTCTTAAGGATTATCTAATTTAATATGTAAAACTCACCATATTTGGCTTTTGCATTAGAAGTAATACATTGCGATGAATATCGAAAGAACATATATTTATAAAGTGGGTAGGTTTAGCCGAAATCTCCATAGAAATCTCAAACACAAACACCTTCTACTTCACTCTGGGGGAAAATGGGATTCTAATTACCTACCCTAAATTAAGTAAAAATGTCTGAGAGAAAAAGGGATTCTTTAAAAAAAAATAAATAAATAAATTAAAAGACATTCCTTAATTCCTAATTATGCAAAACTAAAATTAACTAGTTGAGACAATCTAGGCTGAATCCCAGAGGGTCAGAGAAGGCAAAGGGAAAGAACAAATCCTGAACACCGACCTGCCATCCAGACTCAGGTGATGACGGGGTCCCTGAGCAATGATTTCCAAACAACGTAGCCCAGAGCCAGGGGCGCGAACCAGATGGCCCCTCAATTTGTTTTTCTGAGCCTACATTCCCCTTGCTGTATCTGGGTTGTGTTTCTTCCTAGTAACCATTAGAGTTACAGCCTCACTTCACACTAGCTGCAGTAAGAGAAGAAGGCAAAAAGACAATGCAAAATTGGCAAAGACTTTCACTTGCTTTTTGCTGGGGCTCTTAAATTCGGAGCTGGTCTTCACGTTCCGGGAGCCCTGTTTTGTTTGTTACTGACCGACACTCAGCTGAAAAGGTAGGGAAGCAGAGGGCATTTTCCCCCTATTTTACCTCTTTATTTGTATCACAATTTCCTCATTAACCCAAGATTAGCCTCTCCCTGCAGTGCAGGTGGCTTCCTCCATGCCAAGGACACAATCAGGTTCATAAGTACGTTGAATCCTTTAAAAAAAAAAAAAATCAGCACTCAGGAGACAAATGTAACATGGAATTTCTGGATTCTCCACCAATTTAATTACAATGGCTGTGAGAGGACGTTTACCTAATTAAACTGCCAATCAAGCCGAAATGATACACATCCTATTTATACAAATGTTTACCCACGGATGAACCAGTCTTTTTGACAGAGGAAGCAGCAACCAGTGATTAAACGAGAGCACCTGGGTGGCTCAGTTGGTAGAGCGTCTGACTTTGGCTCAGGTCATAATCTTGCACTCTGAGTTCAAGCCCCGCATTGGGCTCTGTGCTGACAGCTCAGAGTTTGGATTCTGTGTCTCCCTCCCTCTCTCTCCCTGCCCCTCCCCTGTTCACTCTCTCTCTCTCAAAAATAAACATTAAAAAATAAATAAGAGAGAAGGGAGATCAGGCATCTCCTCCAATGAAGAAAAGTAACTTAGCTTTACTTGGAGGGTCAAATACATCATCTTCTTTTCTTTTTGTTTTAAAATAATCCTATCTTTTTATGAGAAATGCACATATCATGTGTGTAGTTTGGCTAATGTCCCCACACTGAATACATCCATTTCCTAGCACCAATCATGGAACATGTCCAGCACCCCCAAAGTCCACCACTTTCCCCTTCTGGTAACTCACCCCTCTCCCCACCAGGCATAGCCACCATCCTAACTTCTATTACACAGCTTAGTTGTGCCTGTTTTTGTTCTTTGTACACGTGGACTCATAAAGAATGTCTTCTTTTAAGTACCTATCTTCCCTCCTCGGCGTGATGTTGTGAGGCCCACCCACCGTGCTGTGCTTACATTGTTCATTCCTACTGTTGGATAGTATGTTCCTGGGACTGTACCACAATCCACTGACCCATTCTACTCTTGGTATTTGAGTTGTTTCCTGTTTGGAGCTATTATGTGTACAGCTGACCATTGAACCACACAGGTCTGAACTGCATGGGTCTACTTCCATGTGGATACTTTTCAACGAATAAATCAGAAAATATTTCTGAGATTTGAGATAATTGGAAAAAACAACTCCGGGTGAACCTCGTAGCCTAGAACTATTGTAAAAATAAAGAAAACTTGGGGTATGTCGTGAATGCATAAGCTATACACAGATATTGTCTATTTTATCGTTTACTACCATAAAATATACACAAATAAATTATAAAGAGTTAAATTATCAACATTTACACGCAGAAACACAGACCAGATATTATCTTTTAATTTGTAACATCTAGTATAAGTAATACAGGTAGCATTATACAGGGCTTTATATCCCAAAAGACAGTATGCACGTAGATACTGACAGATCATTCATCTTATAAACAAATGACATAAACTTATGGTATTGATAAATACAGTACAGTGCTGTAAGTGTATTTTCTTTTCCTTATGATTTTCTTAGTAATCGTTTCTTTTCTGTAGCTGACTTTACTGTAAGAAGACAGTATAGAATACATATGATATACAAAATACATGTTAATTGACTATACATGTTATCCACAAAGCTTCTGGTCAGCAGCGGGCTATTTGTAGTTGAGTTTGGGGGAGTCAAAAATCATATGCAAATTTTCCAGTGCATGGGGCGCCTGGGTGGCTTAGTCGGTTAAGGGTCCGACTTTCGCTTAGGTCATGATCTCGTGGTTCGTGGGTTCGAGCCCCGCGTCGGGCTCTGTGCTGACTGCCAGCTCAGAGCCTGGAGCCTGTCTCAGAGTCTGTGACTCCCTCTCTCTCTGGCCCTCCCCTGCTCACGCTGTCTCTCTCTCTCTCCTAAAAATAAATAAAACATAAAAAAAAAAATTAAAAAAAAAATTTCCAGTGCAGAGGAGACTGATTCGCCTAACTCCTCTGTTGCCCAAGGGTCAATTGTATTGCTAACATTCCAGTACATGCCTTTTGGTGAAATATGTGATCCAGACCGACGGGATACGTATGTGGGATTGTAACTGATGGATCATAGATTACGCGTATGTTCAGCTTTCATTGATGTTGCCACGATTTTCCAAAATGGTTGTACCAGTTCCCACTCCCACCAGCACAGGGACAATAGCTGCCACTTGAATGTCCCCCCTGTGGCTCGGACTAAGCAGTGTGTCACAGCCTGTTTTTAGATGAGGAAACTGAGAGTAAGAGACTTGCCAAGATAGTACTAAGTAACAGCTAGCGCTCCAGCTCAGGTCCTTCACCTGAAAACTGGAGCTCTTATTCACTAAGCTCACAGCTGCCCAGGGGTTCTGATTTGGTGCAGTGTAAGGCATCAACTACACCTTGTTCTTAATGGAACGCCCAGTCTCCCTTCTCCTTTGTCTCGTGCTGTGGGGCTTGTCGACTTCGCTCACCTCTGCCAGTCATTTTGTGCTGTGAAGACTCTAAATCCAAGTGGCAAAAGCATCACTTGACTTCCAGGGATCCATGTCCTCCTCATGTTCCTTCTCAGTCTCTGTGCTGGTTCCCTTTCGCCCCCTCACCTCAGTGTCACAGTGTTCCAAGACATCCTTTGGCCTCTCCTTCTCTCTTGAGAGATTGCAGGGACCATGACCGCCCAAACTCCAGATGTTCTTGCCTCTCTGGCTTTCAGGCACATGCTGGGACTGTTCTTGCTGTACTTTCTGGTGCCTCTTACACTTACACCTGTGTGGCTAGTCTGGCCAATGACTGTGAACAGAAGTGACACGTGTCCCTCCTGAGCTAGAACAGTTCATTGCTTATGTAAAGCTCTCCAGAACTCTCCTTGCCCTCTGCCTGCTCTGTCAGCCTGAGTACTGGAGTGAAGAAACACAAAGAAAGCTCACAGTCAACTCACAATGGACATATGGCATAAACAAGAAAGGAAAATGTTGAAGTTATAAGCCACTAAGATTTGGGAAGGTGGCAGGGGCCGTATTTGTTACTAGCATAACCAAACCCATTGTAACTGATACAATGGGAACATTTAGTTTTGTGAATTTAGTTATACTATATTTTGACAGTTTCTAAATTCTCTTAGCTGATCCTGAGCCCTTAATTCCAAACTCATTTATCCTACCATCTTTTCTAAATTATCTCTTCGAAAAGTAATATACTTTATTACAAATTAGACATGTCCAAATTGGAATTCCTGATCTCCACTTCCCCCACCCTCACTCACAACCTTTCATATCTCAGTGAATAGCAACTACAATAGCCCTATGACTCAGGACAAAAACCTTGAGAATATTCTTGTCCCTTCTTTCTCTTATACCCCACACTGAATCCATTAGCAAGCCATGCATACTGACTTCACTTTCAAGATGTATCCAGAATGTGACCTTCCCTTGGTTATCTGATTCTAGATATCATGGCTTTTTCAAAAATGCATTCTTCTAGATATTAGCATTTGTACCCCCTCTTTCTTTGAAATTTCTCACAACACACCCTCTCACCCTACCCCTGACCTATTTACCATAATATACTGTCCAGCTCTCCTATACTTCCTTCTTTCTTTGTAGTTCTCTAGCCGCAGTCTTTCCCTCACTTGAACTTCCTGCACTCTATTTCCATGAGAAAGCCAGTGCCTCTTATGGCTTTAACTTTCATTTCTATCCATGTTTCACAAGATGCATAGACCACGTGGAACAATAATGGTACCAGGAATGATTTTAGGAGGTATACGGCTGAATATTCCTATTTCAATAGTTTATTTTAATGCATATTAGACAAAATATAACTAGCACATAAAGCCTGAGATTTCACAGACATTACTGTTCATAGGAAGCCAAACACATCAGTTTAAGTCAAACTAAAGTAAAATATTAAACAAACAATACTATAGGAGGTATGAGATAGGGAAAATGTAAGCACACAGATGAAGTTGAGACAAGACAGTATGGACACTCAGATAACAAATGCAGCTAGTTCTCTTAAGTGGATGAATACTGCTGATGGCCACCTGGAGAGCTCCATTTGGATGACCCACCATGCCCTCAAAATTAATAAATAAACCTCACATGGAATTTTCCCTTAAAACGAGTGCCTCCACTTATTCAATGATACCACTCTTCTGGAAGGCCATGCCCAATGACTGGACATCAACTTTTGTTAATCTCTGTCTTTTGTTGCCTTTATTCGCTAAAATTTAAAATCCTGAAATGACCGTCATTTTTACCCTTTCTTTTTTCTTCTCGTTAACATCATTCCAAGCCATGACCCAATTACCTCATACCCAGATAATTGCAATGACCTCCAAACTAGTCACTTGTCTCCACCTGTCAGTGCCCTAAAACCATCATTCCCATGTTCACTACCTTCAGTAGCTTCCTCCAAAGGCAATGTCCAAGATCTCTAACCCCATGCTAACAATAACTAACATTTGCTTAGTTTACTGTGCTAAAAGCCTTACAGGAATTTTCTTATTTAATCCTGACAACCCCATAAGGTAGGTACTATGGAGGAGGAAACTAAAGTTTGGAGGTTAAATGACTTGCCAAGAGCTAGTGTGTGCCAGAACGAGAATTCCATCCCAACTATCCTGCTGCCAGTATCTTCAAACAGCCACACTACAGCCTATTGACAAATTGAACATCATTTCTCATTATAGACCATCTTCCTGGCCTTTGTTCTATTTACCCTCTTACCTCCCCCCCCCCATTTAGGTGAGTCTTATTGGGGCTTTCTCAAGACCCACCTGGGCCTTGATATTCTTCCCCTCTCACAGTGCAAGCCACCTTCTGCTACAGCATCCAAAAATGTCTCCCCTTTCTTTAGGACCCAGCTCAAATTCAACCTCTTATGTATCACTGAAGCTAGAATTACCCCTGAAAGAAATAGATGGCTGTCCTTCCAGGTCTATAACTTATTTGCTGGGGCTCTGAATTATCCAGCTCCAGTCCTGATGTCAACCTGGCACTGTGGGCAAATGGCCATAAAGAAAAAGCTGACATGCCCCACCCCACCCTATGAACAGGGAATCCCTTCATCTCTGAGCTGGGAATGTTTCCAAGTAATGCAAGTGGACTCAGTTCAAGGCATCGTTTTTCAACTTTTTATTGTGCACAGGACCTTTCTCAGAGACCTATTCGTTGTGTTCAATGGACACTCAATAATTATAATCACACAGGCTGATTTCCACATGTGCTACTGTTTCAGAGAACAGGGAGTCAGGTATGTGTCCTGCCCAGAGAAATCATGGGTTCACTGAGCATTTGGTCCACCAGGATATTTTTTTTGCTCCCAGAGCTTGCTTCAGTCGGCCAGCTTATTCCTTGAGTTGTTGTTCCCCAGAAGAGCAGGAACAGAAATAAAGATGGTAAAGATAAATTGTCCTTTCTATTCTTTTTGTATAATGGAAGGCCATCAAAACCCAAAGAATAAAACAAAAACCAAAAACAAAAGCCCTCACAGAACTGAAAGGGAACCCATCATCTAGTCTCACCCGTTTATCTCAGAGAAGACAAAACTGAAGTTCTGCCAGGTAAAACGACCCACACGGTCACACAATTAGTAGAAGTTCTGAGATTGGGGTGCCTGAGTGGCTCAGTCGGTTGGGCTTCCGACTTCGGCTCAGGTCATGATCCCGCGATTCGTGGGTTCGAGCCCCGCATCGGGCTCTGTGCTGACAGCTAGCTCAGAGCCTGGAGCCTGCTTCAGATTCTGTGTCTCCCTCTCTCTCTGACGCTTCCCTGCTCACGCTGCCTCTCTCTCTCTCTCTCAGAAATAAATAAAACATTAAAAAAAAAAAAGAAGAAGTTCTGAGATTGGAACCCCGGACATTGAACACGAGTGAACTTTTTAAAATCCTGGTTCTACTTAATGGGGTTATAGGCTTATCAACATGGATTCGTCACGTACCGCTCCTGGGATTCTGTGTTCTTAATTCTGCAGTGAGGATAATAGGAATGATTACATCTATTTTGAAGGATTGTTAAAAGAATCCAAGTCAAATGAAATAAGTAGTGGGCCAGTATTTAACACATAGAGTTGTTCAATAGATGTTCATTTACTCACTCAAGTGGTTAAGTCAGCTGACGTGAAGGAAGAATCTAGAAAGGGCATATTTTAAGAAGATAACTGAAGGATTGAATATCTAAGCACACAAAGTTTCTGAGAAGCTGAGAGGGCTTTAAAATCAGGGTGGGGAGAAGGAGAGGCAGCAGTGAAGGGGGGATGTTAAATGGTGAAGGTGTCTCAGTTGTTTGTTTTTTAAAGAAAAAGGTGTGTGTCAGCTGGGTGACTCATGAAACACTAATTAAATTTTTGCTTCTTTTTCTCCCCATAAAACAAACAAACCGCTTTTAGCAATGCCGAGCTTTCTGAAGACCCAAGAAAATAATTGCCCAAGTCTCACATTCATTGCTCTAAAAATTAGTTTCAAGTTTTAGTTGTGGCCTTGTTTTTCAAGACGTTAGAACCGAGTCATGGGTTAGGTGGTGACCCCTAATCTAGAAGGACGAGGGGCAAAACTAAGGAGACCTAGTCCCAGCTCTGAATCTAAGATGCTGTCTCCTTACTGGGTCTCTGGGTGACTACTGTGCCTCGTCCCAAGGCTGTGATGTCACACCCAGTCTCTTTAGACTGAGACTGTGAGGCTTAGAACTGGCTTCTGAGTTAGCCTATTGAACGATCAGAATAATTCTGATCTTGCAAAATATCCAAAGTTTTTTTAATTATGAAAGATTTCTATATGCAGGGAAACACACAGAATCGTTTAACAGATACTCATGTACCACTCAGATTTGACATGGTAAGTGGATTGGTTTTTTTTTTTCTGCTTTAGAAAAAAATTTGAAGCAAAAATTTACAGATAACACTGGCGTCCCCCATACCATTTCCCTCCCTCCTCAGAGGTAATCACTGATCATGAAGTCAAAAGTCATATCTTATTGTTTATATTTTTGCTGTTTGTATATTCACGAACAATAGATAGTGTCCATTTGTTCTTCCATTTTATATAAACGATATCTTCTGCATATATATTTTTGTAACTTGCCCTTCTCACTGAAGCACATGTGTTTGAGATTTATATATGTTGGCACATTTGAATCTAGTTCATTGTGTTGTAGCTACTAGGAAATATTTCTCTGTCTGAATGGACTACACTTGACCCATCACATCATTGATGGGCTTTTAGCTTGTTTGCAATTTTTCACAATTACTAACAAGACTATAATGAATATCTTTGATCATATCTGTTTGTGTCCATGTGCAAGATTTTCTCTGGGAGATACATCCAGAAGTCAATTCCTGGATCATAGGGCATTTATATCTTAACTTTATTAGATATTGACAAATCGTTCTCCAAAGAGGCCGCACTAATTTATGCTCCTATTTCCAGTTTATGACAGTTCCTCTTTTCTTTTCAGTGCTTGATAGTAGGAGAACTTTAACCTTTTTCCCTAATCAAATGGATGTAAAAATGACCTTTCTTTGTTCTTACACATATTTTCTCTTTTACTAACAAGTGTACACATTGTAAAATGTATATCAGCTCTTTGAATGTTCTGTTCTGCATATTTTTTCATTTGTATTTTTTTTACAATTCTCTCTCCTTTTTTTTTTTTTTTTTTAATGTGTTTGTAGAAAGATATTTTCAATGTTCTGGGAAATAAGCCCTCATTGGCCATGCAATAATGACTTCTGTGTTCCTGGACGCGCTGTGACCCAAAGACTCAAAGTGAACACAGTGATGGATAAACCTTCATGTTCAGTTACCCAGGTGGAATTTATATTCAATAATCACAATAGATCTCTAAAGCAATATGGCAGACTGGGCTAGGACACTGGGTTTCAGAAGCCTGGTTTTCTAGACTCAGTTTGACCCTTGATAATCTGAGAATTTTCAGGCCACATTTTTTCATCTGTGAAATCATTATTAATACCAGCCTGAAGAGCTTTTGTGAAAAGCAAGTACATAGAAAAATATGCAAAATATCTTAAATCACCTTTGTAAATGCTCTACAAGTGCAAGGCATTATTAGTAGCAACAGCTCTAATCCATGGTCACTGTATTATTTTGTGTGGGCTGCCATAACGGAATACTATAGACAGGAAGACTTAAATGATAGATATTCATTTCCCTAGAGTTCTGGATGCAGGGAGTTCAAGATCAAGGTGCCAGCGTGATCTAGTTCTATGAGAGCTCTCTTCATGGCTTGCAGATGACTGCCTTCTTGATGTGTCCTCACACAACAAAGAGAGCAAGGTTTTCCGTTTCATCTCCTTCTTACAAGAGCACCAGCCCCATCGTATTAGGGGTCCCCCTCCTCGTGTCCTCATTGAATCTTGATCACCTCTTCATAGGCCCCTATCTCCTCCAAATATAGTCATCCTGTGTTTAAGGCCTCAACATAGAATTTTAAAGACACAACTCAGTCCATAGTAGTCACAGCATGTTTATTTCCAAATGGACCCAAGCCTTTTAATTTTCACCAGGACTAGATGGGAACACCATTAGTTTTGTGAAGAAGTCATCTCTGGCTTGTTCTACTCAAAAGCATTATTGTATCAAACCAACATTTGACCATTTCTGTGACTGTCATTGATAAGAAGCAAACTCGTCAGTCCTGTTCCCATGCCTGTCAGCTTGAAAGTGACTGGGTAAGCAGCATTATTTACAAGAGCCAAGATATGGAAGCAGCCCAAGTGTCTGTCGATTGATTAATGGACAAAGGAGATGCTGTGTGTGTGTGTGTGTGTGTGTGTGTGTGTGTACCCACACACATTTATGTGCATCCAAAATGGAATATTATTCAGTAATTAAAAATAATGAAATCTGGCCATTTGCAACAACATGGATGGAGCTAGAGAGAGTAATATGCAAAGCAAAGTAATTCAGGCAGAGAAAGATAAATACCATATGATTTCACTCATGTGTGGAATTTAAGAAACAAAACAAACAAGCAAAGGAAAAAATAAGGGGTGGGGGAGAGACAGAGACAGAGTAAAAGCAAGAAAAAGATAGGGAGCCTGGGTGAGTCAGTTGGTTAAGTGAGCAACTTTGGCTCAGGTCATGATCTCACAGTTTGTGGGTTCAAGCCCTGAAATGGGTTCTATGCTGACAGCTTAGACCCTGGAGCCTGCTTCACATTCTGTGTCTCCCTCTCTCTTTGCCTCTCTCCCTCTCTCTCTCTCTCTCTCTCAAAAATAAATAAATATTTAAAAAGTTAATTTTAAAAGCAAGAAACAGACTCTTATAAGGAAAAAAAACTGATGATTACCAGAGGGAGGTGGGCGGGGGGTAAGTGAAATAGGTGAGCGGGATTAAGGAGGGCACTTGTGATGAGCACTGGGTGCTGTATGGAAGTGCTGGATCACTATATAGTACATCTGAAACTAGTATAACACTGTATGTTAACCAACTGGACTTACAATAAAAACTTTAAAAAAAAGCAATTGAGTAAAGAGACTATACCAGTCCTGTCCAATAGAACTTCTTGTAACAGCAGAAATGGTCTATAAAATCCATACTGACAGTAGCCACTAGCCACGTGTGGCTACTGAACACTTCGCATGTGACTGGAATCACTGGAGAGGTGTATTTTTAATTCTATTTAATTTTGATTGAAAGCAAAATTAGGCCTATATATATGGAGAACAAACTAATAGTTGCCAGAAAGAAGTGGGGTGAAGGGATGGGCAAAAAGGGTGATAGGGAGTGGAAGGTACCAGCTTCCAGTTCTAGATGAATAAGTGACAGGAATAAAAGGTACAGCACAGGGAACACAGTAAGTGGTATCGCAATGGCCTTGTGTGGTGACAGATGGCAGCCGTACTTGTGGTGAGCACAGCTTAGTGTAGAGAGGTGTCGGGTCACTGTGCTGTGCACCTGAAATTAATGTGACACTGCATGTCAACTATACCCAGATAAGAAATTAAAAATAAGTTAATTCATTAATTCCTTAAACGTAAAGAGCCATGCGTAGGTAGTGGCTACTGCATTAGGCAATGCAGACCTACATCATATGAACTCCCCCATCGTGAAGTGACATCAGAGATGACCTCTCCTCTCTTATTGTGTGCTCCCGGACCCCAGGCTCTGTGCACGATGGTGCCTTGTGTCTCCCTGTTTTTGAACAGGAATATCTGATGACAAAAAGGAGCAAGAACAGAAGTTTGAAGCTCACAGAATTCCAGATTAAAATATGGGTGTGCAGAGGCTGAGGCTTGGGAGGTCAGGAGTGGTTCGAAGTCAGGAGGAAATGAATCCTAAAGGAACCACTCCTGCAGAAAGAGCAGCCCTGGCGTGTGCTTTGAAGGCCAAGCATTTGGAAAACATCAACTTTTTAGCTTTAACTTCACAACTTTTCTTTAACTTCCAGGGAATCTGTGACATGATCCCTAAGGATAGAGGGTTTCCAGATTTATGACGGGGGGGTCCTCTTGCAACCACTCTGGACTAAAACACGATACGCCTGAAATGAGAATCCAAGAAAAGCAACCACTCGTTACTTCAAAAAGTTTCAGATTTAAAATGGTTTTCCCAGGGTCCCAAATGTAAGGGGATTGCAGAGCAGAAACCGTTCAATCACTGGTCAGATTGTAGGACCCACCATCCCTAGTCCCTTTGGGCTCAGAATTCTGCCCCCATCTATGGTTAGGACGCCCCATGGAAGGTCACCCAATTCAATTTCCCAGAGTGTCTGAAACCAAAAGCAATTAGTTTCAAATGAGCAAGGTCCCCTGGGCTTGTTGATAAGAGAGAACAATATCATAGATATTTACGGAAGCCAAGGTTCCAAATCATTTGTCAAAACCAAAGAAGACCAGTCCAAATCTGCTCTAGAAAAGCAGGCTCGAGAACACTGGCTTTTTGACACAGTGTTTAGAATCTTGAAAGCTACTGCCCCAAACACTTGAGGCTGAGTTTCCCCTCACTGTCTCTTCTCTTTGGCTCACGCCTGACACACACTCTTGAATTGTATTTACCGGGTTTATGATTTGGCAAATGTCTTTGTGTGCCTGACAACACAAACGTTCAAATTATGAGAACTGTCTATTGTGTTCAGATCAATAGGCCAAACCCACACATATTTTTTAGCTCAGAAAAAGCTTTCCATTTTCTCCCCTAAAAGCCTTGAACATCTGTGCCAATAACCATCAAGCCAGGATGAACTGTCCTGGAGCTTGAACAGGGAGGTGGGACGGAAGCCACGGGTACACCTTCATACAATCCGTCAGAATCTTAAAGGTTCTGAGATCCCAGAGGAAATTTCACCCTCCAAAGTGTCCACCCCCTAATGAAGTCACCATCTGCTCCCTGCTGCATTGTGCAGATACTTCGAGGGTCACCGTGTGCCCCTGTCTGCGTGCCTTCGCTCACTGCTGTGCCCCTTCGAGGCGATGTCAGGATCCACGTTACCACGGTGACACAATCTGGGCCACCTCAGAGAGGAACAAAGCCCAGAGGAATCCCAATGACTTTCCCAAAGTCTTATTCTAACCTTATTATTGACTCATTGGGCCCCACTTACTGTTCTTATCCTTCCCAATGTGTTCTGGCTTCCTGTTCAAGAATAAGAATGATCAGCCAAGTTTGGAGAGTGATCTGCAATTAACAGCACACTTTCTTTCTTTTTTAAGTCTATTTATCCATTTTGAGAGAGGGAGAGAGAGAGAGTGCGAGCAAGAGTAGGGGAGAGGCAGAGAGAGAGAATCTCAAGCAGGCTCTGCACTCTCAGCTCAGAGCCCAACACAGGGCTCCATCTCACCAACCATGAGACCATGACCTGAGCCAAAATCAAGAGTCAGATGTTTAACCAACTGAGCCACCCAGGTGCCCCAAAAACATACTCTCTGGAGAGCGAAAGTTCTAGTGGCCACCCCAGCCAGTCCCCACTTGGCCTTGGGAACATTACTTAACCTCTCTCACCCTCGTGCCATGGGGTTCAAAATAGTAACAGATCTCGTATGGTTATTGGGACGTCTGAGAGAGAATTCTCCTTCAAGGGGCCGCCACAGGCATGCGCATGTGCTGACTTTGATTCCCTGCCTATATTAAAACTTACACAAGGTGAGGTAGCGCTGTTTCTCACCACCTCTTCTCTCACCTAGACTCAATAACAACAAATCATGATAGGTTTAACACTATCCATGGTGGCATTTGGCCACGTCTTGCACCTATAAATTTGAAAAAAAGAAAAGAAAAGCAGCAGCCTCACTTGAATCATCTCATGGAATGAGCAGAGCAGTGCTCGGGGGGGTGTGCAGTCTCTCAGCTCAGCCCAGGCTTGGGGGCCTTCTGCATGTCTCTTTCCCCGGGTGCCCTTACTACCTTTCTTTACAAACTCACCTGCACAACACTGCAGACCTTGGAAGGTCCAGCCTCAGGGGCCCCAAGGCTTCCTCGTGGCTCACCATGACTCCTTGACCTCTCCCTAAGATCTAAGGTGTCCCTGGCTTCTCCACAAATCCATCTTCCCATGAACATCTAGAGGCTTTGTCCCTGTGCCCTTACTGATCCCATAGCAACAAGCAAAGGCAGCTGGGAGCAGTGGAACTGCTTTGCTTTAGAGTTTTGGCACGTGTTCCCTCGGCTTTGGGGTCACCAACCAATGGCCCACTTGATAATTCCTCCCGGAGATCCCTAAGACTGTGCAGGGTTTCCTCCTGAATGTGCTAGAAATCCTGTCTGTGCCAAGCAGGTCTGTGTCCACCTACTGGCGAGAAACAGGAAGAGACCCTCCGAAGGAGCCCAGGAAGCAAGGCTGAGTCTGTGCAGGAAACAGCCAAGAAAACCAGCACTCCATCATCAGAAGAGAGAGAACACCAGACAAAGAAAGTGCTTTTAAAAGGAAAGATGGTATGTTTGGGGGTAGAATTTGCTTCCAATTATCATTGCACATGGAAAGTTTAGTAGGAATTCCTTTCCAAAAAGTCCTGAATTTAAAACATCAGATTCAAATGTTAAAAATAAAGGGGGGTCAGCAGGAGGTGGTGTGTGGAGAAATGAAGGAGCACAAAATAATCATGGGTTTTAGAAAAGCAGATCTACTGTCTCCTTAGATTTTATTTATTGGGTAAACTCAGGTGCAACTTTGTTTTTATGAAAAAGTCTGGCCACCGGTATAGATGTACAACCCAGTCCCAGGGACCCAGTAATTTCCCCCAATCATTACATACCTACAGTGCGTGGGCAAAGACCATTCCCAACCACAGATCAGCAAGCAGGAGAGGGAGAGCTATTTTTCCCGACGCATATGTTGATATGCAGAAAGGGGGACAGAGCTACTCGGTGCAAGCTGTCCTATTGAAGCCTTGTTTCCTGTCAATCTTCCTTTTTCTTCCCCCCATGAAGCTTTAATTTTTTGCCACAGCACTTTCTGCATTTTAGTTTCCTGCAAACCTCAGGAAATAGCCTGAAATTAATATCGTCAGATGCTTCCAAAAGTGCTGGCTTGGCGGCATTGCAGAACGCTTTCGGATGCCATTTTTGGATTGAAATATACCAGTTATGCCCCCATTGTTTGTAGGAGAGATCTGTGAAAGCAATTGTGTCTGGGATTGGACTAAATTGAAACATAGGTGAAGAAAAGTGGGAATGGAGACTCGACTTCTCCAAATGGGCAAAGCCAGCTGGTAAACAAGAGCAGGTCAAGAGGATCGGAGGGCTTTCTCAGGACCCCACCAGCGGGCAACACTGAGGCCAGAACACCTTGCTCTCATTTTCCATCTCTAATTTTCAAGCCTTGGGTATGACATTAAGTGCTCTAGTGCCTCGAGATCTGGCTCCAGAGAGAACAGTGTCATGAGAAATAAAAAGAGGTAGAGAGATCATTTATCAGCCTGTGTGTTCTGGATCTAGTACTGAGCTGGAGGAGAAAGCACCCAAATCCCAGCTTTTCTCACATCTCAAAGTCCCTGAGGAGCCAGGTCAGTGGACAGTTTTGAGAGCCAGCTCTGTCCCTGACCTGACTTGTCACTTTAAATGGATCCCTGCTTCCTCAGACTGTAGCATCTCTGCCAGCCTACTGGGGAGACGTGGCATGGTGTTCTTGCTTCATCGTGCAAGGGCATCATGACGATAAATTTGTAACAACAATACAAGCATGCTTCGGGTTCTTGAGGAAGAACGTGTGGCATGAATTGAAGTTATTTTTATTATTGTTGGCTTCTGCATCTATGACTTCCTAAGAGCGTTACACGAGGCCACACTATTGCAGCATCTCCAAAAATCTATTTGGAAATCTTTGTGATATTGAAGAATACTCAGTCATTTATAACACATCCTTTGTGTTTTATTCCCCTTCTGGATCAGTTGGCTACAGCGTCTTCCCTCTACAATACGCAGCCTCCATCCAATCAATCTGGGAGAACTGCTGATGGCACAACTCTTCGTTCTGTACCTCCCTGCCCCTGATTCAAGTCCTCACTACCTTCTTTCTCTCCAAGTGTAAAAACCACATGATTGACCTTCCTGGTTTGGGCTCTTACTTCTTCGGACAGTCTCCACATTACCTCCTGCCATCTTCACCATATGTTGCTCTAGTAGGGAAACAATGGATCTCAATGATCCTCCAGAGATCTTCGAAGAAAAGCTGTATTTTATAAGTGGGGACATTGTTCCCAGAAAGGCTAAGTGAGTCACGCTGAGTCACCTCGCTAACGAGGGGTCAGAGCTGGACTAAAAGCAGCCAGGTCATTGAATACTGTCTCAAGACTATTGCTTTTCACGTCCAGGGATAGAGATGGACTAAAAGCAAAGCCCTCTAATGCCAAGTGCATACTATATCTTATTGGCCTACATGGGCTCCACATATCCTACAGAATGAACTCAAGCACCCAAGTACTGGTCTAGTATATGCAGCCTCGTATAACAGAAATATGACTAGAGAGGCTTAAAAATTGGGGTTTGCTTTTTTCCCAAGACAGGTATTTTACCACTGCTGCTGCTGTTCCAGGAAGTCAGAGAACTCGGGTCCTTTCTTGTTCCTTCTCTTCTCCCAAGCGTGGGCCTTTGCTACAGGGATACAAGACGTCTGTTCCACCCCCCAGGGCCTCAAGTTCACCTAAACCGGAAGATAGAGAGACAAGCAGAGGGCAAAAGGCATGGGCCAGGTGAGCCCCATTTGATCAGCCATACACTGGCTTTCCCAGGAGCCGTATCTAGCAGGCTTCTATTGACCTGTTGTAGGTGAGAACTTGGTCACATGATGCTCCTCTAGCTGTAAGGGAGCTGAGGAGGTTCATGACTTTTAATGGATGCAATGCCACTTTGAAAAGAATTGGGGTCCTGTTAGAAAGGATAAAGAGGATGAGGAATACTCAACAGGTAACTGGCCGTATCAGCCCCAAATACCTTAGTGCTGCCATTCAGACATTCTACGGTTCTACCTCGACCAACGTTTCTGGTCTTCCTTCCTCTTCTTCCTGCCTCTTGTCACCTGCTCTGTATTCCAGCCACCCCAGAGCCTCCCTGCCCTCCCAGGTAGGTGCTGTGTTTGTCCACCTTTCAGCTGCTGCCCACCTTGTTGCCCACCCTTCTTTAAGTTCACCTCTTCTTTAAAACCCAGCTGAAAAAAAAAAAAAAACCCACTAAGGGTGATTCAGTCGGTTAAGTGTCCTACTTCAGCTAAGGTCATGATCTCACGGTCGTGGGTTCAAGCACCACGTCGGGCTCTGTGCTGACAGCTAGCTCAGAGCCTGGAGCCCGTTTCAGATTCTGTGTCTCCCTCTCTCTCTGACCCTCCCCTGGTCTCTCTCTCTCTCTCAGAAATAAGTTTTTAAAAACCATAAACATTAAAAAAAAAAACCCAGCTGAGAAAACCACTCCGCTCATCCTAATGCTCACACATTCAGTCAAAATTAATCTCCAACTTTTCCATTCTCTTATAACATATTGTATTTATCTCTATTAAAGCACTAATCACATCCTACTTGGAATTATCATTTGCCATGCGCAGATCTGCCTCACTGAGCAGAATAGAAGCCTCAGAAGAGCCAGGATCATATCTTGTTTGTCTCAAGTACGAAGTTTAAAATGCTCTGTGTCCCATAGCAAATGCCTCAGTGTTTATAATTGAAATGGTGGGATTTTTTTTCTTTTCATTTTGTTTGCATGGCTAATTATAGGTGAAAATAATGTCTTATAAAATCGTGTAAGCAAAAGAGTTATGACCTCTCGTCACCCTAAAAAAGTCTAGTCCTACCCCCTTGGAGGCAGAAGTGTGAATTCTGGAATTCTCTTCCAGCTCATGGACTCTGTGATAGTGTCGACACCATCAGTCAGGACTCTACAACTGTACAGGGCCAGGACAATTGTAGGATCAGGACTCTACAATTCAGTGACTCGTGTTTACTCGGCATCCTTCAAGCTCTAAGCTCACTCGGTTACATGGACCACACGTGGGTTTGTTTGTTTGTTTTGTTTTTTTTTGGGTTTTTTTGCCCTTTGGATTTGACCTGAGCCTCTTGAACCTCTCTGCCAAGTTTCCCTACCCTGACCTGTTCTAGTTTCCAGTTTGAACCTTTATGAAGCTGAAGTGATGGCTCTTCTCTGCATCCCCCTCACCACTCTCACCCCACAGAGATTCCTTCTCTGACCTTCTTCACTCTGGTCTGGGCCCTGAGCTGCTGACTCTGTGGCATTCATCTCCAGATTCCTTTTCCTTCCCATTTCTAGCTGAAGTCACCAGAGAGAGATGGGAGTGCAGGAGGAGAGAGAGAAGGAATGGTATTTCTTCCACTCATTCCCTTCTCCCTCAGGGCTACGTCCTGGCGTCAGCAGCAGCCTCTCTGTCCCTCTAGGATTCGAGGTTCTGCCAGGTTGTTCCCCACCAGGCTTCAGTCCTCAGGCTCCAATCACACTGGTCCTTCCTCTCACTACTTCAGGGCCAAGGAAGCAATGCCTTAAGTACTGTTCCTCGTCCCCGAGTGCCTCAATACCAGGTCTTACTGGGTCCCTTAGTCCTGCCCACACCTCTGTACAGAGTGTACGAAATGTCCCTCAGAATCCCTACTAAGTTACTTTATGCCGGGATGCAGACCGGGGCAACCGCCTGGGCCCTTGCTCCATGATCTGCAGTATACTTCTCACCATAACGACTACTCAGAATTTTGAACTGGTTCCACAAACCCGCTTTCATGGCAGTCTCCAGACCAGCCCTGGGCAGTGTTCTCCTTGCATGCTCCAAGGCCCAAGAGAATCTGCACCAAAGACTCAGATCTAGTGTCTCTTTCTACCACTGTGCTACAACTTGCACATTCAAGAAGTTATCCTTGGGGTCCCTGAGTGGCTCAGTCGGTTCAGCTCAGGTCAGGATCTCACAGTCAGTGAGTTTGAGCCCCACATCAGATTCTGTGCTAACAGCTCAGAGCCTGGAGCCTGCTTCAGATTCTGCGTCTCCTTCTATCTCTGCTCCTCCCCCACTCATGCTCTGTCTCTCTCGGTCTCTCAAAAATGAATGAATGTTAAAAAAAAAAAAAAAAGAATTCATCCTCTTCTCTGACACAAAAACCTGACACCCCTCCTGGGGAGTGGGGAGGGCAGGGAATATGTGCCCAATGGATGTTGGAGTGTCCAGTTAATTGGATTGAAAAGCCAATAAGTTAAAGACTGATTTTTCAAAGACTTCATCACTTTCCAGAGTCAAAAGGTTTGAATGTGGAGAGCTGATCTTATAAACATTCGATGGTCACTTTGTGAACTCAGAATAAACCTTTTTTTGCTTTGTTTGTGTGCCCTTGGATGGACTGAGAGAGTAGAAGCCTCCAAATTCTCCCCAAGAGGCAGACCAGAGACACTCAGCCTCAAGGATGTAAAGGGCAGAGACCATCTTTTTCTTTTGACTTTCCCTCTCTCTCTCTCTCCCTCCCTCCTTTCCTTCACCCTTCCTCTCTCTGTTTCTCACTTTCTTTTTGCAGACAAGGAGCACTGGTGGAAAGAATACCATTAAAGCACTTGCTCAATTTTGTGCATAGGAAGTGATGAGGAGGTATGACTTTGATATGATTAGTTGGAGGGTAAGGCTGTCTTACCCTCGAGGCCTGCGGACCATTGTTTGCCTGTGTGTTTCAAGAGTTAAATTTTTGGTCCTGTTGTCATTTTCTATATCTGGGCCAGATTTAAAAACCTGGAGACTCAGTGTGGCTTATATTTTCCCCTGCATCCTCATCTTTTGCTTGTGCCCCCTTTCCCTGATCAGGGCAACAATGATTGCCTCACTGGGAGCCTGGATCAGATATGAATGAAAGAAAGGAGTCTTCCTTTGGAAAGCAGAGAACAAAAGGAAATGAATGCTTCCATCTCTGTTTCCTTCAGACATATTAAAGCAGACTATCTTCGGAATCTAAGAGATATATTGTTAAATTCAAAGGAGACATAATTGCAGAATAATATATATCATGTGTAGTTCCATTTATGCATATTTATGTAGAGTGCTTGTTCTTAAGTAATATAAGCACATAACAAAAGGCTAGAAGGGTCCACACAAAACCGTGAATAGTGATTACCTCTGAGAGTAGATTTGGGGTGAGGATTGGTAAAAGAAAGTGTTCACATTTTACTCTATGTGATGTAATATTTAATTTTTTTAAATGAGATTGTCTTTTTTAGCTTTTGCTTACATTAAGTAATACATAAATTCAATCACCAGTAGTGAATTCTTTAAAAAAGCAATTTAGGTCTTCCTTTCCCTTATGTTCTACAAGGAAGAACCAAATCAATTTTTTCAAGTTAAAAAAAATAGAGACTTCTTCACTTGAAATACATTCTCTATCATGTTGGGGTGTCATTGTGCTTCCTGATGATGATTTAAAATAGATAGTAATGAATCATCTCCCACAGCAAGTTTGACTCAGTCAAGTAAAAATGATTCAAAGGAGATCAAAATTAGGAATTAATCTCATTCTCTGTTACAATTATGCTTCTCCTATTGGGTTTTATTGCTTGTGCTCTGGGAGATAGAACATGAAGTGGAAAATAAGGGGGCAGTGGGTGTCAGCATCTCAAACTTAACTGGGACTCACGTCAGACTCAAACCCTGTCCCTTCCTGCTCTAACTGCAAAACTTCTCCGTCCACCTCGCCCCCTTCTCAGACAGAGCATCTATGTCACTGGACCACTGTCAGCTTATCTCAAAAGCTCATACTGTGGCCCTTTATGTCTTACTAGACAGGAACAGCCTCCTTGAGGACAGGATGCAAATCTTCTTCATCTCTATGCTGTCAGCGCCTGCATCTAATGCCTGACACAAAGTAAGTGCTCAATAAATGTATCACATGACCATTTGAATGAATGAATAGATGGTTGGCTGAATCAAACAACGTATCTGATTTGTGTATTCAACTGCATTGGAAGGTACTTGAGGACACAGACTTGTCTCTTAAGTCTTCTACATTTTCTATAGTGTCCTAAGAAAGGTAAGCATTCAACAAATGTTTGTGGATCAATTTCTATTTTAAAGGATGATAAAAAAAATATTCACAGAGATTTATGTCTTGATTTTTTTTTTTTTTTTGCCAACCTGCTGACAAGCAAGAGAAAAAAGAGATGTACTCTTTCCCCCACTGTAGACAAATCGAATGAGGTATAGAAAAGTGGGAAATTTTGACAAATGAAGAGAATGGAAATTCACTTCCTGACCTTTTTCAGGCTACTGTCTCGAAACATTTCTGTTTCCCTAAAGAGCCCCGTGTTTTGTTTCTGTGTACTTTCTCCCTCCTCGTCAGGGAGCACGCCAAAGCTCGGTAGAGAGCCCATTACTGAGTGATCTCTGAAATCAAGGTAGTTAAAGTAGGAAGTGGCACTTCATAATTATATAGTAATGGCATAATTATCTGAAGGCGCCATATAATTACATTCCACCTCCCCAAGCTCCTTGAGCTGCTTCAACTGGGATCCATGGTTCCTGTCCCTTTCCTGTCCTATGTCAATGCAATGCCACCAGGCCAATATTAAGCACTTATCAAGGATGGTTGTATCTTAATAAAGGAAGAAACCTCCAGTGGATTCTCTCAAAAACTCAGAACTCATGGGCTATCACTGCTTCTATGTGGAAAACTCTACTCCAAATCATCCTGCACATAGAACCAGATAAATGAGATGAGAGGTTGAGAGATCATGGTGAAGCCATTAAGTCTAGATCCTTCTTCAATATTATCTCAGAAGGCCTCTGTGACCTCAGTACACCATGGTGAAGATCCCCCTCCCCACCTTACTGCTGTATGCAGTTCTTCCTATTTGTAATTTCTGATCCCATGACAACCAGATTGCATATTGGGTTTGCTTTGAAAGAAAAGGAAAACAAAATCACCACCAGTCTCCACCAAAGAAAAATATCTGCATTTCCCCCTCTTCTTGAGGTAGAGTATACCTCCAAACTGCCAATCTCTGAGCAAGCAACACACCCAACTATCAGGGCAGAGAGTGAAAACAATCAGCCCAAGTGGGAATAGCGAGGGAACTTTCAGTCAATAGCATACATCACCTGCTTTGAAAAATGGCTGTCTGAATGAACACCCTGTCTCAAGAAAGGAAGGGCCAGGGAAGTCGTTAATGAAAGCAAGAAACTCAGTTTTACATCTCATTCAAAAGATGGATTCACTGCACTCCTCTCGATCCAGGTGGGTGAGTTAGTTTAGTGTGGAATTTGTCTGCCCTCACTGAAAACTCCGGTTAGGCAATGAATTATTCCAAGTAAATTAAGTGTATCGATCCCCTCCCCTTTCTGACACTTTGCAGATATTGCTATCAAATCATGCTCCATGCAAGTGTCAGTTTTTGCCACAGACATCTGAAGAGGGGAGCAAAGATTCTCCGGAGTTTCTCAGAGCCTAATAAGTACTCGTGGAGTATATTAAAACTGGAGGGGACCAGACAGTGAGATACTCCTATGATAAGACTGGCTGGTTAACATGGAAGGGTAGCACACTCCGCTGATAAGAACAAGGTCATGGGCATATCCTTGTACTTTTCAGGGAATATGAGGTCCTGGTCACTGGTTGTATCTTAACTCTGGCCCATTTTCATGCAAATGCAAGTGAACCATAGAGAAGGTCAGGCAAAAGAGTATGGAAAAAAACTGGGACTCCATCACAACTCTGGGAAAACAATCAGACCCTCTACCCTATGAGTAAGATGTAGCCTGAAACTTTTATAAACTGTAAGGAGTCAGCCTCTTTCAAGGTGAAGACGTGCATCATTTCACTAGGATCCTCAAATGGGGCTGGCTTTTTTGATGTTAATTTTTCCTCACCTTCATAATGACCAGGCTCATCCTTTTCTGAAAAATAAATTCTTAATCCAAAAAGGGGGAAAAAAGACATTTCTCTATCTTATCTAGTTGAGCTGTCTTTTTGGGCCAAAAACTACCATACAAAGACTGTGGAATGTATTTTAAGGATGAATTGCCTCAAGATGAATGGTCTGGCTCAGATATCTAACAAATGTATACTATAAAGTATTATTTTCATCCACATTAAAGTCCTTTATCACATACTGAAATACTTATGGATGAAAGGATGCGATGTCTGAATTTGCTTCAAAATAAGCCAGTGAGATGGGAAGAAGCAGGGAGGACAGATGAAACAGAATTGGCTGTGGCTTGATCATCATTGAGGCTGGGTGATGGTCCTTGGGAGTTCTAATAATCGTGGTTCTCAAACATTACCAGGCATCAGAATTATCAGAGGGCTTGTTAAAACACGGGTAGCTGGGCCCCACCCCAGGCATTCTGATTCTGGAGGTCTGGGGCGGGACCTAAGGACTTAACATTTCTAACAAGTTCTCATGGGATGCTGATGCTCTGGCCCAGGAACCCAACACTGAGAACCACTGTATTATACTATCCTCTCTGTTTCCATATGATTAAAGAAAATCAAGCAGGACTGAACTGGGCCGCACAACAAAGCAAGGTGGAGAAGGAGTTCCTACCTCTGCCTGCTCACACTCTCAGAGAGCTGAAAAAAGAAAACACACATGGGGTACCCGGGTAGCTCAGTCGGTTGGATGTCCGACTTTGGCTCAGGTCATGATCTCACGGTTCGTGGGTTCAAGCCCTGCGTCGCGCTCTGTGCTGACAGCTAGTTCAGAGCCTGGAGCCTGCTTCGGATTCTGTGTCTCCCTCTCTCTGACTCTCCCCTGCTCACGCTGTCTCTCTCTCTCTCTCTCTCAGAAACAAAAAAAAACATTTAAAACACACACACACACATAGAAAAGAGACACACACAGAAAAGAGACACAGACAACAGGAAGAAAAGAAACAACACTGAGCAATCAACTCAATTCAAACTGGATGGAGTTTGGGGAAAGTAATGTTGGCTTTCCTCACTTTTCCTCACTTATCCATGTAATCGTTATGCAGAGTGCCAGCTTCTCCACTGGTTTGGGACTGTGCCGTTAAACAATCTGAAAAACCAGGATTTCCAACTGGTCTTTGAATACAAGAGCTATAGTTGGGGGTGGGGGTAGTTCCTGGCCGGCTCAGCTGGTTAAGCGTCCAACTCTTGATTTTGCCTCAGGTCATGACAGTTCCTGAGATTGAACCCTGTGTCAGGCTCCAGCTTGGGATTCTCTCTCTCCCTCCCTCTCTGCCTCTACCCTGCTCACTCACTCTTTCTCTCTCTCAAAATAAATAAACTTAAAAAAAAAAAAGTGCTGCAGTTGGGCTGTGTCTTCTACAGAATGATGGTAGCACTTCCCCTATTTGCCTGACACTTGGGTTCAAAATGTGTATTCAGAAATCTTCCTTCCCAGTTTTTCAGATATGCCTACTTCCAGATGATGGATATGGAACTTCCTGGATCTCCTTGCGTCTAAAAGCATCAGATGATGAAGAAGGAAAATCTCAAGCCTGAGACTGGAGAGTCACAGCAAGGACACCAAAACTTTTTCAGCCTAACTGTATCTTGTTTAGACACCATTTAGCAAACAATTATTACATGCCAGGCATTGGGCAAAACACTCTGCAAAAATAAATTCCAGGGGCGCCTGGGTGGCTTAGTCGGTTAAGCGTCCGACTTGGGCTCAGGTCATGACCTCACGGTTCATGGGTTCAAGTTCTGCATCAGGCTCTGTGCTGACAGCCAGCTCAGAGCCTGGAACCTGTTTCAGATTCTGTATCTCCCTCTCTCTCTGACCCTCCTGTGCTCACGCTGTCTCTCTCCCTTTCTCAGAAATAAATAAAACATTTTAAAAAATTAAAAACAATAAATTCCAAAAAGTGGTACTTGGCCTTGAAGATCTCACATACAGTATAGAAGGGAAACATGTAAATAAGTAATTATAACAATTCATAGTCATGTAATGAAAGCTCATAAATACTGTGGTAACTTAGATGAATTAGCTGTTCATTTTTTGACTGAGGGGGGGAAGAAGGAAGGAAAGTTCTTGTGGGACCATGGTCCAGCTGGTTCTCCAGCAATGGGCACCTGTTCATTAGGCAAAGGAGTGAGTGAAGGAGGAAAATCATGCCGGGAGAGGAAATAGTATGAGAAAGGTACAGTAAAGGAAAACTGGTTGCAGCCTCTAACCCATAAAGAGTAATTTGGCTGGAGGGATGGGTTGTGAAGGAGGGGGCTGGCACTGAGGCAGAAAAGGTATGTTTGCTTGACAAACCCTATCTATGTAACATCACAGAAAGTTCATATTCTATCATGGGGAAAAGCCACATTTTTAAGCAGGGGAAGATCTCACGGAACTGAATCTCAAATGGACTCCTGTCCACAGCGGTGGGTGAGAGTGGACAATGTGTTGAGGAGGCTGTGGATTCAGGCAGAGATAATGAAAACCAGGTCTAGGGTTCCAGAGCTCAGAATGTGGGGTAAGAGGTCCATTGCTAGCATTTTAATAGAAAAGGTGTGTGTGTGTGTGTGTGTGTGTGTAGGTTTAAACATATATGAACTTATACAACTTTATAAAGATGGATGTATAATTTTTATATCTATCGATAGGCAGATAGATTTTTTTTATATGGATGGAAGGAAGGAAGCAAAGAAGGGAGGGAGACAGAGATAAAGGGAGAAAACGAGGAAGGAAGGAAAAATACCATACACAATAAGCAAAAGTTTAGCTTGTCACTTAGGAAGGAAGCTGTAAGAGACTTCGAGGGAGATGCAGCTGTTCCTTCGGATGCTGCAAAGTTTCACTAATTTATAACATCAGTGTGTGTGTGTGTGTGTGTGTGTGTGTGTGTATGCGCGCACGCGCACGTGTGTGTCGGGAAGGGGTTATGAAAGAGAATAATGGAGGAAGAAAATAAACACAGTATAATTTCTAAGACTTTGAATATCACCAATGAGTCATAAACTGGAATTTCACTTTGTCTTCCCATATTTCCACAATTAGCCTATTCCTGTGCACAAAAAGCACATGGCATATTCCGAAATGACACAAGCTCCTTGCAAGCCCTGAGGAGGGACGCTGAGCCTCGCCTTCCATGCCATCCCCGGAGTATGGACAGAGGTCCTGGCCTATGCACTCAGCCAGCGCTGAGACAAGGCATGGGGGACCTGTCACCTCCTTTCATAACGTTTCTCATATCTTTTCTTCCCTGTAAATTATCCTCTCCGGGCCTTTGCTGAGAGAGAGAATGCTGCTCCCATGTGAATTGAATACCCAGTGCCCTCCATGCATGAGCGTGTCAAGGCTAACCAGGTCTATTGTTCTTAAACAGTGCTGCCAGAGAATTGTCTCCTTGTGCAGAATGATGCTGGAGAGATAAAAATATCTTTCATTTCTATAGTGCTATGCATCTTAAAGTGTGTTCCACATTTTGCGAACTATATATAGGCTCAATTCATTACCCATCCCCATAAAATACAGCCAGAGCAGTGGCAGGCACATGCCAGATGTTTGACAATGCTTTAATAACACAGCGAAGAAGAAGTTAAATTGGATTCTGAAAACAGGAAATGGGATGTGGGGCACTGGGTAAAACTCTACCATTCATTCAACATTATGGGCTGAGTACCTACCACCTACCAGGGCAAGAGCTGGTGGGCAATTGTGAATCGAGGAGGCCCCGCTTCTGACCTCGTGCAGCTGCCGAGATCGCGAGGAAGATTCACAGGCAGACCCATTTTCCTGTCAAGTAAGCTTTGCGTTAAGACGGGGTGAAAATATCAGGTGCCGTGGTCCTTATTGCCTTTAAAGGGAATAAAGCTAGCCACCTTGGTATTGGCATTCCCTTGCTTTAATAAAAGATCTGCCCCCAATGCAATTATAGAATATATGCTGAAGAAAGGCAGTTCTGGATCCCAGGATCCAGGCTGCGTGTGGGGCATGGCTCTGGGGAAAATAAGCAAGGAGGGAAACCACAAGGTGAGAGGGCTGGGGAAAGACTGAGGACGCTCAGAGCAGGAATATTCTGGAACAGTTTGGGGAATAACAGTGACCAGTGAGAGCAGAGGGATCTATGCAGATTCCGGGGCTGTCCAACTTGTTTTATCATTAGTCACTCACTGTCCCCTGCCCTGACACTTGGAGCCCTGTGGAAGGGCCTCCAAATCTCTCCAGGCTGAGCGGCACAACCAACTCATTAAGAAGTTACAAAAGTTTGGTGTGTCCAGGCCAGAGCCCAGGTCAATAGTCTCACCATGATCCCTTCACTCAGGCTTGGTCTTAGGTGAATCAGGGGGCACAGACTTATCCTGCCCTTTGGGGGATGTTTCTGAAAGCTGGACACCTGGTCTTCAGGGCCCTTCTGCCCTAGAGACTGACCATGGAAGCACATCTTACCATGTTATCATTCACCTCCACAGACCCAATCAAGAAATTTGGCTCAGGGGTGCCTGGGTGGCTCGGTCAGTTGAGCGTCCGACTTCGGCTCAGGTCATGATCTCACAGTTTGTGAGTTTGAGCCTCTCGTCGGACTCTGTGCTGACAGCCAGCTCAGAGCCTGGAGACTGCTTCGGATTCTATATCTCCCTCTCTCTCTGACCCTCCCCTGCTCACGCTGTCTCTCTCTCAGAAATAAATAAAACACTAAAAAAAAATATTTTAAAAAAGAAATTTGGCTCAGATACTGAAAAAGAAATCAGCTAGAAGATTGTGACTGTCCCTGCCACCCAGGGAGGACCCCTGAAGACCACTTGGGTCTCTGGAAGTATATGTGGCTTTGAGCCTTATTGACTTACCCAGGACAGAGTCAGATTACCCTAAACTCCCTGGAGGGGACTGTTCAAGATGTGCTTCAATCCCTGGACAAGAAGGTATTAGCCAGCACTGGCAGGATATATGAAAAACAAAAGGAAATGTGGTTTATAATGTATCTGTGCAACAAATATTGTGAAGAGGCATTAAACAGGAAATTCTCCACTCGTGATGACGGCCTGTCTCATAAAACAGCCTCTCCTTCTTCCTCTATTTATCCAGGGTGGTAACACCTTGGGAACACAAGAAGACAGGGAGAGGGCGCCCAGCCATCCGGAGCAGTGCAGGGCGGCCAGGAGAGCAGGGCAGTGCAAACCCAGGACCCAAGTTGGCGTTCTGGGCTCCGTCTCAGCCGGGCAGCTTCCTGTAGGGCCTCAGGCAAGTGGGCCTGAACAGACCCATGCAGAAAAGGATCCAGCCTGACAGAAAACCTCCAGGGCAATTTCTATCCTATTAAAAAGCCAATGAGATGTTTCATGTTTTTCCCCCATGTATGCGCCTGCGTTTACTTCTCCCGAACTAGAGGACAAACTTTCCAAGAACAGGAATTCATGTATTCATTCCACACGTCTTTATTAAGTACCCAAACAGGCCCTTGTACAAATGGAGGGAAGAATAAATATTACAGGCATCGGACTAACATCAAGGGAAAGGTCACTGGAAAATAATGATGAGCCAGGGTCGGCTCGGTCTGTGGGAAGGCTGCTGAGGGCACTGGGCGGCAGTAACCCCACAGTGCTGTGTCTGCAACCCTCCCGCCTCGCCTCTTTGTCCCAGACCTCAGGAAATTCGAGGGGCACGCTCGCTGCCAGGAGAGCAGGGCTTGGGAGCAGCCCTGCGGAGACTTGGCCCTTCTGAAGCCTCTTGGCCAGCGAGCAGCAGAATCTGGAGCCAGTCCTATTCTCCGCGGGATCCGGCCTCCGCGTATCTAATGCACGCCAGAGTCGGGTGGTTCAAAGGGCACAGGACTGGGCGCGAAAGGCCCTGGGGAAGGGGGCTGGGGACTGATGAACTCGGCCTCCCGGGCTATGGTCCAGGACAAGAAATGCTGGAGAGGATGCCACCTGCTGGTGAGGGACCCGGGTTTCCTGGCTCGCGCTGTGGGCGCATCCGAGACCTGGAGCCGGCATGTGCACAGAACAAGAATCCGGGCAGTTTTCCAAGTGGTTGGCTCTGTGTTGTCTCTTTAGGGCTGTCACCTCCACGGGGTCGTGCCCAGAGTCCCGGGCTCTGGACGCGCAGGCTCCCACGGTGGGGGTGGGGGGCGGTCTTCCTCTTTCCCTCCCCTCCACTTCCCTCCCCTCCCCTCCATTTCCCTCCCCACGCCTCGCCGCGCCGCGCACTCCGAGGTCTAAGACTCTCCACTCTTCTCCATCAGGTGGAGCCGTCCGCGCCGCCCGCCCCCCGCCTTGCCGGCGAACGCAGCGCCAGGAGGTTAACCGAGCCCCCGAGGAGGTGAGGCCAAGGACCGGCCTGGCGGAGATGGCCGGGCCGCCGTCGAGGCTGGCGCCAGAGCCCGGCCGGCTGTGGGTCCTGCAGGTACCGCTGTCGTTCTCGCCGCCCCACGTGGTGGCTGCCGAAGATTGCCGTGGTTTTTCCGGCACTCAGGCTTGAAACGCCTCCCGGTCGTTTTAGAGGCAGGCAGCTCACCACTTAATCCAAGCTTCCCCCCCCCACCTTTCTGCCGGAGACCGGAGGCTGCGGGGAAGGGGGCGGAGGCGGGGAGCTTGGGGGGGGGGGGGCGGAGAAGGGAATAGGTCCAGATGGCCAGGGGGATGGGAGCCAGTTTGAGGGTCATGAGGCCAGCCTCAGGGACCAGTGGGAGAGCAAACCAAGGACCTTCCAACCTCAGATTCCTACCATCCCTCTCCTGTCCAATACTGTGTGTGTGTGTGTGTGTGTGTGTGTGTGTGTGTGTGTGTATGGTGGGCACACGCCTGTATGCCGGCCTGATTTTCATGTATGGCACAGTTCACTAGCTTCCTGACCCCGGTTTTGTAATATTTCCCTGGGGGCCGAATTAAGCAAATCTGGGCCCCAGGCCACTTAGGAATTAGCAGTCAAAGTGAAACAGCCGCTTAAAGGATAAATGTTGGTGAAATCACCAATGTTGCTTTGGGAGGTACACTCTACATTCTTATATTATTAGTCGTATTCACTGCCAAGGCTTGCCTTAGGAATGGTGCTCACACCTTACGTTTCTCCCCGCACCCAGGAGAGCCCGTGGAGAGCTCCCATTCAAGTTACGGCACTATACGTGCCATGTTCTCACTCTTAATATGTTGCCTGGCACGGGTTGTTTAGAATGATCCTTCACCTTGTGCATGTGTTTGATTTGCCTCTTCTTTTTCATTGCGTGGTCTGTCATCAGGTTGGCAGCTAATTTAGCTGATAGGGTGCCTCTTTGGGGACCTCTTAGTTTCTGTTGCTCAGCATTTCTTTTTCCCCCCAAAGCTTGCTTACAAATTTCCCTTTGATGTGTTTAACAGCCTCTAAGGGATGCAGTTAAATAAACTATTAAGTTAAGAATAGAAAAGTCAACAAAGCAGACACCTACTAATTTGTAGATCTTTGATGTCAACTACCAGATGTAAGCTCCTACCAGCACACGCTGTCTCTTGGGGCCCTACCCCTCTTGTTCATCAATACCAAGGGATACATTTTAAAGTTAACATCCATATGGAAACTTGGGAGTTGGAATGTGCCTTGAAGTCAGCAAAATCCCCCAAGTATGTAAAATACTGATGGAAGGAAGGCTAAGAGTTTCCCAGAAGACCTCCCCAAGGTCCAGCGATGGAAGAAAGTAATGGTTGGTTTTATATAGAAAGGCACACATCGAGAGAGCATCTTTCATTTTTCTCTTACTCTTTACCCCCCTCCTTCTTCTAGTAATGTTGCACATTAGGTGTGGTTGTGACTATCCTTATAGTTTGTATCTTCGCTATATCCTCTGCTTCCACACTGTGCTGTGAGCTCCCCAAAGCATGGTCTGTGCCTGAGGTTTTATTTCCCCCAGTGCCTGCATATCCCAGCTATATCTAAATGTCCGTCAAGGAAATAGGGCTAGGTAAGTTCACTTTGTTTTCCTGGAGAAGACGGAGTTTGATTTGAGTGAGGGTTTCCCGACAGGTAAAAAGACCTGAAGGTTCTTGGGAGGCAGTTGCCTGTGACCTTGGCCTCTCCTTCGCAATAGGATTCACAGCACCTCTTGGAGAAAAGACACTCTCGGAGTGGTGGAGTGCTTATTAGAGGTGAGGCTGCAAATGCCAAGACAGGCTACTCCCCTCTCTTTTTTAGGAAAGGCACAAACCGGGATGGTGACGATAATAACAAATGGGCATCTGTCACATACCTGCTTGATTTCCCTCCCGTTCCTTCATTTTGTTTTGTAGGAGCAGTGCAAAGCCAACTAAGGTCTAAAGGTTCGGGTTTTATTACCTACCTCCCCCTCCTAGGAAAGTCTCCAAAAAAAAATGCAAAACGTGCTTATCTCTTCCCCAACTCCGGAGACTCCCGCTGCACCCATTGGCCAAGTCCTTCCTGGGGAAAGATGCTTCCCCCTCCCCGCCCCCCCCCCCGCGGCTTCCCTTTCCCTTTCAGCGGGTTCCCAGCCTCCTGTGCAGAGGCAGGGCATGCATATTTTAATGCGTGTGCATGCATAGAGTCATCCTTAACTTCACTCCCGTGGAACAACATATGTGGTGTGGACAAAAAGTCGTCTGCTCCCTGTTCAAGATGCCTTTTGGTCAATAATGGTGACAAAAGCTGAATTTCCCCCTACATAGGGGGGGGAAAGGGAAGGAGAGAAAGAACAGAGCCTCCCCCCCTCCGCCCTCCGCTTTGCGTAGATCTCCTTTTTCCAAGTGTTTCCTCTTTAATTATGACCTGTTTCCCCTCCTTCTCCCCCCCGCCCCAGCTTCAGTGAAAGGAGCCCTTCTGTCACTCGTCACTGGCTCCCTCGCCCGCCCGCTCGCGAGCTCGCTGTGGGAGGAGCCCGCGGAGGAAGCCGTGAGCCCGGGCTGCCGAGAGCCACAGAATGGATCTGCTCCGAGCGGGGACGGCGCTGACGACCCCGGCTTCCCGCGGCGGCTAGGAGCCCGGCCACTGGCCCCGCGGGCTGCGGAGACCCGGAGGCCCGAGGAGAGCGGGGGCGGGGGCGCCGCGCGCGGACTCGGACGCCCGGACAGACAGATGGTTGGCGCGAACCCGGGAGGACCGCGGCGGAGGCTGAGCACGGCGAGCCGCCCGGGGCGAGAAACTAACTGCAAACCCAAGTTGCCCCGCCGGCTTCCCCTCGCTGCGCTAAGGAATGAAACCTTTCCAGCTCGATCTGCTCTTCGTGTGCTTCTTTCTGTTCAGTCAAGGTAGGACCCCCGCGCGCGGCCGGAGTTGCAAAGAAAGTGGGCTGGGTCGCCAGGGCGCGGGAGGCTGAGGGCAGGAATGTGGGCCGGCTTCGGAAACTCGAACGGATCGATGCGTCCGAGAGGCGCTGGCATTGCTCCTTTGCCGTTGCAAATGCAACAGAATGGTACTGTTTATTTTCCTTTGGAAGGCAGGGGGGTGTGGGAGGGGTGACTTTCTCCGCTCGCTTGTCAACATCCAGCTCAAACTCTCCGATGCAAATGAGTTCTTTATGCTCCGGGTATGTTAATTAGGCAGTGGCTGTGTGGCTCTGCCGCTTTGAACTTCGGGGCACCTCGGCTTCTTCAGTCGCAGGCTGGAGAAGGAGAGGGCAGGGAAGGAGGGCTTTGTTTCGGTGGATATTTCAGCTCCAGTAAGGTCTGACTTGCCTGAGTGTATTCCGAAGCGAGTGTGTGCGGCTGCAGATTACCGAATGCACCGTGGGGGTAATTTGCAGTGGTTGGGAGAAGCTTGTCAAGAGTTTTCACTGAATCTCATCGGGTCCTCTGAATGACGCTGAATTCTGAATCCTACACAACCCTGGATTCGGGGTCTAAAATGCAGTTTCGCCCCTGGTGCTGATTGTTTCCTTTCTGCAGCCCAGCAGGGGCAGGGAGACTGGTGGACTTTTCTGCAAAGAACTTTGCCACCGCTGGGCTGGCTCCCTGCCCCTGGGAGCCTTGGGGCCAGGCAGTGGTGAAGGGAGGGGAGGGCAGCCTGGGGAGGGACTGCCAGTGCCCGCTTAGCCAAAGGCATCAAAAGTCACCTGTGGAATTGAGTGTGAAGGGGATAAGTAAATCGGCTCCTTCGCACTCTTGTGGAATGCCAATGCCGCCTCTGCCATCTGAGGCAACATTTGTGCCAGCCAGCACGGCTCCGGGAGGGACAGGGCTCTCTCAGAAAAATCCACAACAGAGCATGTCCATCTGTTGATTAAATGAAGGGTAAAAGTTTTCAGGGAAGCAGCGCATCGCCATGGGTGGCTGGCTTTGCAAGCAAACAGCGGGTCTCCTTTTCTCTCCCTGTCAGGGAGAAGCCAAATGTAAGCAAAAACCCACGCCTCCTTCCTCTGCTTCTTGCACTGGTCTGTGTGGCCACTGCAGATTCCCCCCTTCGCAAACTTTGCCTATGACCATCCTCATTACACCGGCGGTGGGGGGGGGGGGGGTGGCGGCTTTCTGCCCAACGGTATGTATACAGCCACCCCTGTACATAACGATCATGTGCGCGCGCGCACACACACACACACACACACACACACACAGAGGCACACATGCTCTTGCATTCATATGGTTGTGTGCATCTCACCAGGACTCCCTACAACAGCAGGAAGATAAATTGCCTTCCCTCGAGTTTTCAGGCTGAATGAATAAGAACTATCTCAGCACACTGGTACAGAAACAGTTTGGGTTCTATTACCGTTTTGTGAGATTACCCTCTTTCTTGGATGCCTGTCTGCTTGCTTATGGGCACACGCGCGCGCACACGCACGCACTCCTGTTCTCCTTTGCCTCTTACCAATTTACTCAGGAAGTTGCATGTAGAATCACTAAAAGGAGGAGCCCACCGCACCCCTCCGCACATGTTCATGGGAGCAGTGCATGTTTTAATCAGTCCGTGTGTTGTTAGTAAGCTTGAGCTCTGATTCCCATCTAGATTGGTGTAAGAAGCCTCTGGCGTCTAAGTGCCTCTCTGGCTGTCTGAAGCATCGCAGTGTGGGCATCTTCCGCCTTTCTTATCCCTTTCTCAGCACCGAGCTATTTCTTCGCTGTCTCATATGAATCTTTAAATATTTACCTATGGAGGTTAAATGCTCCGTTTCATCTACCCTTAGCCCTGAGAGCACTAGGAAGAAACCACATATTGTGCAATGCCTAGTTTCTTGTTATTCCTGAGTGCTCTGAGCTTGGCCAGCACTGTGCGCCCTACCAACTGGCAGATGTCATAGCCCACGGTGCTCCAAAACAGGCCGAAAGAAAGACAATGAGACAGAGTGAACGCAGCCGGTCAGAATCCCCTCCATCCCTAGACACTGTACGTTTTGTGAGTAGACAGCCTCTAATGACAGGGATTCAGGGCTAAGAGGGACAATTTTTGTGGACTTTTGCAACACGATAGCTTCTGACTTGTTCGGTAGACATATGTTTTAATGGGAATGCTGTTTGGAGTGTCATGAATTCCCCAGAGGATTCTGTTTGACCCCCTGCAAATCTGTGATTAGTTCATATCCTGTGCCCACCTCTAGAGTACCATATATTTGTCAAGTTATTAGCCAGAGCGGGTCCACTTCCAAGAGGTCACGAGGGGACAAGTCCGCAGGCTGTAGGTGACACCCGCGGACATGGACATTGCCCTGAGTGAAGTCGCCCCCTGCCTGGCATGCCGCGCCTGAGCCACCCGCCTGAGCCACCCCTCCTCCTCGGCTACTTTCGGAGCAAATGTGCAGAGACTCGGGGATGCCCCTCCTCTCAGAGAAAACAAATGTCCAGGGCTCTTTTTAGGCCTTTATCTGGCGCTCTGGTGACACATCCATCTGCTTCCCAGCACCTCTCACACCGGGAGCCTATGTGTCATGTTAGAGTTTCTGGAAACACAGTTCTCGGGCTTCGCTGCTCCACAGCGAGGGAGTGCGCCCGACAGTGCTCGGAAGACTTTGATGCCAAAACACTGAAGTAAAAACTCCTAAAGTCCCTCTCTTCTAATCCGTCCATGACTGGTTCACCTTTACATTTCTTCATAACCCTTTAGAGGGTGAAGTTCAAGTATAACTAATGTCAGTGATAATGCTGTATCCCCTCTTCCTTTAAAGTTTGGGCTTTAAGTATAGATGGAGATTAAATATTCATTTCTCCTTCCTAAGGTGGCACTGAGAGGCCAAATGGCATCCCTCCATTTCTGCCCCAGCCAGCGTCCCTGGGCCCGCCACCCCCCATCCCGAGAAATGGAGGGCTGCCAGTCTGTGCTGCGGGTGGGTTTCTCTCTTGCTGGGGACACCTCTTCCATCAGCTGTCAGGACCACGTGCGTTATACAGAGAGGGATAATGTCACAGCACAATTTGCCTCCCGCAGAGAAGAGGCATGTTCTGCCCCTGGGTGAAAAGGAATCGATTCTCTTGTCATCCATAAAGTTAGAACTTGCTGTATTTTTGTTCCCTTTATCATTTCAGTTGGCCCACAACGACCTCCCTCCGTGCCCCCCTTCCCTTTCCAGAGCCATCCCACCCAGCCTGCCCATCCACCTCTTCCGTAGATGTGGAGGGCTGGTGTTCTAGCGGGAATGAAGACCCCGGTTTCCCAGCAGACCTCAATGGTGAGACAGTCCGGGGGGATTGTGCAAGGATGCAGAGATGGCGCCTCGAACTTAGACGCTCTTTGGAAACTCATTCTCCTCCCTGCTCGCTGACCTTTTTGTCTAGCACTCCCTGGGAGTGTGGTCCCGCCTAATTACTTTGTGGGTCTGAAGGTTCCAGGTCTGGAGAACGCAGACCTCTTGTTGGATTGACCTGTATGCCAGGCTGCTCCAAACGTGTTGGGGTGGAAGTGAAAACTCGCCTTTACCTGTCCATGGCGTCCCTGAGCTGAGGATACGTCGGGGGTGTCACCTCGCCCGTTGGGAAGACTAAGTGACTTGCTCTCCTGACTTGCTGGCAGGAGTCACCAAAAGGGCTGTCACATGGCTACCAGAGGAGCAGAGAGGTTCATGGTGACATGACTCTCCAAGGGAATAGAAGAGCCTGAAGCAGATGCAGGGCAAATAGCTTGTGGGTGGAGAGAGCCAGCTGGGATGAGGGAAGCCACAGGGGATGACAGGAAGCATGCAAAGGAAGGAGGCCTCAACTTGCAAGAGACTCCCTTGGGAAAGGGGCGGGCCACTAGAAGATAGCCTGAGCACGTCAGAGGCAGCCAAAAGAATGGAGGGATCCTAGGGCGCACAGGCTCAGAACGCATTAGAATAAGAAATCAGGAGTGAACAGCAGTATAGCAAACATTTCCCTTTGCCCGGAACTGCGATATAACAGAAGATGAGGCAAGTAGCAAGTGCACCCCAAGTGACGTGACGTCTTGTCTAGGGGAGGAAGAATAGCTTCTTTTGTCCTAGAAGGTCAGGGCACAACTGCCAAGGGTGTGGGACCACTTCTTTAACAGATCTTCTGGGTGAGGGCGGCTGGGACACTTCTCTGGCGTGGGGCTGATCTCTGTGTCTGCTGCCCAGCAGGGAGCTCTGGGTTGCCAGCCAGACCTATTGAGGAAGGCAGAGAAACTCCCCAGGGGAAGAGGGGTACGGGGTGGGGTCAGAGCCTTCACCCTGCACTTACAGGACACGGAGGGGGGCCTCCCTGTTGGGTTACAAAGAAGGCTCTGTCTTGGAACATGGCAGCAGTGAGCCGGGCATGGCACCGAGGAGCCACTCTCCCTGGTGTGCCTGGGGTTGGTAGGAGCCAGGGCCAGCAGGAGACCAGCAGGATCCGGGTGGAGCAGGGGATTAGGCTGAAGATGCAATTTTTCTTTTTTTGTTCGGCCCAGTGGGGGTGATTTAGGCGGCATTATATTGCAGACCCAAAAAAGCACATGAATAATCCAGAGTGAATTCAAGAGATTTCAATAGCAAAATAATAACAATACTAATGATACCTTTGATTTGCAGAGTACTTTTCTTCCAAGGAGATAAAAAGATAAACTGTTTTGGAAACATGAACAAGGAAAAGAAAATTGCCTGCACAGAGGAGTGGGCTGGGGCGGGGGGGAGGGGATTGGGGGGGCCTAACAGCATTCACGTTAGGGTCTCTTGTAACCCCAGGGTGGGGAGGGAGTTACATGGGCGCGGGCATCATTTCTCAGCCGTAGTCTTTATCCTTCTAAGACCCTGAAATAACTTTTAGGCGAAACACCAATGCAGGCATTTTTAATTGGGGGTCACCTTAGAAAAAGTGAGGCCCTGTACCCCATCTGTGCCTGGGAGCAGGGACGCTCTAATTCAGCAGTAGGGAGGGTCCTAAAGATCATGAGCAGGCTGGACTCTTCCCACCACCACCATCTTGATTTCATGGTGATCCTTGAAGCATGGCGACTGGGGCTCCAGTCTTCCCACAGGTCAGGGGGCACCCCAGTGTTCATGGAGCCGGGGCTGATGGGGCTTCAGCTCTAGGCATGTCTGCATTACTTCTGTCCACCGGGAGTGAGGCAGTGTCCTGGCCCCAAATGTACTAGCTTTACACTGTTTTCCAAATAGAGTTTTCATTTCCAGCGAGGGGAGTGCTCCAGACCCCCCTCTGCATCGAGGCACAGAGCTGTCCCTAATGTCACTGCTTTTTCCCTGGGGACAACTATAAACTACAGTTAGGTGTGCACTTCCGATAAGAATATAGATACCTAGGGGCGCCTGAGTGGCTCAGTCAGTGAAGCAGCCGACTTCAGCTCAGGTCATGATCTCATGGTTTGTGAGTTCGAGCCCTGGGCCAGGCTCTGTGCTACAGCTCGGAGCCTGGAGCCTGCTTCAGATTCTTTGTCTTCCTCTCTCTCTGCCCCTCCCCTGGTTGCGCATGCGCACACGCACACACACACATACACACATGCTGTGTCTCTCTCAAAAATAAATAAACATTAAAAAAAAGAATATAGATGCCTTACAGATCATTGGAATACTTTTCCCACATTCACGCAAAGAATGCTATGTCCTGCTCTCTGCTGGAGCTTGGGGATTAAGTGTGGAAGAGCTTCAATGTTCCACACACTCTCAGAACCCACGCTGTTGCCATAGAGTAAGGATCTCCACCACCATATTTAGCATGAACGTGAATTAACTTCTTGCTCCTGAGCCACTGAAGGAGCTAGGGATCAAACATTGTGCTTTTCCCCTTTTCCTCTTCTCCTGACTGTAAAAATGAGTACTCTGGCTGTACATTTCTAGAAGTCAGTAAATGTCAATATTGGATAAGTGTTTCCTTTATATCACTGCAATTTAGCATAAGCTGCTTGGAAACAAATGTCTTCCGCAAGCATACAATGTTTCCATGAGTACACAGTCAACACCACTACGAGGATTAAATAAATGTCAGCTTTCCTTGGGTAAGCTCTTAACAAGGCAAAGCCATGGAAATAGTGGCCAGCATTGGTGAATTGTGCTCCCTGCAGAATTACTCTGTTGTGGCCCTGGCTGGGGCTTGGAGGGGAGAGTGCACACTCCTCCATCTCCTTTCTGGAAATACAGGCAAGGAAGGAGCTAGATATAGATGCCTGCCGCATGTCATGGGAAGTTCCCCCTAATCCCTCCCCACAGTCTAGAAGCCTCTCCAAATTCTTCCCATCTGTGACCCCACTCTACACACACACATACCACTTATTGCTAAAGTGTAGCGATGTCCAGAACTTACAATACATCTGCCATTTTCCAGAAATGGGAGGTGAACTCTCACTGTAATCTTCCAACCAGCATTGGTTTCCTCCTTGGCAGAGTGAGATAGATTTTACCTGAGGCCGTGTTTTTGAAAATTGAAACCAAAACTACCACGGCATGGGTAGTCAGTATCAAAAAGATGCGTGAATATCAGGCTGAATGATCAAGATGGTCTACTTACTTGGTCTGTGTTCCCTGGACAGTTAGCGCAAGTTCAGTGTCTTTCTAACCAATGCCTAGAAGACAGGAATTTGAAATCTGACACTGAAGCACAGTGATGACAACCGTGCCTTGCATTCATCTTTCCACACTTTATCCCCAGGGGCTCCATGTAGCTGGTGTTTCTGAGAGCCACATTCTCCCAGTCCTTCCTTTGTGATCAAATAGCACCCTGTGACACTGAAGCCCAGCCCTCGGCCACTTGGCCAACACTCATTGTGGGCCTACTGTGTGGTGGCCACTGTGCTGGGGACTTTTGGTTCAAAGACCCCTGAGACAGTATTTCTGCCCCAGTGGGGTCAGTCTGGTCAGGGAGTAGACACTTTGACCCATGGTCACAACATGATGGGCTCAGAGTTGTCAGGAATATTCTGAGAGCAGCTGAAATGGCCCAGGGCATCAGAAAAGGCTGTATTGATTTCAGGGGATGTCTGGGAGCCCTCGTGTTTCAGGCTGTGCCTTAGATCATATGCAAAAGAAAGCAAGCAGGATAGAATGCCATATGTTCAAATGCAGTGGGTAGTGTGGGTGCTGGAATGGGAGTGTTTTGGGGATAGTAAGAAGCTTGGGAAAGAGACGGTCAGCTTGTCATAAATACCATGCTAAATGTTTGATCATGGACTATCAGGATTAAATCCACCTTTAGAAACATTGTTGGTAGCTTTGGGTCTACACTCCTCTCTGTGTCTTGGGTCCCATGGACAAAAAATGGGGAAGAATCTTCTTGGTTTTCCCTGTTTTCTATACGGGAATTGATGGAAATGTACGCACCCTTTCCAGCTCATCTTCTTCCATAGCTAGTATCCAAAGGGGTGGGAAAAAGTGAGCAAGAGGGTAAGCATGGAGGAACTGACCTTAACTGTTAGAGGAAGGCAGAGAATACTAGGTAGATGTACACTTAAGGACAGTGTGTTGGATACAAAATGTGGAAAGGAATATAGACACACAGAAGCCAGGACGACTGGGTACACAGTGGATTGTTAGTCTGATGGCGTGCACCAGGGAATGGGATTTACCCATTCTGGGACGCAGGGAGGCTAGCCTCACCTTGATGACGAACAGTAAACCAGGTAGGGAGACCAGAACAAAAATGAGATAAGTAAGAAATGCCTAGAGACCTTTTGCTGATGATTTCCTTGCTGTTCTGGAGAAAAGCAATGCTGGCTTTGGGGAAAACAAAGTTACAGGCTAAGTGATTCTACTCAGAAGATGTTAGAGATGTTTATAGGTCTCTACCATCAAGTAACCTTTCTTTCAAGACTAAAGATCATCAGATCTGCTCACATGTTCCATACTTAGGCCCGTTCTCATCAGGAGTTGGTGAGGACTAAGGACAAGCTAGACAGTGAAGCAAAGCCTGCACTGTTTTGCAAGAAACAGACAGTGACGTTTCTCAGACTGTTGATATTTGCTCTCCTGTCTAACTCTAGCCCATTGAACAGTCTCCCATTGCTGAAAGTGTTCTGACTACAAGTAGAATTCGGGCTACCAAGAATTGAAGAGTCAATTCCCAAGAAATGGATCAAAGAGTTAGACTGGATGTACTCCAAGTCCTCTCCAACCCTAAGATTCCCTGAATCTTATCTATTAGCAACAGCCTATTGATTTGGGCTCATAAATTCCTAGAAAGTAGATGACATGTTACAGATGTCTTTGTTCAGCACATTTTCTTGTCAATTCCAGGCAAATCCTTTTGGTTGTTGGTGGTGGTAATAGTGGCAGTAATAATGATTCCATGATGATGATGATGATGATGATGAGCATTGATACAAAGCTTCACAAGCTGTAGAGGGCCATTCACAAGCATTGCTTCTAGCATGAGAGGCAGCTGTCATCACTGTCAAACCTTCTGAAAGGTCGTGTCCTTTGACCAGAGTCACTCACATCTGGTTCACTTTTTCATATGGCCTGATGCTTCTCAAGATGCAGGTAGACTCAGCTGCTCCAAATCACCCACAACTAAAAATTGCATAAAAGATTCTAAGCTGTGGCATAATGTGTGGGAATCTTGAGGCATAGAAAAGGATTTCAAGGATTTCTTGTGAAAGCCAGGGAGCTAACCTTCGAACCATGACCTAGCTCTGCAGCTCTATTTTTTGATTCCACACTCTTTCTGAATGGATTCCTTCATCTTTTGGCATTTGGCTTTACCTTGAGGGCATAAGGTTTCCCAGGGGAATTAAAGGCCAGCCTCCCGGGCTGAATAGTGACCAAAGAAATGTTGCTTGGGTAGTTCCTTTTGGAGCTGTTTTAACCCCCCCCCCCAAAACAAAACAAAACAAAACAAAAAAACCCAACAAAACAAAACAAAAACAAAAAAGGCAATGGCAGTCAGGAACTTTTATTCTCTTCATTGGTTGATTAAAATATCCATTTCTTTTATCCATCCACCCATGTGGATGCCAGGCCCGCTATTCGGCACATGGAAGACTCTGAACAAATGTTGAAATATTGGACTGAATGGGGAGACACAATGAAAGGAAGAGAAAGCAGTCTAACATCACAAGTGCAGGGGCTGACAGGCCTCCACAGGAAGTCAGAGGAAGGATCCCAACTCTCCAGAGCGGGAAGTTGTTCCTGTCTGAATAAAGCATTGAATGCCCATTGGGTCACCAGGGACGCTACCAAGAGAAACATCTCTGGCAAGCCACCCCCTCCTCAGGTTCAGAAAAAACAAAAAAACAAAAAAAACAAAACCCAAACAAACAAACAAACAAAAAACCCCAGCCCTGTCCTTCTGTTTTTTAATGCATGTCAGTTCCCATTTCTGTCAGTCACCTGTAGGTGTCACAGGTGACTCTGCTCTGGTGCAGTGTGACAGCCCACCTGTCACCCTTGGCGATGCTGGGAGCTATGACAGCTTCAGAGTGGCACTGGGGCCAGGTTGGCTCATCATGCAGGCAACCAGGGGACAGAAACGTAGAGCGTTCTCCTGGAGACCCATCCCAGGTACTATGGGAGAAGTGACTGCTGCCCTCCCTGCCGCCTGACCCTGGTGACAGAGAGAGACTGACTGCCCGTTAACCTCCCAGTGGCGTTAGCCTACATCATACTCTAGGACTCTTTTCCATACCTGGCTACCTGGCTGAAGGATGCTGGGCCTACCCCACATTCACAGGGGGTCCCATTTCATCAGGGAGCTGGCCTCCGAAGCCTTTTCCTTACAGAGGACCCTGCACCCGGGTGAGGGGCCATGGTCTGGGCCTGTTCTTCCCTTGGGTTCACATCAGGCAGGAACTGGAAGAAGGTTTGGGGACGGAAAAACCAGAGAGCTCTGCAGTTCCTGCATCCGCCTGATGGTGGCAGCAGCAGCGCTTGCAAAGCCCAGGAGTGAGCTGAGCTGAGGCCCAGGGAGGCCCTTAGTGGCAAGAAGAGCCAGGCTCGCTAGTCAGGGTGCCTGGCCCTCCTCAGCCCACCACGGTGGGACTGGGGCATGGAAAAGGCACAGAGGCACAAAAGGCACCTTCCAGATGGCAGCAGCTCAGGTCCTTTTTTGCTGTTTCTGATGGATGTGAGGGCTGAGTGCTAAGGAGAATGTCTGAGAAAAGGTAGGTGGGGTGCAATTAAAATTGCCCAGGGGCGTGAAGGAGCTGCAAAGAGAGGGAACAGGGGACACCTCAGCTAGCTGTCCATTTCCATGTGGCACATGTTTTCCTACTCTGGTGTCTCCCCTGTGGGTGACAAGTGCATCATCCCCCCTGGGGCAGCTGGCAGCCAGCAGCCCTGCTTCCCTGGACCCAGAGCCCCCAAAGTGGGCCCACTGCCCTCTCTTCAAGTGTCTGCCCTTGAATAACCCTGAAGCCAATAGATCTGCTACTGCTCCCCTCTCCTGCTGAAAAACGCAAAACAAATAGTTGCTAAAATTAGTCCTCGTTATTCCTGATCTCCCCAGCAGGCTGAAGAGGTGCTACTCTGTTTTCATCTCTGGTCGGAAACAGACACCATTAAAACACATCATGGTGGGCAGTGTTGTTTGGTTCAGAATGCAACTTACCAGGCAAGGTAGCCTGATCCTGATGGCAGGCCCTGGAAGCCAAGGAGGGTAGCAGCTTGCCTTTTTCACCTTTGGAGGATTGCCAGGGAAGATGTGTCTCAGAGTTTATGTGCAGCATAAACTAATATCGAGGGGCATAGGGTGATAAAGGGTGAGGCCATCACTGGAGCAGTTCACTCCTTGTGTTCTCTGTGTGGCTCAAGTGGCTGGTAGACTGGCCGTTTGTGCTACTTTATTTGCTATCCATTAAGTTTGGGTTGCTGGTAGGATTATAGGTGAGAATTGCTTAAACCCCAGCGGCCTTCTGCACCTGAATCAGCTTTTTCACTAGCAAGGTGAGTTGCCATCGGGCCAAACTGTCCGTGCTCACACTGTCTGTCTTCCTGGGAGCCGGGGGCAGGGGGGCGCGTGTGCTGAGGGGTTGGTGAGAAGGTAGGATCGCTGTGTCCATTTTATCAGTGTAGTTTCCCCGGCACATGGAACGTGACTTCTTGAACATCTCAGGAAGAAAACTTTTTGCCTAGAATTTGCAAAGCTTCGTTTCAAACTGTGCGGGTCAGTAAGGAAAAACAGAACTGTGTACTCCGAGAATTTGCTAACAGTAATGGAGATGCTTCTCCTGCCCATAGAAAAAGATGTTATACCAACGTGGTGTGTGCTGGTGGCTCTGCTGCTTTCCTGGCCCCTTGCTCTGGCCACCTGCTCCCCTTTCTCCTTTCATAGACATGGCCTTCATTTTAGGGCATTGGGATCCCTCCAATGGGATCCCCAAAGCTGAATGGGAGAGAGGGGAAATGGTGAGAATAGGAAAGAATCAAAACCTGTAAACGGGCTTCAGATACCAGCCACAGAGTGTCTCTCTCCACTACTAACGCCTTGTGGTTGCTGCCTTGGACCGAGCCGTGAGGAGGCATCATTGAGACCTAGAGCTAAGTTTGCCAAGCTTTGCATGCATTCCCCTATATCATCCTCCTAGCACCCCAGTAAAGCAGGGATTAGACTCCTGATGCTTTGATTACATTCCATTATGAGGTTTAGATTCCTTAACTTCCTTCCTTAACCCACACATTCCATAACCTTGCCTCTCTCCCTACTGGTGAGTGATAGGATGACCATTTAGACACTCCTGCCACCCATCTCTCAGGAGGAATGCCCTTCGACTGGTACCTCCACAGCTGAGTGACTTGGCAGCATGGCACAGAGCCCCTGGCCCAGCCAAAGATACCCCTCCTTCACAACGTGCTAGGCTTGGGAAGAAGAGTTGCTCAGAATGGAAGGAAAGGTCTCCCCCAGGGCAGAAGCTGAGTAAGAATTTGAGAAGCCCCGCGCCTTGACTGGCAGCTGCTTCTTACTTTCACAGCCCGGCTCCGGTTTAGCTGAACATTTGGAAAGCCAAATGCTGATTTCTTAACAAGAGCGCATCACCACCTAACTTTCTTTCAGTGGCTTAAAAAAAAAAAAAAGAAAGAAAGAAAGAAAGATTAAATCCCATTCTGCTTAGGGAGAGGTTAGCCTGGTGTTAGCTCTGCGCTGTAAGAACGGAGCTAGTTGACATGAAAAGGCATTCCAGAACATCAAAACCCTTCTATCTGTCAAGTCTAGAATAGTAAAAATGTCAGGAGACCACATGGTTCTGAAATGATTAATAATGGTCGTTAGGGAGAAATAGAAAGGACTCTTGGAACGTAAGAGAGTCTGAATGGCGTTCAGCCTCAATTCTCCTCACTTTGGCTCCAGCAGGTACATCTTACCTGGTGTCAGAAATCATTTCTGGAGATGGCATGCATCCACCTAGGCCATGCTCGGGATCATACTATTAGTTTAAGATAGACACTTAAGATAAACTAGCAAAACATAAAAGTTCCTTGATGTTTACAAAGCTCCTTTAGGTTGAATCGGAGGAATACAGAGGAGAAATGTGAGGCAGATAGATCTCTGCATGGAAGACATAAAATTTCTTCTTTTCATGCCACGGTCTGAGCGTTTCAGTGGAACACATGGATTATATCAGCAGTGCATTGTCAGCTGTTATCAGGGCTCCGGATCCAAGTGGGTGCCCGTTACTTCGGCCTTGAGCTTTGCTGTGGGTTTTTTCTTCATCAGATCAGGGCAGAAGTATTCACAGATAGAAATCCATTCTTTGTAGGTAAAAACAACTAAATGCTGAGCTGACCAGACTCAAGAAATACCACCCGGAAAACCTTATTACTTCCTTCCCCTGTTCTCCTGCTAATAATTATAGTTAATCTTGGAGCACCTGGGTGGCTCAGCTGGTCAAGCGTCCAGCTCTTATTTTTGGCTAAGGTCACGATCTCACCTTGTGAGTTCAAGCCCCACATCAGGCTTTGCGCTGACAGAGCAGAGCCTGCTTGGCATTCTCTGTCTTCCTCTCTCCCTGCCCTTCCTCCTGTTCTGTTCCTCTTACAAAAATAAATAAATAAACACTAAAAAAATTTAAAAAATAGGAAATCTGCATTTCCCTCTTATTATCAGCAGTTATTTATTTTCTAAGATCCATGCCACCGAATTCTTGCCAAGAAAAGTGAAAATATATGTACTGCTGTATTTTTTTTCCCAGTAAAATTGTCTTCTTATGTTATGTTGTTTGCCTTAAGTGTTCGCCCAGTCAAGGCAGGGATGCTTGTATCATTCCTAAGGACGGTTGCAGCCATAGGAACTGGAAAAAAATTTTTTTCCTAGCAAAAATAGGAATACCCTTTGTACCAGGCCAGTTTGCCCCTTTTTAAGGAATAAGTTTTCGGAGTATTTGAATGCTCACCTGTCACCAGTGCATGGAGGTCACAATGTCTCTCTCAATAAACATTGAGATGCTTTAAAACAACTGCTTTGTAAGACGTGTCCACAGAAATAAAACCAGTGTCTGGTGGGGGCCTATCAGGTACAGGAATCACGGCATCCTGTCTCCACCCCCCACCCCGCTCCGCCTGCCCTGCCCCATCTCATTCTCCCCTCCCTGCGAATACTGCTTCTCTTAATTTGGGCTGCACCAGTGCTCTGAGAGCAGTATTTAACCAGAGGAGGTAAGGTGACTCACGGGAGCTGTCTCGAAGAATTTTCATGTCACCTTATGGTAGGATGACGTGTACAGTGAAAATAGACTCAGGAATCACCATGGGTCTAAACCAAACAAGGGATAAGGCCAGAACTTACAGTTTGGAACACGCTGGCTTTGCCAGTCTGTCACTGACATCACTGCTTTCCTCACGACCGAGAATGTGAGTCACTCCTCTCCACATGACTTGCTGCCCTGTCCCACCTCAGGAGAGCCCAGGAGAGCAGTGTCATCGTCTGTGCAGACAGGCAAGAATGTGGTTAAGAGCGGCCATAGATTTTCTTCCACCTGCACTTCAGAATGTTTATTTTGAAGTCAACGCGGTGCACCCGAGATGCTCATGTCCATAAAGGATAGATTTTCTGTTTTGCACAGTGAAGGGATTCAGAACGTATATAATAACGCGCCCCGAGAATTCTTGTTCTGTTTTTTAAAAATCTTCAAGGTCAATACAACCACAGACATTGCTGTTCACTTCACTGTGAACCACGATCTGCTAGCTGCATACTGCCATTTTATTTTTCAATTCATAAAAAAAGATGTTCTCATCACTAGGCCTCTGGGTCTCTTTATTCAGCCCAGATCACCAATGGGAAACCAAATGCAGGAGCTGATGAATACAGCAATGGGCAGGGGAGAGAGAGGTGGAGCCAGGGCGGGATTTAAAGGCACCCTCAACCTCCCTACTGTCTGCTGTATACACATAGTGCACATTCCCAGATGGATAGCATAGTGATAGAAGGGAAGAAGGAGGAGAGGAGCACAGGTGGCCATGGCTCTCAGCCTAGTGAGCAGAGACAGACAGATGGGAAGATTGAGCAAGCTGAGAGGTGTATAGAAGACAGATATTTTGTTCTTGTGGAGACTCTAGGCTTCAGGACAACCGCTTTAACTCTCCCTCAGCCAGATGGGGACCGTGAAGGCACCTTCCTGTACACAAGGAGGTTTGGAAGTTTCCATTCATCAGCTTAGCCATGAAGATGGCCAGCGTGCCAGATTTCAGGGACACAGAAGGCTCTGTCTTTGATGATTGTCTCTTCCTTAAACAGTCATCCCAGCACCTTCAGGAGAAGGATCTTGAGGCCAGATGTCTGGCCTCTCTCCTCCTCCACCCTCCCACAAACCCGTCCCTCCAGCCAACCCGAGATGCTGGCGTCTCTGAGCATGCTCTGCCCCCTCACACCTCCTGGCTTGCTCACCCGGCCTTCTTTCCTCTGGAAGGATGTCAGCTCTCTGCCATGTTGATCCAGCTGACTTCTACCCTGAGGATCTGCTCACTTTCTGTCATGGAGGAAGTTTCTTTACCTCTCCCCTCATAAGCCAACTTAAGTGCTCTTTCTTCTTCCTTCCATAGCCTTCTATGCAAACTCCTTGTAGTGCTAGTAATAATATATTAAAGTGTCTTTTTCTTACCTGCCTTCCCTTCTAGACCGTGATCTTCTGCAAGGCAGGGGTTGGGTCCCACTGACCTCAGTCTGTGCAGGGCCTCTGTCTGACTTGGGCACATGGTCGGCACGTGACTAGTGATTCTGGAAAGCTTCTACCTTCTGCGTCACTTGCCAAGCCGTGAAAGTGCTTTATCAGAGAATTCACTCTACCTATCATTATTACTGCCTTCTGCAACTAGAGTACCTATGAGCACAAAGTAATCCTTGGGGGAAAGGTGATAATAATTTAATCCCTCCTTGTGTTTATATAGCACTTGATGCTTTCCAAAACCCTTTCACATTTATTTAGGGTTGACTCTTCCCCTCACTTTGAAAAATAAGAAAAATGAGACTAAGTGATGTTAAGTGGCCTCTCTTAGGTCATCCAGGTGGTAAGTGTGAAAGTTAAGAGGAAAACCCAGGACTTCCTAAATCTGGGCCCCGTGATTCACCCACCACCCCTCCCATGTCTCCCTCTGAGTTCCTGCCTCTGAAGGGCATACTTTTAGAGGGTGCCGGGTGGCCTGGGCTCCCAGGAGTATTTCCTGCGTCATCCCATGGAGCGTGATGTGCTGAGTAGCTCCACTTTGAGGAACTCGGGCATAAGGGCTGGTGGGGTAGTGATGACTGGTTCCAGCTAAGGCACAAAGGTCTCTGTGCAGAGGCTAGCAGAAACACTCACGTGCGTGTACACACACACACACACACACACACACACTTACTCAGCCCCTGACCGAGGCGCTCTCTTGTGAATGAGGCATCATAAGGAAATGATGATAGCTCCATTATAGTAAGGACTATACCTGTGCCTGGTGGTAACCATGGACACTACATCCAGTGCAGCCTTGACCCTTTGGGCACGTTGGTCATGACTCTTCCCACAATGCATCTGCCATGAAGAGTTCGTCTGTCAGCCTGTCAGTCAGTCAGAGCTGAGTGTCCAGCACCCTGCACAACTCTTCAGCCCAAGCATGTGACACGGGCTCTGGACAAGAGGCCAGGGGGCCATTGCCCGGTCACATACCTGCGGGATGACTCTGGGCTTGGCCCTCAGAGGCAAAAGGGAACCAGGCTTTCTCTCCTACCTGCCCTCATAAAGTAGTTACTTACCAAGGTGTGCTTTGAAACATTATTATGAAACACTGCAAAAGTGTGGTTCAGTGTTTCCAGATGTGTTGTGCTGGAGCTCATGGTCCCCAGTCTGTATTCAAGGCAAGATACTGTGTGACTTTCTGGGGGAACAGGTGAGGCCAAGCAACCCCCTCAGCAGGGTTCATCAGAAGAATTAAGTAAGCTCCAATGCCCTAAAGCCATCCATTGTATTAATGAAATAAACTATTTGCTAAGCGTCTACATCTGCGCTGATTGTGTGCTAGCCTTTAGAGAAGAAAAAAATATTGTATTATTATTTTTTATTATTTTCTGGGTTCAGAAGAGGAACCCCAGTTGAGAAAGGCAGTGTAGGGTCTATTTGTTTCCTGCGGCTCCTGTGACCACAAGACAAACTTTAACGGCTTAAGACAACACAACTGTATTGTAATTCTGGATGTCAGAAGTCCAATGTGGGTCTCAGTGGGCTGAAGCCTACATTGGTTCTTTCTGGAGGCTACTGGTGTCCTGGCCTCTTCCGGCTTCCAGTACATTCCTTGGTTTGTGGCTCCTTCCCTGCATCGCTGCAACGTCTGGCTTCCGTCCTCACACCTCCTACTGAAGCTGGCCCTCCTGCCTCTCTCCTGTATGGATCTTGTGATTCCCCAGGCCCACCCACATAATCCAGGGTAATCTCCCCATCTCACAATCTTTTAACCGAATCACAGCTGCGGTGCTTTTTGCCTTGTAAGGTAACATCTTCAAGGATTAGGACGCGGACGTCTTTCTGGACTCCTTATTCTGCCTATCACCGGGACCAGAGGCAAGATGGAGCCGAGTGGTCCTTCCTTTCAGGAAAATGTAGCCATTCTGATCCTGCCTCTCTGTGTGAGAAATCTGTGCCTCAGTCTCCCTTTCTGTAAACCAAAATGATCTTTCTGGTCATTTACATTTATAACGTACTCTTGGATTATCAAGTAAAAGGTACTTAGTGTGAAATGGTTATTGTGATATGATAGTGTGATGGTATAAATTAGGCTTACATTAATCAGTGGGGCTACTACTAGATGCCACTATCATTGGGTCTCGTGGGGGAGATATTAAGGGGAATATCTATTAGATTCTGTAGTTAAACCTCACTAAATGATTCTTAATAGCAATTTACTTTGGCTTCATTAGCATGGAGTATGGGAACTCTCCTTTAAAATGCCATATAGCTCAGCCTCCTTCTGTCTTTGGAGTAATTGAAATGAAACAGAGATCAACAACAACAACAACAACAACAGCCTAAGACAAGGAGAAATAGGCGCTGTGTTTGTCTACATGTGATTTGCTGTAGGGTAGGAGGTTTATTGCCTGAACTTTGATTTTTCTCTCTCTGCCTCCATGCCTGGTTGAGTTTCTGGCTTTTGACTGAGGATCTGGCTGGGAATGAGGCACGAGGGAGTGGATATAAACTGTATGGAAGTGAATGTAGGGTTACAGGCTCAAGGGTGAGCTAGTGTGTCTTACCATGTGACAAAGCAAGGGAGAGGGTATGTTATGATGGTATTAGACAACGCTGTGGACCATTTGGGTCGTGAGATTCAGTACAGGGGTAGACACATAAGGTTAGTAGCAGATTTGTCCACTGAAACCTGGCAGTTGATGCACCTTAAAGGCTTTATGAAGGCTTAAGAAGTTTGAAAGCTTAGGGGTGCTTGGGTGGCTCAGTCTGTTGAGCGTCCGACTTCGGCTTAGGTCACAATCTCACGGCTCGTAGGCTGGAGCCCCGAGTCAGGCTCTGTGCCGACAGCTCAGAGCCTGGAGCCTGCTTCAGGTTCTGTGTCCCTCTTTCTCTGCCACCCCCACCCCACTCACACTCTTGGATAAATAAATAAATAAACATTAAAAAATTTTTAAGAAATTTGGAAGCTTAACCCCTCTCTGCCTACCCCACCATGAGATGTACCAAGATGCAGTAGGAGGCTTGGGGCAGAGAGTCCCCTTCCCTTGGTGTATGGGGAGGGCCAGACTGACCAATCCTGTCCCAGGCCAGTTTCTGGGCCTCCAGAAGTAACAAAATGTGACGCCCCCAGACGGGCATCTGAGGCTGTCCCCTATACTCACCCTCCCCGTTCCCCAGGAGTCTTGCAAACGCAGGAAGAGACACAATCAGTGGACAACGATAGGATCTTTAAGTAGATCTAGAAAGTGTTCACCCTTCCAAAGGCCTGTGCCCAGGAAAGGTTATGTCACTGCTAAACACTCCCAGGGAGGGCATCACAGCCGGCTCTGGTTCTCAGGGCTCTGGGGAATTAAAGAGAAGCCGGAGAATGATTATAATTCCATTATGCAGAGCTCCCCCTATTTATTTCTTCATATGGATGAATTTGTATATATTTGCATTTTGTTCTATCTGATAATATGCATAGAATTCAAATTGAAATGACTTGAATTGATTTGAATATTAATGAGGCGTTTAAAGGCTGCCATCCCTGGCGGGGTCCCTGAGAGGGAGTGTGTGGTGCAGGAGCTCAGAAATCTCCTCAGGCACCAGCACCCCCAGGCACTGCCGCCAGAGGCCCAGCTGGGCCCAGGGCTGGGGTGAGGCCGGGACCTTCTGGGCTGGGGTGGAGACAGGCCACCCTACAGCTTCCAGACTCCAAGCTCTGAGCCTTCTCTACTGAAGGAGTGTGTGGGAAACAACCCCACACATGTATGTGGCTTGAGGTCTTCTGGTTCTAGTAGTGCCATAAAAGGCAAGATGTTTTTCGCTGTTAAGAAAAGCCTGATTGCGTGTCCCTCATAGAATCAGGTGGTCAGGGGCACAGTCATGTTTCAGCCAGACAGGTGCGGGTGTGGAAGGTGCCCAACTATCTTCTGCCAGGAGCCCTCTAGCTATAGGACACCTAATACCTCCTAGTTATTTTTCTACAGGTAACGGCAATTAGTCAACATGCCCTCAGTGGGCCTGAAGGCCATCGGTCCTTCTCCAGGCTCTAGTAAGAAAATCGTTTGAGGCTGGTCACTGCCAGTGCCTCAGTAGTAACATGTATAGACAGCCCAGGCCCTGGGCTAACCTCAAAGAATGGCTTGTAAGCATAAGAAAGGCCCACTGGGATTCTGCTGGACATATTTCTTTCTTTTTATCAGAAGACATGGGTTCCTTCTCTTAGGACCTCTTAGGTAGGCTTGTAGTGAGGTTTCCAATTACTCAGCCTCAAAATCTGCAGACCCATTGTGTGAGCATAGCACTTCATAGGAATTTAAATGGGTGCCCAGTTGTACCCTGCGTAGAGCTCTAAATATACCATTGTTTATTCCTGACTTACTGGGGATCCACATTCCCAAGTGCCCCCAACATGTTTTATCCTGTCCTAACTGAATTTTGAGAAGTTCCAAGTTTACGCTCCTTGGACCCATGCCGGTGGCCAATGATGAGAGCAAGTAACAATGAAAATGTACTTGTGAGTCACTCATTTTCCTGCTCCAAGAGGCACTCCTGTACACCGTTGTCGCTTTGAATTCAACAATCTGAAAACTAAGCTCCTCATTTTATCCCCTTTGTGCTCCTCATCTTCAGCCGAGGGTACCCCTGTATCCCCACCTACTTCTGAAACCTGAGTCCTTTCCAGCCCCTCCATGCTCTCCCACGTCCGACCGGTTCTCTGTCATGACAAGTTGTATCCACATTTTCTCTTCTCTTGCCCTACTCATTCTCATCATTTTCTTCCAGAATATTACAGAATCCTGTCAAGTCCGTCACTTTTTTCCAAAGTCATCCTTCACTGCTGTCACTCTTCACTATGTGTATCTTCCTAGGTCACCTGTCAGAGTCACTTCTTCCCCATCGCAGCCAGGTCCACGAACTATCCTTGGCTGATAAACCAAGGCCCAAACACCCCCACTTGCTATCTAAGGTCTAACCATCACCCTACACTTAAAGTACTCTAGTATCTGGCTTCAAATGTTTATCTAGCATCATCTTCTCTCCATTCCTCTTCATACTCCAAGCTTCAGGAAAAAAAATTCTCTGGATACTCTACATCTTCCGTCTTTGTGCTGTTTCTTTGGCCTAAAATGTTCTTTCCTCATCATTTGTTGAAATACTCCTCATATTTCAAGGCTTGACTCAAACGTCACCTCTCCCATGAGGTTATTTCCTATTTCTAGCTCAGAGTCACTCATTTTTCTGTCCTGTGACATGATGTACGTATTCCATTGTCTCGTGTGTTCAGTCCTGTTCAGTTTGTTGTTTACTTGATATCTTACCAACTCAATCACAGGTGACATAAGGAGAGAAACCCTAATTTTTTATACCATTTGATCATCTATGACAGTGCTCAACAGATGTTTAATGAGCAACTGAAATGAACCTGTGGGAATGTTTCCGTATTGTTTAGGGCACGTCCAGGTCTCCGTAACATCCTATTCAGCCCTGGCGCCTTTAGCTCCCAGCCTTCTTGAAAAGACACTAACATTTATTAAGCCCCTGCTCCATATGCTCATGATCATTTAATTCTCCACAACAACCACTGCGCAGAGATCCTTATTTCTGTCTTGCAGGTGAGGAAACAGAGTCTCACTGAGGTTAAGAAATGTGTCCCAGGTCATATCCCCAGTGGATAATGGAGCCAGAGTGAAAGAAAGCTCAAGCATTCCCTGTCTTGGGTTCCTGCCTGTACCCCAAAGCTGCCTCTAGTCAGCCAGAAAGCAGCCAGACTCTCAGCTTCTCCAGACTCTGTGTCAGGCTTCAGTGCTCTGGGAGAATGAGTTTCCCTCAAATCAATCCTGGATGCAGTTATTATTTTATAGGGATGTTGTAAGTTGATAAGGTAGCTGTTATATGTTAATAGCTATTGTAATGTTGTTCTTAAGGCCTATTACTTGTGCTAGTTTGTATTTTAATGTGTGCAAAGGTGATTACAACTTTAATACGAATGTTAAACAGATTAGCTGATTTATATGTAAAATAAATAAATAAAGGAAACTCATACTCTCATTTCTATTCATTTCTCTGTCCTTCTCTTCCCCCTCTGTCCAAAAGCAGATGTGGTCTGTTTAACATTGACAATGGAACAAAAAGGGAGTGTTTTCTGGATGATAAATAATGGTTATAGACAGGTCTTTTGTTCCAGGTGAATTCGAACTCTATGTCGTTAATCGGCGCTTGTCTGAGACAGCGTGGTTTTGACAGGGTTTGGGAGTTCAGTTTTGTTTGAGAGTTGTAAATTTGCCATTCTCTCCCTTAAGTCCTGTCTCCCACCTCTGCTAAGGCCCCTTCTTGCTTTCTCATGCCCACTGGAAAGTGTGCCAAACTTCCAGAAAGGCAAGTGTTAGCATGTGCATCCCAGTGTATCCAGGAGTGCAGGGCACAGAAGGGAAAACAGATAAGAACACAAACAGAGTACAGAATGAAGGGGACTGGGGGTGGGGGGAGGTCTGTGCACAGTAATTTCTGTGGGAGCAGACAGGAGGGATGCTAAACCCACCTGGTGGGGAGAAAACATCTTCTGTGAAGCAAAAGTTCCAAGGATGAGTTGAAGGCAGCTAAGAAAATGGACAGAGGGAAGGGGGTTGGGGAGGGACAGAGCTTAGGGGAAGGACAGGGCACTCCAAGCAGAGGGAACAGCATGTGCTAAATCCTGGAAGCATGAGAATGCAGTCCATTTAGGGAGTTGCAAGGATCTCAGTGTGGCCCCAACCAGGGACATTGAGGTCATTGGTAGCAACAGTGACAAAGTGCTATGCACAGAACCAGAAGTCAGGAAGTTTCCCAGCCAAGGAAACATGAAGGAAAATGAATACTAATCTTCAGGACTATGATTAAAAACAGGACACCGAGCATGGTCAGATATCCTAGGCTGTAGATCTATTGCGGAAGTCCATAGGAAGAAAAGATATAAAAAGATGCATGATCAGAAATGGTGGCTCCAGAAAGATGGGAACTTCAAAAACCAAAACTTACTTTGACAGTACAATGCAAATTATCCTGATGAAGGGAAGGGGGCAACATGTTGAGAAACTAACATGGCCGCACAAATAACTGCCCAAGGAGCTCAGGCTGTAAATACACATGTACTGAGGACGGAAGGTGGAGCATCTAGCACACAGTGGGGACAAAAGAGGAGAGGGTGTCTGTAACAAAGGTAGCAGGTGACATGAAGACACAGAATGAGCCAAGTTTGCAAAAGAAGAAGAAAGTAAAAGATGACCAAGAGAAACAATACAATGGAGATCTTTAGGCTCTAAGAACAAGAATGAAAAGGGCAGCTCTTCTTGAGAAATAGGCAGAATACTAATCATTTGCAGAAAACTTCTCAACTTCTCTCTTGGTATTACCCTTCTGTAATGCTTTTCACATTTGAGGAAAAATAACCTTGGCCGAGAAAGGACTGAAACCTGGAATGGTCGTGTGATGGTAAAAGACTATAGAAGGTTCTGGTAAAGAGTAGCCTGGATCAAGGATAAGGTGTCAGCTCCACCATTTAATAAATCTGTGCCAGCGGTAACCTCTCCTGGCTCAGTTTACCCTTCTGTAAAATAGAGATAAAAGCGTATGTAAGTCAAATATTTGTTGGGTAGATTAAAAGGTATGATGCAAATAAGACACTCAATGTCTGATGCATTTAAAAATTCAATGAATGCTAGCTTTCATGATAATGATGATGATGATGATATGCTTAAAACAAATCTGATTACCAGGCCCAATATAATTAACCTCCAAGGATATTGAAACAATTTGAAGACATGATCTAGGATTCATTCTGGGTGAGCAGTAATCAAGAAATATTGGGAAATAGGAGAGTCTGGAAAAATACCATGATTTTCTTTAAAGTGAGGGTATCAATGGCAGTAGATTCTAGAAACAGTGGACAGGTGGACTTCCTAGAGACCCCTAGGAAACAAAATCTACCAACAGATTCATTTCATGGATCATAAACACCTTGAAAGTCACCCATGGTCACTTGAAACCACCTTGGACTTGCTAGGAGCAAATCATGCTAACCTCTCATTTAAGAAGGAAGAATCGGCATGTCATAATAATTTCATAATCTGCCTCTCCTTTGTATGTTGTATTATTCACAAATTAGATAAAAAAAAGTCTTTCTCTGTCAGGTGCACCATAGAGTCTTAATTAAAGGAGGTTTATTTATTAAAATCGCAATATGAGCTGGTAGCGTGACATGATTACAGATTATAGATGTTTTGGCTTCATCAGTAGACAGAGCTGTGTTCATACCAGTGACACAACAGTCCCACGGTACTGTCTGCTGATGTGACCACATCTGGAATACGAAGAAGGCTTGGAGAGCCAGGTTGGTGAAAAGCCTGGGAGTTATGTAATCTGAGGGAAGGTAGGAGAATTCAGACTTATTTAGGCAGAAAAGGCAAGACTTGGGGGTTCTCCAGCTTTATTGTGCATGAGAATCACCCGGGGTGTTTGTTTAAATTGCAGATTCCAGCAATTCCAATCCCTAGATTTGTAGAGCTTCTGATTCGATTCATTAATCCCAGGAGGAGCCCAGGAAATTGCAATCGAACAAACATTCCAGGTGATTCTCATTCCATTGGTCTAAGGACCGTCTTTTAAGAAACATGACTTAGAAGGAACAAAATAACCATTTTCAGATATAAAAGTTAGAGTTTCCTATGTGGTTTAGAGGACAGAAGCCTAACTAACATGTCCTCAACTCTGCTTTCAGCCATTGGAGGGCGGGGACCCTGGCGGGCTCCTACCTGTATCTCTGGTTCCCACTATGGTGTTGGGCACACAGTAAGTGGTCAGCAAATGAAGTTACAGAAAGGTCGGAAAATGAACTTTGCGAGAATGAAAGCTTACTGAAAATGAAGCAGGTGGCCTTGTGAGGCAGCCAGCCTGCCACCAACACCCACCTTTATGGGGAGACTGGATAATAACGGGCAAGAGATGGCATAAAGGAGGTTGCTGCATTGAAAGAGGGGTTCACGAAGGTGACCACCAGCACTTTCCACATTCTTAAAACTCAGTCAAAGAAGTAAAACATATTGGAAAAACCCTCTGATGGCAGTACAGAAATAATGGAGTCAGAAAGGTATAGATAAGAAAGGAAGAAGCATGGTGACAAGCACTGTAGAAAAGAGTAAGTAACAAACATTTGAAATACGAAGAGATGATACCATCCGAAGAACTGAACATAAAACGCTGAGTGTTTCAGTTGTGGGTATGGTACCTGCAGTATTTTACATCATGCATAACTTAATTCAACCCCAGGTATTCATTGAGCACCTACTATGCACAGATAGGAAGCAGAGTGAATTGGTGTCTGCTCTCAATGAACTCACTGGGTAACTGAAAGGATCATGAGCTCTAGTTTTGCTACATCTAGTTTTACAGGATCACAGAACGTGAAACTGACACCTCTAGGAGGGAAAGAAAATGTGGGCACCCCAAGGGAAGATCATTATCTGTAGTGTAAACAGCTGTATCTTCAACACTAAGAATGTACCTGGCACATTGGAAGTACTGATAAATATTTGTTGAATGAATCAATGGATCAGAGAATGAATCGATGAGTTAATGACACTAGCGTTTATTAAATCCCACCTTGTCAGACCATGTATTGCATACTTTATATATATCATTACTCTTAAGTCCTCCAAACTCTGTAAAAAGTACTATTGTCCTTGTTTTACAGGTGTCAGAATGGAAACACTGTTGAGTTACATGCCCGAGGTCATAAAACTTCAAAATGACAGCTGAGGTTCCTGAACTTGGGCTGTCTACCTTCTAAACTTGGGTGATTCTTCCATACCATCCTAGTCTAGACAGCTCTGTTCTGGACAAGAGAATTGAGACTCAGAGAGGTGAAGTGGCTTCCTTAGGGTCATCCTGATAGTTTGTACTAGAACCAGGTCTGAACCAAAGCCCTGAGCAGCGGTTTCAGCAGCAGCTGGAGCTCCGCACATGGCAGCAGCCCACCCTGCTCTGCCCACTGCCTGTTTCCGTTGACCCTGACAGACCCTCACCCTTCACACAGAGGGACGTATGCTTTAAAATTTTTTTTTTTAATGTAATGTTTTATTTATTTCTAGGAGAGAGAGAGAGACAGCGTGAGCAGGGGAGGGTCAGAGAGAGAGGGAGTCACAGACTGAAACAGGCTCCAGGCTCTGAGCTGGCAGTCAGCACAGAGCCCGATGCGGGGCTAGAACCCACGAACCGCGAGATCATGACCTAAGCGAAAGTCGGACACTTAACCGACTAAGACACCCAGGCGCCCCAGAGGGGCGTATGCTTTAGTTAGCTCTCTCTTTCACACTGAGTGGGTGCCTCTGAGGCTACCTCAGCTTTGGTTGGGTCAGTTTGAACTTGGCGATGGGAGGCTACTAATCATGGTGATGTAGAATTTCTAAGAAGAGTCCTCCACTCGAAAAAGGAGCAGAGTTTTATGTGAGCGGGCATTCAGCCTATTCCTCAGAAGCCTGTGACTCACATAGTCCTGCAGATGGGCCTCAGGATTCCATTTCTGCCTCTTTTTCTTGAAACTTCAACTGACAGTGGAATAAACTGTATACTGGGGCACCTGGGTGGCTCAGTCGGTTAAGTGAGGGACTTCGGCTCAGGTCCTGATCTCATGGTTCGTGAGTTCAAGCCCTGCGTCACGCTCTGTGCTGACAGCTCAGAGCCTGGAGCCTGCTTTGCATTCTGTATCTCCCTGTCTCTCTGCCCCTCCCCCACTCTCACTCTGTCTCTCTCGAAAAAAAATAGTAATTTTTTAAAAAGTTGTATGCTAAATTGTTCTCCAGTCGCTATGGGTTCAGCTCTGCCCTTCATTATATAAATGCATTTCCCATTGACTTTGGCCAGTGTCCCGCTTGAGTGGAAGGGAGGGCAGATTTAAGGCCATCAACTCAATAAGAGTAGCATATTGTTCCTTCTTCTCTGTCCCTTTTTATGTAGATAATGGGGGAAAATGAAGAAAGGCCTTTTCCCCCCCACTGCTCTGCAGTCATTTTCCGCTAGCTGTAGCATAACGTTTTTTCAACTTAAGAAAAGAGGAACATGTCAGGGAAAGGAAGGTGTGCATGGTGCGTAGTGTGTACCCACATGCATACAAGCATGGGTGTGTGCTCACTGCACCCGTCAGGGGCTTTAGTGGCAAGCAACAGGAGCCACCTGGCTGTTCTAACCAAACCAGAGTATTTGGTAGGTCACATGATTACCAGATGCGCTGATGAATCAGGCCCTGGGATGGTCTAAGTAATACCCTAAGTCATCCTGCCAGCAGACACGGCCGACCCTGCGTGGGTCTTGCCCCAGCTGCCAGGCGTGCTGGGAGGACTTCTCTGCCTGACCTTTTCTTAGCATCACTCGTTGTCCAGGGAGACTGAGTGTGGGAAGTGGGTCAGATTAGCCGTGACGAGGTCTTGAGTCTGCACTCCACCTGTACGGGAGGATGAGAAAATCAGGATCTGGAACTTTGCAACTTCTACCTGGAAAAGGAAGGAGTCTGTGTGTTTCCCACCAAGACTCATAAGACGATGACTCCCCCCCCCACCCCCCCGATCTGGAAAGGGCAACCATGAAGAGTAATATCCACCGTGGGCACACCTGATGGGGCTTTTACTCTTACCCTTGAGGGAAACACAGCGTGGGAAGGAATATGCATGCACAGTCCTCTCTACCAGCCACCTTCTGCCCAATCAGCCAGGTTAGGAAATGCATACAAATTAATTATACCCTCTGATATTTTTCACTGGAAAAGGTGAGGGGTTATGCCCCTTAGCTCATCTGGAGTTCTGAACTTTCCAAACAAAAGAAACCAGATTGGCTTCTGTGTCACTTCCATGCAGTGGTTTTATAATCATAAATTGGAGAAAGGGGTGTATAAATCCTCTACCATGAATCTGTCTATCCTAGACTGATGGAATGTTTGTATGTTGCTCTTATTCATTGAGTTCCATTTATGGCCATCCTGTCTAAGGTCCTGGGCTCAAGTCACACAGAACAGGCATATTTGGAAGAATCACTGTAAGTGGATCATTAGAGCTTTTTAAGAGAAATAACAAGATTTCTCTGCCTTTTACCTGCAAGCCTTACAGGGTGGACTGTAGGAAAGATGCAGAAGGACTTATTGGGTGCCTGTGCTAATTTGGGTTCTAGGTGTTAATTTATTGATGACTGCCTTCCTTTAGAATATCTTCGATGGAATTCAAAGCAGAGACCCAGTAGGGTATCTTTTCACTTCCATGGTTCCTTTGAGAGCTTTTACTATGGTAACTCCCCCTCGTAGGATTGCTGAGTTGAGGTAATGTGATCCTATTTTTCTGGGCACAAAAAAGAAAGATTCTCAATGATTAAGCCAAAGGTCAGATGACAGTATGGGAAGCTCGCACCCAGTGCAGAGAAAAAGCCTGACCAGCTCCCAGGGGCTTCAGACTCTCATTTTCACATCCAGCTGTTATCTCTTGAGAATTTCCAAGCAATTTGTAATGATTACAATCTTTTAGATAAAGATCATTATTCTCGAGGTGTAGCTGGGAAAAGCGTGACGCTGAATGAGTTACCTCTGCAACCCCTTTCATTCAAGAATCAGGAACGTACCTTGATGATTTTCACTAATGGTTTAACCTCCCCAAAGAGTGTACTCTCCATGATGTTTATTCAGTTTTGTTTCTGGGATTTATGTCACCAGAAAGAGAGATTCTACATTCAGCTCATAAATAGTCAAACACCACGTAAATAAGAATCTGCTTCTTAGAGGGAGATGACACAATAAAGAGATACAAAGGAAGGCAAAAGCTGTTGCATTTGGGGGATAAATCATAAATTAAAGAAAAATTAAAATGCAGTATCTGTTTAATATTTCAAATCCGAAAACTGCCTGAGCCTTTCACAGCTACTGTGAAAGGGAGGCTGGAAACCTAAGTAGAGGCCACACCAACACCACAGGGTCTGTCTATCCTTCTGTTACGCCTGTTACGTCTGTTATGCCTGCTAGAAACTCATGAGATTCTAACGTGCAGGCACTTCTACAGCTCCTTAGATATCACTTATTTGGAACTCAGCAGACATTGTTTTCAGTGAAGCAATGCTCTAAATTAAACTGGATTCCTTAGCCAATCTACAGAATTTTACCTAGCTAGGAGTGTAGTTGAAAGGCTGTATGTTTGTGACTTTAAATAAAATAGGGGTACACCTGGGTGGCCTGGGCGGTTAAGCATCTGACTCTTGATTTCAGTTCAGGTCATGATCTCATGGTTTGTGAGTTCGAGCCTCATGTCGGGCTCTACACTGACCGCGTGGAACCTGCTTGGGATTCTCTGTCTCCATCTCCTTCTGATCCTCTCCCCACCCCAAAAATAACTAAACCCTTAAAAAATAAAAAAATTAAAATAAATAAAATAGAAAAGTCTCCTGTCACATCAACAGTAAACTCATTAGCAGTTCAGTAATTGAATAAACAAAGGTAAACTAAAAAATCGTGTGTACTTTGGCTTTTAATAAGAATCAGGTTTCGTTATATGACAACATATTGGTGCGACACATAAATGACTTTTGTGGGCCCTCTGAGAGGTTGACTGGGCACACTGTTAATAGTTTTAAAGGTCGATGGAACTGGTTTCTTGTAATTTTGCCCAAACCTATGGTGTTCTGTTTCCTTGATGGAGCCCTATCACTTAGCCTTATACTTATCTATCTTGTAATAATTAGAATGCTATTGAATAAAGAGAATCTAGGAGAGCAAAAGAAAGGGGAAGGAAAGAAGAACCGGGAGGGAACTTCCCAAGGAATTAATTTAAGAAAAGTAAAAACAGAGCCAAAGAGAAATGTGTATAAATACAGAAGACACAGTGACCAAAGTGGAATTAATTGAGCTGTGAAGAATGAAAATTGGGAAGAAGAGAGGATTTTTCAAATGCCTAGCATCCCTGAGGGCAGGGAGATGAAAGAGAAGGGGTTTCCGTGTCCAGTCCACAGATGTCCAATCCAAGGTCCTGGGGCACTTTGGCCATCTGTGATTTGGGTACAAGGCGGCTCATTTCAGCCAGCTTTTCTTTTGTATTGTGTTGCCTTAACACAGGTATAGTCTTACATTAATCATATTGACATAAAACTCTTGTTTCCCCTCAATGGCTTTGCTGGAATTAAAGGGCAACCCTCTGGAATTATTTAGTGTACGTCTTTGGACCCCAGCACATTGCGGTTCCCAGGCAGTCTATAGGAGGGAGAACATAGAGGAGAAGAAAACTCAGCAAGGCTCTCCCTGTTGCCTTTTCCCTCCATCCACAAAGAGAATCTTGGAATGAACTCCTAATCAACTTTGAGTTGATCCACAAAAATGAGCCATATTCAGGGACATCCTGTCTCTTCCTCAGTTAACCCAGATTAGCCTCATACCATCAGTGGTATGAGAGAACATCAAAGCCACCGTCACACTTCACTGGAGGCTCTTTCTCTACTGAAAGGTCTTTCTTCTCTTTATTCCCTTGGGTGAGATTTGGCTGTGTGGACATTTCTGTATTCTGCTCTGGGATTGCTTGTAGTGCCCCAAACACCCTGCTGCATCATTACCCTACCCACAGCCGTAATCTTGACAAGACGTTTTTACTTTCCCTGCCCAGGTTCACACCTGCTCATTCTCCCAGACTCTGCTTGGAGGTCACCTCCTCGGGAGATGTCTTTTACTCTTTCTTTGAGCCCCCAGAGCAACCATGCTTCTTACATCCGAGTGCTCCCCACATCACGCTGAACTGCCAATATGTTTGCCCCGGTGGACAACCAACCCCCTTGCCCTGGAAGACTAGTGTTTCTAAAGACGGAAATCTGCCTTCTCTCTCTCCATTCCAGGTGCCCATGGGAGGCACTCAGCAAATGTTTACTGAATAAGTAATGCAATGCTGCTACCTTGACCACACTGATGTCTCCTGACTTTTTTGCCCCCAGCCTGTTTTCCACTGTTTACAAGTGGCTTACTTGGCCCCTGCATGGCCTCTTCTGTCCAAGCAGAAGTTTTCTGGGCCATGAGTCTGGTTCTCTGATACGTGGGTCACAGAGTGTTGGTTCTCAGATGCAGCCTGAAGATGTTTCCTCCTTTCAGAAATCGATTCAAGGGGCACCTGGGTGGCTCAGTCGGGTAAGTGTCAGACTTGGCTCAGGTCATGATAGCCTAGTTTGTGAATTCAAGCCCCACATTGGGCTCTCTGCTGTCAGTGTGGAGCCTGCTTTGGATTCTCTGCCTCCCATTCTCTCTGTCCCTCTTCCCCTCTCAAAAATAAATTAACATTAAAAAAAAAAAAGAAATCTCTTCAAGGATAAGGCAGTTTTTCTGTATCTGATGAGAGTGCTGAGAACACTTCTAATTGTTACCTCTTAGAACTGAAGCGATCTCAGAGATCATCCAGTCATACCCCTCTTTTTACAGAGCAGGGAACCGAGTCCCAGAGAGGTGTGTCTTCTTTCCTGGAGTCACACAGCAAGCTTACTGGCAGGTCTGTGGCTGGAAGTTTCATTTTCCACCCTGCCCCACTTCTATTGCAAGGTCCTGGTGTGCCCACCTCCTGATTCGTCGGCTCCTGAGAGCCTTCTCCTAGGATAAAGTGAGCAAAAGGGTGCAGTTTTATAAATGGGCTAAATAAATAAATATGACAGCTTACCCACCTTACAGCAGCTTTCTTCAGGAGGAGCTTAGCGGATTTAATAGGGTGCTTGTAAACAGGAGCAATTTGAATAGTTTCTCCGGCACGCTGTTAACATTTATACGTGCCCCATTTCGTCTGCAATCTGCTTTTACAAGGCACTGGTGAGCCTCTGATGGCAGCAATGAATGACCCAGATGGCTTCATCCCAAATGTTCACACCGAGCTAAAAATTTGGGAGAATCTAAGGTATGTATTCATCTCTGTAAAAAATCCCAACACATCCGCTGAAATTGCTCTCCTCCATCCAGATACATTAACTTTTTCTTCTTTTCTCCTTTCTTCCTTTTGCATTTTGCCATTACCGAGTTCTGGTTATGGCCCACATCTGGAGCACGGCATCTGTCCTGTAATGTGCAAGCTGTGGTGTATAATTTGGGCAACTTGAATACAAATATCTGTTAATTAAAAAAAATACAGAACCGTGTTTGTCAGCTTGTAATTATGTAAAGAACACCAGCTCCCAAACTAATTTAAAAAGCAAAATGAAAATAACTTTACCAGCGGCTTTTATAAAATCCAGCAACTCTGCATTTAGCTATTAACTTCCTTCGGAGTATCCCAAAGTCCTTTGCAAACTGCAGTTTCTCTGGGGAAAGCAGGTGAGGCAGACAGGGCACTTGGGAGAGCAGGACTGGGCTGATGGTCAGATCACTGGATTCTGTCATTCACCCCCTTATGGGAAGTCTACGGTAGGGCGTCTCACCCCCAGCACTGTTGACCTTTGGGGCTGGCTGATTCTTGGCTGTGATGGGCTGTCTTGTGTTGTGGAAGATGCTTAGCAATGTCTTTGGCCTCTACTCACTTGACGCCGGTAGCCAGTGGATACCCTCCTCCCTGCTTGTGACAAACAAAAATGTCCCTGGGAAGGAGAGGGTATCATCCCCAGTTGAGAACTACTGCCATTTTCATTTGTTGTGGAATGAAGGAAGGATCCCCAGTCCTTGGCTCTGGAAGACCTGGGTTTAAGTGGCTGCTTCTTCGTTCTAATGATGTGACCCTGACCGAATCCCCTGGCTTTTCTCTCCACCTGCTTCCTCGTCTCTGAGGCAGGCTGTGGTGAAGATCCAATGAGATGTGGAAGATGTTCAAATATAAAAAAAAGGTCATTGTGAAGGGAAGTTTTGCCATCACTCTCATTCCTGACATGAAAGTTGGGAGGGATTGGCCCCGAGGGAAGCCACATCCTATTAGGACACGGCCCCCATTAGTCCAGAGCCCTCCACACTCAGGGCTTGAGGGGCAGGTAGAACTTTCTATGTCCTTTGCAGACATCTGTGGGCATGGTGAAGGAGCCTCGAGGGAAATAAAATGGCTGAGGAAACAGTTTATAGCAACGGAGTAATTTTACATACACAGGAGGGAATGCTGAATGAGGGGCCCCAGTCTCCTCCCTGTATGTGCTCTTCTCCCCAGAACAGGGCAAGAGGTGTCTGAGTGATTCAGACTGCTCTGGGATTCCGTAAACACTAGGCTTCGGATCAGAGAGAGCTTCGGAATCTCTTCTAATGGTCTTTTAAAAGTAAATTGTCAGCTCTCTGGGCTGATGGGAGGGCAGGTGGATGGGTGAAGTGGCCTCTCAAGGGAGCTTCCAGCTCTGGAACTCCAGGATTCTGTCTTTAGGGTCAGGTGTTCTGGAATCTGGACACTCCCTTATTTCATCCGCAGATCCCTGTGAAGGGCGATAAAAGCACCAGCTGCCACTCACTGAGGATGGCTCTGTGCCAGAAAGCGTGCCAAGCGTTTTTGGCTTATTTTATTTGGAAGTTTATTTATTTATTTATTTTAGAGAGACCAGCACAAGTGGGGGAGGGGCAAAGAGAGAGGGGGAGAGAGAATCCCAAGCACCCTTGGCGCTGTCAGTGCAGAGCCTGATGCAGGACTCAACCTCAAACACCAGAAGATCAGGACCAGAGCCGAAATCATGAGGCAGGCGCGTCACTGACTGAGCCACCCGGGTGCCCCGCATTTTCAGTTTATTATCTCGTTTAATCTTCCAGACAGTTCTGTAAGGTAGGTATTACTCCCATTTCACAAATGAGAAAGCTGAGGTGTTTACACCAGACATCCCGGGTCTCAGAGCCATTAAGGGCTGTTTGCAAGATCAAGTTTGCGAGTATCTCATTGGGGCTCATGGTGAGAAGGGCCTGTGGCATAACTGGACCTCAAGCACGCGAGCACCTGGGGGAGGTGCCTGTTACTGTGGCTGAGAGGAGGCTCCCTGAGCTCCCACTTGCACATGGAACCAGCATACCCCAGGGGCACCTGGGTCTCCTCCGCTGATCGCTCTCCAGCCCCATGGCCTCGAGTTTGAAGGTCAAACGGTACCCGCAAGCTTAGCAGGATGCTGGGATGTTAAAAATAAAAAAATAAAGTAAAGATGGGAGGGAGAAGCTGACAGCTTGACTGGAGCACACACAATCAATACACCCAAGATAACAATTTCTGCAGAACAGTGCCTTGCTTATCCAGATCTCCAGGAGACGCATGCCTCTGACAATTGGCAGAAATTCTGACTCGCTGCGGATCTTTTCATCTCCTGCCTGCTCTTACCGACTTTTTCATTTTTACATTATTAAATATTAAACCCTGTAAACAGTTTCGTTTGTCTGTACTATACTGTCAGTCAAATTATCCTTTTGTAACAGTATCAAATCATTGGTATCACTTACTTCCCTGAGTAATTCCAAAATCCTGTTGCAGGATAAAACAGTGATGTGCCTTAACGGCTGGGGGTCAGGCTCCTAAATTCTTCTTTTCTTCTTCTTCTTTTTTTTTTTTCCCCCAGACCCTGGCGTCACCTAACCATTTATATCTCTTCAAGTCAAATTGTTTCCTTTCGAGTGAGTGGAAGGGGCATGCTATTCAGACCCCATTCTTTCCCTCCGACAAATTTAAAGGTGATTGAAATAACTTTGAAAATTCAACATTCTAGAAGTTGAGCCCCATCAACTCAAATAGCTATTTGCGGATTACACAGAGCACCTCATCAAGGCTATGTCTTGATACCCAGATCATGTGACATGCTGTCACTTCTCTGTCACTTCATTTCATTTCATTTCTCTTCCTTGGCTCTGGAATTGCTCGTTATTTCCCTGTGTTAAATATCCAGAGAAAAACATAATGAGGCTGGCCTGATGCATGGGGAAATACTACGTTCCAAAGTCAAAAGGAAATAAAATTGTTGGATTGGCTGAAGTTTTGGATTATCCAAGTCTCTGCCCTCTCCATTAGCAAAGGTAATCAAAACTTTATAATATTTAAAATTCCATTTTGAGGCAGCACAAAAGAAAGGATAAATGGGTCCGTGTGTCAAATGCTAGTTACTTGCACATTACGATTTGATGATGTTTCTCAGTACCAGCATCCCAGGACCCTACTGTGAAAGTCAAGGAAGTCCTAAGAATTGGAATCAGATGGTAACTATTGCCAAACAAATAGAAGAATGGTCCATGAATCTGTTCCCTCCAAGTGACCACCGATATGGTCAACTCTTTTCAGAGTTAAGTGCCAATGTTCAAAGGATAGAACTTATGATATGTAAATACCTAAAATCATCCCTGTAAATAAGCAGCACAGTAGATTTTAGCAGGATTTTACGTAGGATTTTAGCAGGAACTTTGATGAAGGCAGTGTCCTATAGATCTTTGCTACCCCTTCCCCCCACCCCCCAGAAGTCCCCAGCCTACCGTTATCTCCAATCAGTCTTCCCATTCTTATGGTGTATTTTTTCTATAGCATAGGTGAAATTATTTAACCTTTTCTTGGCTTCAATGATCCTCTGTTGCATTGGGAGAACAAGATTCTCCTGCACCTGGCAGAGGATGGTGCACTTTAATGAATGTTTGGAAAGTACTTTGAACATGAGTGCTTAGTATTAATATTGCTTTCCAGTGCCCTAGACAGTCTAATGAAATGGTGTCTTAATCTTAATCTTAATGAATGTCACAGCTAATTCATTCTGGAACTGAATCTACTGAATACAGATTTCAGTATGGGGGTCACTGGGAAGATTTATCTTTCCTTGGGGCAAATATTGACCTCCTGAGCCTCCATTAATATTTACCTCTTGGGTCAATAAATCTGTGTTGACCTTGATAAAAGTCAACATCTCCCCAGAACCTCAGAGTCATCCTCATCTGTGATGCCTTAGTTCCAAGTCTGTCACTTGATTCTGTTCCAATGAATCCTTATTTACAGGAGTTTATAACACGAGCTGTTGGCCTGTCCTCAGGGGTAAAGCTGCTGGGTGTATCCTTGTAGAAATGTTGAGGTGAAAGTGTCACGGCGCCTTCTAAGAGAATTCCTGATGTGAAGCTCACATTCTTCTTCTTGCAGGAAGGGATTTGCTTGGAGGGCCTACCGAACATGCAGTAGAGTGCGTACTAGGCCAACTCTTAGTAGAGTCAAACTGGACAGTTCCATTCACCGAATATCTGAAGCGTCTCTCCACATATTTGGGAGAAGGGGGCGCTGTGCACATGCAGCTTGGCCTGTACCAGTAGACATTGGGTGTTAATCTGAACACACTGACTATAATCAGTAATGCCCTTTTGACCAAAGAGCCCAATGTGGCTGCACTCCAAACCACGAGCATGCCTGTAATGGTCTTCCAGCTGGACTAAGATCTACTGTTTTATAGGTGCAGGTTTTATCATTCAGTAGTTGAATTTGTTGACTCTTTTTGCCAGGCCCTTTGCACAGAGAAAGTTCTTGCTCCCTCTCCATTTCCCCACCATCTGTGAGGGACTGAGAATACAAAACTGCATGAGACAAGGCACTGGCACGGAAGGAACTTTCCCCATGATGTGGACAGGGTTGAATGGCTTCCTCATTTTTTCCCATAGCTCACCTCACACAAAGACTCAGACCCACAGCTCTCCCGCTATGAACAGTTGCAGACTGGAGAGATGGCGTGTGTACATTTTTAGCATTGGGGTCCTGTGCTGACAGGACTGAGGGAGGCCGTTCACTCCAGAGACTGCCCTTCTAACCACCTTCAGACATTTTTACCAGCATCACATCCTCAGAGAATAGTCAGGGAATGTGCCATAGCTGAAGTGTGAGAAACATGTTTTCAAAGAGGAGGAGGTATCTATCTGCCTTGTAGGGTCTGTGGAGGGGGTGATGTTGAAGAGGGAGAAGGGCACTCATGAAATGCCAAATCAATAGCGTGGCTGCTACGTTCATCGTGTTTTGTCTTTGGGGTTTGAATTTAATTGCTTTCCATATAGATTCAAGTAGAGAGAATGGTTCATCACAAAGTGTTTTGTTCAGAAATGTTGCACAGATAAACAGATTTCTAAAATAAATGTATGTAAAACTCAAAACTCTGTCCAACATGTCCTGTGATAAATGAGACTTTTTATGCACTTCCCATTGATTTATCTGCTTTTAATGGGCCCATTGGAAAGCAGCAGTGCGCTCAAACTTTCAAGGAATGGATGTGTGTGTGTGTGTGTGTTTCTGTTTGGCAAAGGATGGTAAGGGAGATGGCTAGAGGGTCACTCCTATCAAAAACTTCCAGAACTATTCTCTCCTTTCCATGATTCTGCCAGAGCTGTCAGTAATGCAGGCTATAAATGCCAATTTTTATTTCCCTAGACATTTCCAAATAGTTGAGGAAAACAGATTGAAAGGAAAGGGGACTCTGGAGTTGTTCACAAATAACCTCTAGTCAAGATTCCACCCCACCCCCGCCCCCCCGATTTGCAGCTTTCCATCCTGCACTTTGCTGGGTCCTAGGTGCATTGTCTCCATCTAGGAGCCAACTCAGCAGTCTGGTCTCTGGACTGTTAGCAGATGCCTGGAACCACAATTCAGATCAAATTTATCTTGATGAGTTTGATTAATTGAGCTTCAGGAGTTTTGCTCTGCGCTGTGCCTTTGAATCGAAGTCTTAAGATCCCAGGCAGTATCTGGAGGGACAACTTTAAATACACCCTAGGGTCTTGTTAGAAAGATTGGGTTTTATCCTAGGCTCCATTTCTGAAAATGGCAAAACAAAAACAAACAAACAAACAGACAGACATAACCTCTTATAGAGAAGCTTGTCTTGGCCCACAGGGGATACTTAGGATGTTAGCTACCTTGTTCTTAAGGTAACTGCTTATTTCTGTTTCCCTTATTTCACATTTAATCAAGGAGAATTTGCTTTTTATTTATTCCTGAAAGATAAATTACCTTCTTTTTTTGTTTCTTCTTTCCTGGGTCATGCCAAGGTCTTATCAGATGCTCTACCTTTCTCCCTACTTCCCATGAACTTCCAAGGGAGGTCCTTCTTTCATTTAATCATTCATTCAGACAGCAGCCATTTATTAAGTATCTGATATTTGTCAAGTACTTTGCTGGGAATTGAGGGATTTAAAAAAAGATCAATCAGGACTCCTGCCCAGAAGGAAGACAGAATCTAGCATAGAAAGACAGGTGTATCCAAACATATGCAGTAGACACAGAAGAGATGATAAACAATGACCTAAGCAGGACCAGTGAGCACAGAGGGTAGAGTTGAGATATGAGAGGAGTCAAGGTTAAGTGTATTGTCCTTGAGCATTGGCTGGATTTGGGGAATGTCTGATGGATGGCCCCAAGGTTGGGTAATGGAGTGGAACGCGGGACAGTCACTGAAATGGAGACCAGGGAAGGCAGGTTTGTATAGGATACGCTTCCATCTGTCTTTGGACAGGCTGACTGGGGGGTGGTGGGCGAGGAGACATCCAAGGGAAGATATTAGGCTGACGATTGAATATATAATATTGGAGCTGGAGCCTAGGAGGGATCTGGACCAAAGAGAGAGATTTGCAGTTTTTTAACATATGGGTGGTGGGTAGTTAGAGCCTTGGGAGTGGGTGAGATTATCTAAGTACAGCATGTGGAATAAGGAGAAAAATTGGTAAGACAAAGCCCCAGTAAAAACCAACATTTAGGGGTATATTAGGGTTCTCCAAAGGAACAGAACCAATAGCATTTATATATATGGAATTGGCTCACTTCATTATGGGGACTGAGAAGTCTGACAATCTGTCGTCTCTAAGATGGAGAACCAGGAGAGCCAGCAGTATAAGTGTCTGCCCGAAAGCCACCAAGATGAAACGTAGGAAGAGCCAATGTTTTGGCTCAGGTCCAAAGCAGGAGAAAGGTGACATTCCATCCAAGCAGTCAAGCAGGAGGAGTTCCCTCTTCCTCTTGGGAGGTTCAGAACTTTTTGTAGAAGCCAGAGCTTCAACTGATTGGACAAGGCCCACCAACACTAGGGAGGGCAATTAGTTTTCCCCAGTCTACTGATCTAAATATTAATCTCATTCAGCAGTACTCTCAGACATACCCAGAGAATTGAGTTTGACTAAATATTGGGTACTGTGAGAACCAGTGAAATTGACACATAAAATTAACCATCACAAGGGGCACGCAGAGGAGAAAGAAGTGGAAGAGACAGAGAAGGTAAAAAAAAAAAAAAGAAAGAGAGAGATGGAGGAAATGCTCTCTTTTTGTGAGTAATCCCACAACTACATTAATTGCCTTTTGCTAGGGAGGTCTTGTGCTGGCGGTCTCAGGCTCCTGAATGTGGGTCCCTCTTCTACCTCATCACTTAGTGGGGGGAGGAGTCCCCTGAGCCACATGATGGGAGCTATGCTCACATGAAGGAGCTTCTTACAGACTTTTAACCAGTATTTAAAGGAGGATATTTCCATGGAGCCCTGGTCCATGTAAATTTCATTTAGGATCTGGCCATGTCTGAAGGCATCCCCATGTTTTCAACATTCTGTCCTTGATCAGTGGTCATGATCACACATTCATACCCACACTCCCAAAAGTCCTTTGGGTTTGTTTTTTAAAACATGAAACCACGACTACTAGAAACTAGAGTAAGTTAACACTTGTGAAGTACCAAGCACTGGGTCCGACATACGTTATCTCCTTGACCTCTTCCAGCTATTCTTTGAAGTAGTCCAGGGCTCCCGGGTGGCTCAGTCGGTTAAGCATCCAAGTCTTGATTTCTGCTCAGAGCATGATCTCACAGTTCATGACAACGAGCCTTGCATTGGGCTCCATGCTGACAGTATGGAGCCGACTTGAGATTCTCTCTCTCTCTGTCCCTCCCGTGCGTTCTCTCTCCCTCCTCTCACTCTCTCTCAGAGTAGCAAAGTACCACTGATGTCACAGCCGCCTTTGACATAGATGGCACCCTGCCCACTTTAGAGAAGAGGAAACAAAAGTTCCCTGAGACCGATTTGCCAGTGAGTGGTAAAGCTGGCACCAGACCCCAGGTCTTTAGACATCTTGGTCTGTGGATACAACTCAGCCCTTCAGGTCACCCTGAAGTGATTGCCCACGTAGGAAGAGGCCAAGGCGTGGCCTCGTATCTTTCTTTTCTGTCCAGGCAGAAGTCAGCACTGACTTAGCAGGCAGCCCGAGACTTGCAACAGAACCCACCTCGCCTCTCGCTTCTCAGAAACTTCCCCCACCCAAGAACTCACTAGACTGCCATGGTCCAACCTTCCTCTGCAGACTTGCTCTTTCTTGGGCTCCCAAACTGCAGATCTGGCAGTCCTAGGGGCTGTATCCTCAGATGTGCTGCACATCAGGTGAGGTAGGTCTGAGCTCTCACTTTCCCCCCCACAACCCTTGACAAGCTTTTGCAATAAAAAAAATCACATATTAATACTTGACAATGAACCTCTGACGTGAAAGAGTCGTGTACTCCATATGTGTAACCTCTGGACATTTCAGTTTCCAATCTGCACCGTGAGATAACATCCTGAAAATGAAATGTAATCGTCAATTAGCAGTGTTCCTTAGGACAGCCTGATCTGCAGTAGTGAGCAGTTTTCACAATCTGAGCGATGGCTGGTTAGAAGCCAGAAGCAGGAGAGTAGGAGGAAGAAAAGAGAGATGAGTGTTTGAGCCTAGTGATAAGTCACAGAGGCTGGGGGGTAGAAAGCCAGCTCTGTCCTCATAGGGTTTAGCTCTGTGAGGGCATCTGTCATGGCAGCCATTGGCTTGGCCACCGTGGGGTTCACTGAGGGACAGCAGAGAGGCAGAAAACGTGGCCCCGGCTAAGAAGACTTTGAAATTGTGCTGTGGAATCAGATTATACACACACGAAGTGGATTAAAAACACCACTCTAGAGGCACATGCTCATGACTATAAATTGATGCTGGGCCTGGTGGGGTCATGGGTCTCTTTTCCTGCATCTGTGTCACCACGGATGACAACTAGAATCGCCTGGCAGCTGTTGTAAAAAGTGCTTGTAGATCCTTGGTGAGAAGTCATCAGGCCAGAACAGTGCATTGTGTTTTCTTATTATATTTAATGGAAAATTGAAGTGCTTGGATATTTCCAAAGTGTAATTTGTTCTGATGGGTAGGCCGACAGTGAATTGGGCTGCTTCACTGGGGAAGAGGCAAAAAAATAAATTAAACAAATTAATGACTGTGACGCATTCTGTGGGAAGGAAAATGCCGTTGACAATCCACCCCCACTACCACCCCTAACAGAAATCATCATTTTTATTGCAGTCACATCTCCTTGGGCTGCTGCTTCTTGTGGGTATTTTTAAAGAAAACTTCCCCTCTAGTCGTTTTCTTTAGCCCAATAAGCACAGTTGCTAATTTTCTCTCATTTGGAGATTCCCCCCTGGAACCATATGCCATTAAAATGCTTCGACACGTGGAAATGGACTGATGGAGATATGAGGAGACAGGGAGTTTCAGACGAGGAGAGACTTTGTCAGACGGAATGACTCTGACATCGGATTCGCTAACCAGAAGAGAAAGATCCTGCCACGGGAGGGCGAGGAAGACAGCCGTGCCCAGTCTCTGGAAGGGTCCAGAAGGCTTTGTGTTCCTAGGGCACAGCTCGGTGCCTGGCCTCTAGCAACTGCCCATTGGCTGAGTGACTGAATGAATAAGAATGGACAAATGAATGAATGAATGAATGAATGAATGAATGAACAGGACAGATGAGCATCTGATGCAGAGAAGCAGACCGGAATCCGGGAAGCTGGTCACAATGAGAGGCAAGAGTTGCAGGCAGGTGGGCGTATGTGGGACTCAACACAGGGCGACACAGAGCATAGCATGGAGGTTCTGCCGAATCCCTCGGATACAGTACGGAGCCCTGGCTCCGTGTTCCTTTCTTCATAGAACTTGTTTTATTTTGCATTTATTTGATTATTCAGGTTCATGCTTCTAGGGTAATATTCAGAATATTTAAGAACTGTTATATTGATGGCACCAACCAACCAGAGCAGGTGCATCATCAGATGCGGGCAGTACAGCCCCAGACCGCCATCCAGAATATAAGCCCTGGATGTTTCTCTCGCTGAACTGAAGTTTTCTGGGGTTGAGTTTCATGCTTGCTTTTTTTTTTAAAATAATTTTTTAATGTTGGTTTATTCTTTTTTAAAATTTTTTAACGTTTATTTTTTGAGAGAGAGACACACACAGCATGAGTGAGGGAGGGGCAGAGAGTGAGAGAGGGAGTCACAGAATCTGAAACAGCCTCCAGGATCTGAGCTGTTAGCACAGAGCAAGATGCGGGACTTGAACACATGAACTGTGAGATCATGACATGAACGGAAGCCGGCTGCTAAACCGACTGAGCCACCCAGGCACCCCTTAATGTTGATTTATTCTTGAGAGAGAGAGAGAGAGAGACAGAGTAAGAGAGAGAGAGAGAGCGGGAGACAGAGAATCTGAAGGATCCCAGCACAGAGCCTGACATAGGGCTTGAACTCATGAACCATGAGATCATGACCTGAGCCCAAGTCAGATGCTTAACCAACTGAGCCACCCAATCACCCTGTTTGCTTTTTTTTTTTTAAGTTTATTTATTTATTTTGAGAGAGTGAGAGAGAGCATGAGCAGGGGAGGACCAGAGAGAGAGAGAGAGAGAGAGGGAGGGAGAGAAAGAGAGAATGCTAAGCAGGCTTCGTGCTTTCAGCCCAGAGCCTGATGCAGGGCTCGATCTGAGGAATTGTGAGGTCATGACCTGAGCCCAAATCAAGAGTCGACACCTTAACCAACTGAGCGACCCAGGCTGCCCTCATGTTTGCTTTTATACTTCATATCACACGTCGGCACCTAGCTCAAGCTTTTGATATAAATATGATTCCTCGGTTTAGACACTAGGTCTGCTTTGCATTTAGTAGCTGCTCAATAAATATTTGTGGAATGAATGAATGCATTATGTGAGAAAGGAATGCACTGGGGGCGGGGAATGGAATGGGATGTAGCCTAGGCCAATTCTATGGCCTACTCAAACTACACAGCAGCCTGCCCTCCCTCTGGGCTCCCTGGGACCACCCTAGGCGGTGGCCTGCAGAGAAGGGAGGGGCAGAGGCGGATCCTATGGGCAGCCAGGGCACTTCCGGCAAAGCAATTTCCTCAACTCTGTAAGTAAATCTGTTAATGCTCTCCTACTTCCTCCCCTTTGTGAGCGAGCCCAGTGTATTAATTAAAAACTGCAGGCAGCTGTGAGTATCTCCAGAAGAAGGATTAAGCCAGCTTTCTGTCAATTGCTTTCAAAGTGATTGCTACTTGCTAGAGAAGTGCTTTCTTTAGGGGTTAAAGCAACTTGTTTTCACTTTTCCATCTCCCCCATTACCTCGTTACCCTGCTGGCCCCTTCCCCTAATTCATGCTGCAAACCACTTGCAGCAGGAAGACCGTAGTGAAATGCCGCATGCCTGCAACAGTACCACGCCAGACAGACTCAGCTGTCTGGGCGCTAATGTCATCAGAGCAAGGCCAGTGCAGTGAGCGGGTCGGTACTCCTTCTTCCTACTGACCTCTCGGCTTTGGCTGACGTAGGGCATCTGGGACCTGTTTGCGTCAACCATGCTTAGGGTGACAGTAAGGGGAAAAGCTAGGGGCAGTGTTACCTCCTGCATAATGTATCTATCTCAGTTAACCCTTCTTTTTTGCACCCATTCCGTAAGAGTTGCTTAGTGTATGTATGGTAGCAAGCATATCAGGATGGACATTTCTGCCTCCGATGAGGAAGAACGTTCTGATAGAGCTCCCGGACAGAGCCAGGCTATCTAGACGTGAAGCCTACTATGGTAGGCACTCAGTAATGACTGTTAAAATGAACTGCCCATGAGATTCAACTAGATGACCTTTAATGGCCCTTCCTGGGTTGAAATACAGTGTTGTGAATCAGGCTGTCTTAGGAGATTTTCACTGAGTTGAAAAGACTATCTCACCTCCTCCGTGGACAAGCAAAGTTTCACTCTTCCTTGCCGGTGTGAAGGGGAGGAGGGAAGGGGGCAAAGAGAACAAGTGATAGACACGATGGCACAAGAAAGCCAGGGTGGAATGAAGCGCTTCTGGGCCCCCAGACAATTTGTAATTTCCAGAACTCCCATTATCAGCAATGACTATTAAGTAAATCAATAAATTCTCCATTGAAGTAACAAATAATCAGTGATAACAGCACAAAATATGTCCGAACTCAACTCTAATGTGACTGTAAAATAAAATGTCAAATCCGAGACTGAGTTTTTTTTTTTGAGAGACAGAGGACTGATTCGACCTTCCCAGACTCCCTTCTGCTCCTCACTTGGGTGCAAGCAGCGGCTGACTCTTCATGCTCTGGGCACGACGGCAATGACTTCGCTACTTCAATCCCTCTCCTTTGGAAACCCTGAGAAATTACATACAATATGAGAGGTGTTCACAGCCCCTGGTAAGAATTCAGACTCTGTGTGCACATGCACGTGCATGCACACACACATGCACAAGCACACGCACATGCACACACATGTACACATGCACATGCACACACAGGTCTGGCAGACCTGCATCTCTTCTATATGCCACTTAGCCAACTGTGCCCTGACACCCAGCCTCAGCAAAGAAAGGGGAAAAGAAAAGATCTAAATCAGGATAACATAAATAAGCCTGTGGCAGGCAGAGAAAAACTCAAACAACTAATGACACCAGGGAAAAGTCACTGCAGAATTTATATTTTTTAAAAAAAGCGTATCAGAAAAGCTGTTTGAGAGGCCTCGGAGAGGCAGAAATCATGAAAACTCTTTCCTGCCAGCCTGTGGCTTAAATGTGTAAGAATTACTCTTTCGTGGAAAGTCGGTGACCGATTTGATTATTTTCTGTCAACAGTCAGCCTTTTGTTTGTCGTCATACTTGGTGGATTCATGGGTCTCTCCTTCTCCCTCTTGTGTGTGTGTGTGTGTGTGTGTAGTGTGTATTTAACTCACATTGGCGTCTTCAGTCTTCTTTCGTTCTTCTTTTGGATTATCAACATGTTTAAGTCAGAAACAGGTAAACAAAACTTCATTGGTTCTTAAACCCTTACTATTCCTTTCTGTCCTATCTTTATTTCAACCTTTTATAAGACAGATTTGTAGGATAAACATATAGATAGTTGTCCTAGCCAGCTTTTCTTTTTTAAAAGCGTGATTTCAGTTCTTCTTTCCCTTTTCCTTTGGCCAATTGCTTCTTTCCTCAAGAGGAGCTCATTGCTACAGACTTCAATAAAGTGGAAAGGCTGTCCAGGGAGCATTTGGCCAATTCCTCTGCCTCTCTGCAGGATTGATTGGACCAGTCGATTTGTGGCTCCTGCCTTTCCTTCCATCATGCAGAGGCTTAGTTTTCCTTCTGGTTGCTTTGTCTCCAGTGTTTCCTGTGCCAATGTGATGATTGGGACAACTGTCTTGACCACTTCAAGTGCAACTAGTTCTTAAATGAGGAGGAGGGGGTAGGCATGCATTCCTTCTGACACAAAACAGTCTTCTTGTTCAGGATCGTCTACTACTTTGAGCCGTTCTCAAGTAGAATACACCCATCTACCAGTAGCAGATACCCCTATAACTTCCTCGTTATGCCCAGCACTCATGTTTGTCAGTAAGGCATTACTGAGCATCCGTTGTGGGTTCTGCAGAGAGCCAGATGCTATAGGCGACAAACTAGCAACTCATGGCTTCTGCCCCTTTGAAGCTTATGTTCTAATTAGAGAAAAATCCAAAACTATGAAAGCCCGTATCAAAGGCCTGAAGTGTTTCTATTGATGCACCCACTTCAAGTCTCTAGATTGTTAGGCCTTTCCTGTTTCTTTTATTTTATCCTACACAGCAAAAGGTATATGTGGCTTTTCTATTCCAAGGCTATCCTTAGCACATGTGCTTTATACCTCTTGTGATGGACAGACGATGGCCCCAGACACGCTTACATCCTAATCCCCAGTGCCTGTGAGTTTGTAACTTCATGTGTCAAAAGTGACCTTGCAGGTGAGATTTGGTTACGGGTCTTAAAAAGGGGAGATGATCCTAGGTAATGTGGGTGCACTCAGTGTCATCACAAGAGAGGGGCAGCGTCTGAGAAGGGAAGGTGGCAACAGAAGCAGAGCTTGGAGGGTGTGGGGCTGTGAACCAAGGAATGCAGGCAGCCTGTAGAACTTGGAAAAAACAAAACAAAACAAAACAAGGAAACAGACTTTCCCTTGAGCTCCCAGAAGGAACCCAGCCCTGCCGATTGCTTTTTGAATTCCGACTTCCAGAATTGTCACATAATCAATTGGTGGTGTTTTCACCTATTGATTTTGTGATTGTTTGTTACAGCAGCAGTAGGAAGCATATACCGATGGAGCCATCCATGGTCACCTGACCTGCATTTGCATCTTTGGTCTTTATCTTCTTTTCCACAGGCTATGAGTGGCCAACAAATGTAGGTTATAAATAAACAAAACTCGTTCATTTCTAAGCCTTCATTGTTCCTCTACCTTCTGTCCTTTTCAGCCTTCTACAGTCAAGTTATTTTACAGTCTAAGGCATTGATTCTCAAAACTGTCCATCACCAGAATCACCTGAAAGGTTGCTCAAATAATACCTTTGCTCAGGCTGTTCCACAGACCTGCTGAATTGGGACCCCCGCTCCACATCCATGCACTGAACTGTGGCACCTACCACACCAGTGAAACAATTCATGAGAAAACAAATGATGTTATGCTTCCCCACCCCCCATCTTCATCATCACCGAATATTGACACCACATTCAGTCTGTAAACTCTGAAACTCTGCTACATTTAATGTGCTGATCATCTTATTTCTCGGGATTGTTTCTTGGCTTCCAGGTCCTCCTAATTTGTCACTAATTGGTCATTTGTTTTCCTTCCTAACCTTAAAGATGAGTCCTCAAATCTATGTATCTATTTATGTTATCTATTGGTGTATCTTTGTATCTATTTTTAGTATTTCCATTAGGAATTTCCTGTCTCTCTTCCATAGAGTTCCACTATTCTGAGCATCACTTCCTCCCTTGTGTGGACAACCTCTAAACTTGTAGCTTCTTCTCTGACTTCTCTTCCAGCCCCAGCATCGCCTTCCCAACTGAATGCTAGACACTTCTCTATAATAGCTTCCATTTGCTAGATGTTTTTAGTCTTTACAACAGCTCCACAAGATCTTAGTCCCATATTCACAGACGAGGAATCTTAGACTCGGGGAGGTTATGCAACCGGCCAGAAGTCCTGTGTCCCTGGGAATCAGATTCAAAATGTACCCTCAGCATTCACCAGAATTCTCAATTCTACTTTTGACAAGTTTTCAAAATCTACTTACATAAGGAGCTCCTTTTGGGGGTTCTGTGGGTCTAAGTCCATTACCAAGCTTATGTTTCTTATCAAGGCAGAGTGAATATATTAAGTGTGTACATCTCAAGCATGAGCCGCCCAAGAAGAGATACCAGGATGAGGCATTCCTTATTTTCCCATTTGTTTAAAATTTACCCTTCCTTCAGTGCCCAACTGAAATGCCTCTGTGCCCATGAGGTCTCTTAGACCCAGCTCATGCAGAAGAAACTGCCTTTTTTTTTGAACTGGGGGTTTTCAGGACAGGGACTATATAGTAAACATTTTTGTCCATACCCATCCTAGCCCCGTGTATCTGGCAACATGCTTCTAGGGCTTTGCAAAGATGACCTGAATGATGACACAGTATTGGGAATGTTTTGCTCTGCCATCTGGAAACTGGTTTTTCTGAACAGGACACATATCTTTGAACTTTCTCCTACCTCTGAGTTAGTTTTCTGCCCCCATGGGACAGGAACCCTCTCTCTAAACTAGGCTGGTCTTAGAAACTCCCCTTTATTTGGGAGGATGAATTTTTCTTCCCTAGAAGGCCTCTCATCTCAGGTTCTGCTTCATCACTTTTTCTACCAAGGAGTCTAGGTGCTCTATGCAGATGGCACTCCTGACATCCAGTCCTGGCACCCCAGAATTCCAATCATAAATATGCAGATGGAGGCTCCTTACCCCCACCCTCCTCTGTGTAATGTGAGATGTGGAAAGAGAGAAGTCAGCCCATCTCAGCTCCAGCGGGCAGAGGCATGCCCAGCAGGACCTCAGAGAAGGATAAGTCTTCCTACACGGAAGAGGAAAATGTAAGCTTCCCTTGTAAAGCATCAAGCAAGATGCAGCTAGAAATAATGAGTGGCAAGGGAAAGGTGGCCACAGTGAGGAGACCACCCTGGTCGAGCTGGAGCATTGAAGGGACATGAAATTATCTCAGTAAACGGGTTCAGCTTCCAAAGGATCTTAAACACCAGCCGATAGAGATTAGCCTTGGTGTTAGGGGCACTGGATATCCTTGTATATTTTAAAGCTGGAAAGTGATCTAATGCTTAGGTTTCCATAAATAAATAACCGAAAGGAAGAAGGAAAGAGTGGCCAAATGTCTTAAATTCCTCTTGGGCCTATTGCCTGATTTGTCTTGGACCCCAAACACACAGACATGTGCAGATTTTCTTGGATTATTTATTTTGGTTTTAACGTACACAGTGGAGAACTCGATGTGAGCTTGGCTGGATGCTTCAGAGAAAAGGGCTGTGTTGTGTATGCATCTGTTGTTGCAACTGGTGCAGACCATCTGTGGGTGGTTCCTGCCATTCTTAGCAGCCCTCCTTCTCTCTTGGAGAATGAAGGCTCCTACACTGAGTCATTTGGTGGCCACTGAATTTTATTTTAGGAATGTGTCCTAAATACTGCAGGCTTCCCACTCACTATGCAGAAGAGAATGCCCTTTGAGAAGAGGATTCCTATTTGTCTAACAACAGCTTGCTGCTGGGGCAATCTCTCTCTTTTCTCACGGGCTGAATGGGGAAATGTTCAGCCTTTGATCTCCAAGGGTGACAGCGTCCAGGGAGGAAGTTGAGCAGCCTGCTGTGGTTTGAGTCTGAAACACGTCTTTATGTTGCTCTACATGAAGATGCATGTGGATCACTATTTCGGCATTCCAGAAGAATCAGAATCATAAAGTTTAAGAACTGGAAGGGATCCAAGAGTCCAGTTGTCTACAGATCACCTGAATGCCCTTTACAGCAGTTCCGAGTAGGGGTCATTCTGCTTCTTCTTACTAGCTTCTCGTGACAGAAGACTCACTACCTTGAAAAGATGTCTAATTCACGGTAGCCAGTAGGCTCATACGTAATTAGAGACTTTACGTAAACTTTTCTAGAGAGACTGAGTTAGAGGTTTTTAAAGCTCTACCATACCTACAGAGCCTGCAAATTTATATCCAGGAATGTGTCTAAGGAACTAAATGAATGAATGAATCAAAATGTAATATTCCTTTCCATGTCCAGTAGTAGGGAGATTAAATGAATTAAAAACCATGTTGTAGAATAATAAATATTAATGATGGAAAAGTAGTGATAGCTGTCATTTTAAGCACTTGCTCTATGCCTTTTCTGAGAGCTTTCCATGTATTATTTCATTTATTATTCATTCAACCCTGGTGTGTCGTGTGTGTGTATGTGTGTGTGTGCAAGTGTTTTGAAGGCTGGGAGGGTCAGGGATTCTGTGAACACTGTTTTTTGAGGATGAATTAATGGTGTCACCCACCTCATGTCTCCTACACTGGTGTCTAAATTGCTATCCCCGCCCCAGCGTTCTGCCTTCCTGGGGTTTCACAAAACATTTCCCCGCTTTGCCTATCCTATGGTTGGTTGGGGTCAGTCACTTTTTTACTCCCATCAAGACAAGGCAAGCTCCCTGAGGAGGTAGGATTTTTACGAAGACTTAAAGGGGGTGAGGGAATATCATTGAGTAAAGCCCTGGAGAAAGGTACTAAATGATGGATCTCCTAAATGCATATTAATGCTTAATTGTTTCTGATGTTTTTTGGAGAGCCTGAGCCTCTCTTAATTTTCTTGATCTCTAAACCCTGGGGAAGAGCTGTACTATCTGTCACACTGGCCCATGAACCTGGCTTCCTACATGGCCATTCTAGAATGATTCCATTGTCTTTCTAGCTATGAGAATAGCATTTGACAGTCGTGGACCTTAGTGAGTTTCACAATGGTTAGAAGAGGCTCTCGGTCCCCCCTGGGCCCTTGCTTTCACTGAGATCCTTCTGTAGAGGGGGCTGGATTCATCCAGAGTTTTTATCGTGCTGTGTTTGAAACTTGACCATTTTTTTTAATTATAAAGAATAATTTCAATAATGTAGAGTTGGCTTCTCATTAAATCAAAGGAGAAAGATATCAAGCGTGGTAGGTATTGTACTTTAAGTTGATTACAAAAAGCATTTATTGAGGGTTAACCACTAGGCAATGGATAGAAAATCAATTACACGGTAGTTAAACATCCAATAATATGTGTTTTAATGAACAATTCATATTTAACACCTCTTATGAAATAACGAGCTGTGTTGGAGTTTTGGGATAGCCAAGCAGCAGTTGGGATTATGAGAGTTAACTCTTGAGGAGGTTGACACCATGTTTTATCACATAGCATATCATGGCATCAGGATTATGTGAGGGCTGGTTCACTTTGCATTCCAGTACCATGCCTTCTGACAGCTGAAATGACCACATAGCTTCTAAGAGTAAACCAGCTAGACTGAGATCCAAGACTGCACCAACATCAGATTGGTCTGAAAGAGCAAGTCGTTATTTTGAACCCACTAAGATGATTCTGTGCATCATGAAATGAACATCCCCAGATTTCTTTAGGTAATGTGGAGAACCGGAGGCTCCTTTTCTCATCCTGTCCCAGTCTATAGAGACCCAGCTCTCCATTGTCTACCATATTTATTGTCTCCCACGTGATATGTGAGACCCTGACTCAGAACTCTTTATCTTTAAATGGTGTTTGCATGTACTGTGTTCATGAATAACAACTCAGTTGCTATGCATGCTTTTTTTTTTCACTGCACTGCCCAATCAAATGTGATTTCATGATAGAAAGGGGCCATCCAGTCTCAAAACCTGCCAAGCCACCCACATTTCTGGCTTCATGGAAGGGTGTTCTGGAATTCCCTGTGTCTACTTCTGCTCTGGGTTCTATTATCCAGTATTTTCCAAGGAGTTCACAGCTTGGGCCTCTAGAATCAGACCCTGGTAGAGTCCTTCCATTTAGCCAATTCGCTGATATTTTGCAGAGTTACAGGAGAAGTGAAGGAGAAAGCAAAGAGTGGAAGACAAGAAGAAAATAGCAGCCTTCAGGTAGCAATTGGAAATGAGAACCAGTGAAGCAGAGAGAATACAAAGCGGCTATTTCATGGCTAGAAGATCGTGATGGGGAAGGTTCACTCATGAGTAGGAGAAGCTGAGTGAGGAAAGGACAATATGAGGGAGTAAGCTATTGGCTTAGAAAACACTGGCTTTGGCTGACATTGTGAAGATCATAAAATCAATCTGAGGTTAGTAGGATAGTTAGCAGTTAGGAGCTTAGGCTCTAGAGCCTGGCAGACTAGATTTCTGGTCCTTTCTGCCACTTGCTAGCTATGTGGTTGGGAACTTATTTAACCCCTCTTGGCCCGATGATGCAAAATTTACATGCTTACACCAAGTACCTAGTATAAGGTCTGCCGTATCCTCATCACGCAATAAATATTGGACAATGTGTATGTAATCGTATCTATCAAATATGGTCATTTTTGTGCAGATAAATTGCAAAAAGCCACATAGTACATTTTATGTATTGTCTCATATATAATATTATTATGAGGAATAATTATTTCTACACTTATTTTTAAAAAACACAAGCATTTGATTTCTGTAGCCATTTGATCTTATTACATAAATGATGTCCTTCCTGTTATGGATACTGGGACATATTTTGTGAACTCTCATCATAGTGGCTGGCATAAAACACATTCCTAAGATAGGTTAAATAAGTGAATCACTTGTGGAATTTTAGAGTGGAGCCCACCTTACTGAGCATCTAGTCTAGCCTGCAGACTTTATAGGCACAGCCTGTAAATCCTTTTTGGACCATGTAGAAATCACTATAGCAGAATGGCATTTTGTTAATGAGGAAGCTGTGGCTCAGGGAGGCTGGGTGGTTTGGGCTGGGCGACCCAATATGTGATGACCGAACCAGAAGTATAATCTAGGTCATGCAGTTCTTAGGGTGATAGCAACCAAGCCTTCCCTTCCAGGGACAAGGGTGGCTAACCAGTTATAGAGCCTGGGGGCCACTTTGTGAAGTGTGACTTTCTCATTTTGCAGTCTCCTGGAGCTTCAGCGTCATTTCAGAGGAAAAGCTACAACCTGAGGCCTGGAATCTGAGGTCTGGGTTCTTGTTCTCCCAGGGGGGCTGAGTCCGAATTATAGGGCTCTAGGTTCTGATGTAGAATTCTTGGCAATCCAGAGACCATCAGAATTTCTAAAACACCAGCCCAAGATTTGAGATCTGGAGAGGGCCTAATTTATCAGCAGTCACGTGGGAAGGTCATGTGAAAAGTGATGGGAATGAGATGAAAGAGGTGTTGAGGAGTAAGACTCCTGTCCCCTTAAAGGTTCTTGTAGCTGGATTAAGAATCAAATTGATATGAGACAGAATAACAGGAGAAAACCAAATTTAATAGATGTGTTTAATGGGGGAATCCACATAGACATGGAAATTCGAAAGATGCTCAGGCAAAATGAAGTCTGTATGTCATCCTGAAACTAAGGAGAAGGCAGTAAGGGTCTGGGACTCCAGAGGAAAGGAGTACACTTCACAGGGCCATAAGAGGAGCAGATGTTTGGTAATCCGATGTTTGCCGTGCCCACACAGCTGGGCCACTCTGAAAAAATTGATCTGTTAATAACCCTTATTCTGGGGAAGACCCCCAATTTAAATTCTTCAGTGTGGTTAAGGGAGGGACAAAAGTTTTTCTTAACCCCCTCTGGGTCTCAATTGCCTTCAGCTCAAAATAATCCACACACTAAGAGGATACTTTCTGGGTTGGGGGGCTGTCCTGAACCCCGTCGGAAGTCCGTGCATTTGGGGAGGGAAGTGGTAGTTCTGCTCCTTAGACAGGCCATCCTGACTGTTTATGGCTGGTGTGCTGATTGATCCAAGGAAATTTGCATAGATGGCGGGGACCAGGGAAGAGAAGATTTGGTGACTGTGGGGGACAGCAGAGGAAGAAGTAGGAAGGGTGTATGAGGGCCTGCATCCAAGAAGCATCTGGTCTCATTTCCCCCTCTGTCCTAGTTTGCTATAGTTTGCTATAGCCCCGTTCCCTTGGGGCTCTAATCTAGGGAACTCTTAGCAAAAGGCTCAACACGTGACAAGTACTCAACATGTATTCGATGAATGAATGAATGAATCCATGAATTAAGAGCATTTTAGAGCTAAAATGGACTGTAATGGACCTCAAGTGACCGCTATCACCAATACCACTGCAATGATTAACTCCAATAAAGCAACTCTCAACGCACTAACAGAAGCTTGAAAAAGGAGAATGTGTAAGCACCAACATGCATATTGTCACAATCATGACGGTGGCCTGCTCAGGACTTTTCCCCCTCTTCTGCAGGAGATGAGAAGGCTTCAGTGTGGGAGCCTAGTGCAGCAGGGGAATATCGGTGGTGAGTCTAATGAGGCTATTAGGGTAGATGGAGGTAGGTTAGCAGCTTCCCCTGAAGGCACCCGGGGAAACCTGAGATCTTTCTCCCCACCGCCTGGGGGAACATATCTAAGGATTGGCTAAATTGCAGGTGCAGACTAAAAAGATACTGAACAGCCCCAGGCCACGTTCTTCTAGGGACCTTGTGGAGCCTTGAGGGGAGTGGGGGTGGGTGGGAGAATGACTGCTTTCAAAAGGCCTAGATGTGCTAGCCGGAAGGAGGTTGAAGAAAGGAGCAGAAATGGTCCCTCCACGAAGGGAGTGGAGGTATTCTCCCACCCCCACATAGCCCCTCACGTCGCACGTGGGGCTGAATGTCGCCTATAGGAGCTGCTGACGCCAGGGACGCCTGAGTGGTGGGTCTTGTCATTACAGATATCACGCCGGACAGCATCGAGGTGGGGGTGGGAGCGGCCGAGAACAGGGCCCTGAGAATCTTCCAACGTGTCAAAGCAGTTTTGTCACTGTGCACGCAAACCCAAAGCGAAGCGTAATGGAGAACTCGAGGCAGATAGAGTCTGTCAGTGAGATTTAATTTGTTTCAGAACTGAGAGAGTTGCGAGAGCCCCCGTTCTTGATTGGAGTGGACAGCAGAGAGGTGGGAGCGCACAGGGCTGGAGCTATTCCTTCCAGATAGGACTCGGGTAAACCGTTCAGATAAATCTCTTCATTAGGGTCTTGAGTAAAAGGCAAGTGGAGAGAGGGCAGAGCACAGCCTGTAGATTAAATTTGGTCAGAGCCAATATCTGACAATCCCCCATGCTGTTATCCAAATGAAAGCTAATGCAACTATGAATTAGCAGCCCCAGGAGCAATGGAGGAGGGAATTCAATTCTCTCCAACTCTGCTCCAGTCTAGACTGAGAGAAGAACCACGGGAGCCTGGCGTCGCTCCCTCCAGGCATGCAGGTGTTGGCAGGGGGTGGCAGGCTTCCCCACTCAAGTCTCCGACCGTGGGCCTCAGTCAGCTCTTATCTCAGGCTCAGCCAGCTCCGAGAAGGCTCAAGGTGAGCCCTACGTCTTCTGGAAGGTTTCAGCTGTAAGGGAGCCCCATCCCCTTTGAGGAAATTTGGCCTTGCCTTCCTCTTGTCAGCCTTGAGCTTGACTCTTTCTTCACAGTGGGCCCTGGACAGAGATCCCCGGCTGGCCCCAGAAGTCCCCCAGATGGTAGCTATGTGGGTGGTGAGCCCAGCCAGTCAGATGTGGAAGATTGTCCAGTCATCATTTGGTCCACCCGAAATGAACAGAACAGTGTATGTCCACTCTACTCCATCACAACAACAAAAATTAAGGAGTCCCCACCTAGCCAGAACCCGGTGACAGTATAGCACTGTCCCTGCCAGACCTTCAGAGCAGCCATTTCCCCTCTTGGTTTTCCAACAGCACAACACTTTAATGAAACTAAGAGGACATAGGGGACCAGGGATGGCCTTCCTTGCACTTATGGAGATTGATCTTTAATGCTTCCTTTAGAGGAATTGCCTGCCCTTGACCCCTCACATCTGTCATTCTGGTCCCACGGACCCTGCAGTCATGCCCTTTGCCCTGCCTTCCAGCCCACATGGCACTTACACTCAGAAATATATTCAATAGTAACGCATTGTTGTTCATTTATCTTTCGGTCTGTTGATTTAATCTCGTCCTGAGCTTGTCCTTCACCCATGCGCCATGGTACTGTGTAAATATGCTCTTATGTTCCTAATAGGCAAAGTCAGCCGTGTCTGGGTAATTCTGTTTGTACAATGCAATCTATAAAGGGGCCTTATTCTGATGATGTTGGCGATAATGGTATCAGATTGTACGGAGGAGGGCAAGGAAAAGCCACGATTTGTTCTGAGGGTGAGGTGTTCAGTGGCAGAAATGGAATGTCCCCCATCCCTCCATGGGACGGGGCGCTCGCTGACAGCCAGTGGGTAAGAGGAGAGAAGGGATGGAGATGAATGTTTTCCCATGGTGGCTGCTCAAGGCCCAAGGCCATCTCAAAAGCCCACCCCCGAGACCCCCAAGGGAAAGGTCCAGTGGCTCAGAATCAGGGCGTGTGGCACTGATGGGACCATTTATCAGAAATCTGCACAAACGAGAGCATGGAAGCAGAGCTGGTCCCAAGAGACTTTGTCTGCGCTGGGTGGGGGATGGAGGGGGGATGCCTTGGAATAAAATCCTTTAATGTTCCTCTCCACAGCAATATAGTCTCCTTAATATGACAAATCGGAGCTCCTGCCGTACTTTACTGCCTGCATGTTAATGAGCCGAGCCCATGTAACAGAGCCATTTGGTGGAGGGAGTTTACAAACAACTTGTTCTTCGAGATACTTGGAGAGAGAGAAAAAGGGAGAGGGAGAAGGAAGATGAGGTTGCATTGAGAGCAGCAGGCTTGAAGGAGGAAGCTGCCTCCCTACGAGCTTTGGGACACAAGGGGAGAGACCCCTGGAAGAGTCTTTGTTCTTGGAACGGCCACACAAAGAAGGCAGGGGAAGACCTCTGAAACTCTGAGACTGCGTTCTACTGAAGGACCCCATACATTAAAATAATATACAAAACACTCTCCAGCACGTGCCACAAAGAATCCCAGAATGAATGCAGGTCACTGTCCCCATCTGGCTGCCACTCTATGGTGCTTGAGTGACCCTCTCCAGCTGGGAGAGCAGGGGAAGAGAACTGGGCCTAGGCTTTCACAGAATGGGTCAGCCCCTGTTTTCTGAACCCAGGGTGAGGGTTATGTCCAGATTCCTTATTCTCAGGTTCTTGAGGTCACCTTGTAATCTTGACAGAGTGAAACAGTGGCCAGTGTGAGTGGGCCTTTGAAATGCTGAAGATCCCATTATAATGACGATGATGATGGCAATGGTGATGATGATGATGGTGATAACATCATGTACCATGGGCTCTATGCTTCCCATGTGCCAGGCACAGCATTAGGGGTTTTAGATGCGTGAATCACTTAATCCTGACTCAAGTAAGTGCTCGAAAATACTGTTATTCCATTTGTATGATGAGTAAAGTAAGGCTTGAGGAGATCAATAGCTTGATCAGTTATAAAACTCCTTAGTGATATAGCCTGCAGAAGTATTAATCCTTAGAAGAGCACGTATGGAGCCTCCTTGAAGAATGTTCTATTACAGAATACTTGAACTGGAAGGAATTTGGGCATGATCTGGCCCAACCTTTCTCGTTACCCAGATGGAAAAAAAGAGCAGCCTGGAAAAGGGAGGTGACCTCTGCAAGGCTAAGCCACCAGAAAATGGCAAAGCTGGTGTTAAAGGCCAAATCTTCTGAATTCTGTTGCTTTGTTCTTTTCCCTCTGGAACCCTCCTTGTCTTTCAGTTGGAGGGTTGCAGGATTTTAATTTTTAGGTAACTTGTTGATGGCTGGTGGTGAGTAAAGTGCACGTTGGAACTAAAACATCTAAGAATTGGGCAACGCTTGTGTCCGTTGAGCAGCTATAGTTGCGCTGAGACCTGGGCCACCCACCATCTTTCCCTAGGGACACATCGCCTGAGATTGGAGCAGCCCCCTTGGGGAAGACTACGAGGGTTGGAGGTGTCTGGGGCTGGTCCTGGGATCCTTGTTTAGCCAGGCTTGTACCTGAGCACTCAAAGAGGATGAATACCAGAGAACAGGGAAATGGCCAGAGAGGGGCCTTCTCTCTGAGTAAGGTAAATGCCAATTTATGTACACTGTGGGGCTAGCCACCTAAGGATCACCTGGAGAGTAATTTAAAGACAGATTCCCAAGCCCTCCTCCCAGAACTTCTGATTCAGAAAGCCTAGGTTACTATTCATCTGTAGTCTTAAATTGCTTCCAGGTGATTCTGATTATCAGCCAGCGTTGGAGCCGCTGCTGAAGGCTCTGGTGTCACAGACAAACATAGCAGCAGGTGGAAAGATCAGCAAACAAGGATAGCCAGTTAAATGCAAAAGGTGGTGGAGGGTTTTCTGGGTGGTTTTCTGTTTTGTCTTTTGCTACAACCCCTGGGCTTCTGCCAGCAATGATGCTGAGGGTGGTTCCGATGTTGAGGGACAAGAGAAAATAGACTTCTGGGTAAGATCCATTATCTTAATGCAGATGAAATTTTCAATAATTACAACTTCTTGTCAAACATAAAGGCTCAATTGAAATAAAATCATGAATGCTGCCTGGATTGTCTAGATCAATTCTCCTGTATGTGTTATCCCTGGTAGTGAAGACATAAAGCACCCATCATGCTAGGTAATTATCTGGATAAGTGTGGCAATTCCACAGTAACCCAGACATAAGTGAATTCAGTGGGACAATTCAGGCAGATGTAGCTGGCGGAGAGGAGGGGACCAGAGCACAGTCTAGATAGTGTTGTGACAATCATGGCCTCATTTGTGCTGTCAGCAGTAAAGCACTAAATCACTGCTTATAGGAGGTAGGGACAAGGGTAAGTTAGAAGAATTCTAGACCATCCCTCAGTTTACCAGCTGGCAGATTCCCAAAGTGAAGCATTATGGGCCGTGTGATCAGAAGAATGTGGCAAATTCAATATTAAGAACATGGCTTTAGGGGCGCCTGGGTGGCTTAGTTGGTTAAGCATCTGACTTTCGCTTAGGTCATGATCTCGCAGTTCGTGGGTTTGAGCCCCGCGTCGGGCTCTGTGCTGACTGCCAGCTCAGAGCCTGGAGCCTATTTCAGTCTGTGACTCCCTCTCTCTCTGACCCTGCCCTGCTCACGCTCTCTCTCTCTCTCTCTCTCTCTCTCCTAGAAATAAATAAAAAACATTAAAAGAAAAAAAGAACATGGCTTTAGCATGTAAGATGAATGTGTGGCTCCTCTTGGTAAAGCAGAGGAGGGTGAACATGCACATGCATGGGCATGTACACACACACACACACACACACACACACACACACACACACACACAGAGTCCATCAAAGTGGGGAGAAGTTACTTCTCAATGTTGTAAATTTAAATGAAGTCCGGAGTAGTGAAGGCCATTTGTAAGGTCTGCTGAGCTAATGGATTCATAATGACTTTTAAAGCTTCACTCGGGTAAGAAATACTGTTCATTTTTTAATTGCATATAATTATACTTTTTCATAATCTAGGGCAGCATAGCAAAAGTAAATCTACTGGCTTAATTATAAATCTTTTTATTATCTGGAACCCTGCTGAAATAAAAGGAAAGAAACAACTATTGTTTTTTTTTAATCTAGTAAAAAGGATTTAAAAAAAAAAACCTCAACGTTAAATGAGTTACGATGTTTTTGACGGGAGAACACTGGTTTGTTTCATGTTTGATATTCCTTTGGGGGGAAGGCTGATTGGAGAAGTTCCCGGCTATTCTGACCTGCCTGTGGTCCAAACTGCTTTCTGTCCTAAGGGAGTGAGCATTTGCTGGTCTGAATAAGCTGAGACAGTCCTTTTTTATCCCTAGAGGTGGAGTCTGGGAAACGCTTCAAGCTTGAAGGGGTAAGGGCAGTAGGTTTGGGGGAGGGGGTTGCGTTCCAGGAAAAGGTGAGAAGTCTGAGCTGAAGCTCCCAGGAGCATAATGAGATTATTCTTTCTATTGGGTTTCTCCTTCTGATCTTCCCAAGTCCCTCATACGACCCTGTGACTCCCTCAGGGTGCCCTTGGGGGAGAAAGATGCACTTCTGAAGGACAGGGATGATAACTTGGCCAAGAAGATTCATTGCTCTCATGGAGATGAGAGGAGAGAAGGCTCAGGAACATACGGGGCAGTTCTCCATAGTCAGCTCTCAACCATCACCCCCTACCCCCAAGTCAGAGGCTGTCGGACGTACGTGCTTGCAGGTGGGCAGTGGAGACCCTGTTAGCACCAGAGCCTGCAGAAGGTGGGGAGCCCCTGGGCGGCCCCCCCAACCCCTCACTGAACCATCCTGAGGACGTGGCTTTGGACCTGGCTTCTCCTTGACCCAAAATTCCATGATCCCTTGAAACGGCATCAATCCCGGATGCCCCTTATTGAAGCGAATCAAGTATTCAGTCATTGTTGGGGAGGTAGGGAGCCCAGAAAGAAGAACGAATTGAGCCCTTAAAGGTTGAGTAACCCATTTGGGCTTGATGGAGATGAATGGGGTTGCAGCCCCATCTCAGAAGAGGAGGCCATTATCCTGAAAGGAGATAGCAGTTAGCAGTGAGCATCTCTGAATACCTCTGCACTTTCTACCTCTCTGCCCCAGTGCTAACCCCACTCACAGACCCTGATGACACCTCATGTGTGCGACAGCCTATGCATTCTGTACATCCAGGGGCAACCACTGCTGGTGGTGCATGCAGCCTGTGCCTGGTGCTGGCTAAGAGCTTCTCTCCCTGAAGCCTCTGCCCCACCAACCACCTCTTTACCCCCGACACGGGGATTCCTTTCTCCAGGTACTTACTCCAGGCTCCAGATCACTGTCGTCAGGCCAGTGCTGCCAAAAGTGGCACTGATTTGAACCCCTCTCTTCAGAGAGAAGCAGAATCTCACATCTCCCGTGGAGAACTCCCTTAATGCCTTCTGATGCCTGCAATCAGGGAGGGTATCCTGGAAGAGGTGAACTGTACAATACGAAAGTGGTCATGAACAGCGAAAAGACAATTGTGTCCAGAAAGTTGTTTATGTTACGGATTAAAGTATGAACTTTGCATCACCCTCCCCCATCCTCCCTGCAAGGATGATGGGTTTGGCTAGCCAGCCTGAATCCAACCAGGAATCATCCAGACCCATTTCCTAGTACATAGTGCTTTTCATCAGCTAGTTACCAAATCCCAGGGAGTATGCTTTATTCCTCTGGACTCTACTCATAGCACATAAGACACATGCCAGTTTACAATCCTGGCACCACCACTTACTAACTATGTAGACTTGAACAATTTACTTGATCTTTTTTAAATGTTTACTTATTTTTGAGGGGCGCCTGGGTGGCTTAGTCGGTTAAGCGTCCGACTTTCGCTTAGGTCATGATCTCGCGGTTCGTGGGTTTAAGCCCCGCATCGGGCTCTGTGCTGACTGCCAGCTCAGAGCCTGGAGCCTGTTTCAGTCTGTGACTCCCTCTCTCTCTGACCCTCCCCTGCTCACGCTGTCTGTCTGTCTGTCTCTCTCTCTCTCTCCTAGAAATAAATTTTAAAAAATTTTAAATGTTTATTTATTTTTGAGAAAGAGATGGGGGAGGGGAAGAGAGAGAGGGAGACATAGAATCCGAAGCAGGCTCCAGGCTCTGAGCAGGGCTCAGATTCAGAAATGGCGTGATCATAACCTGAGCTGAAGTCGGACACTTAACCGACTGAGCCAGCCAGACATCCCTGCTTGATCTTTCTTAATCTCAATATACTCATCCATAAAATGGGTATAATGCCACCTAGCTTGCAGCGTCCTAAGAATTAGAGAAAAGTCCAGGAGCTAGTGAAGTCAGAGGGCTGGTACCTACACAGTGCTCAGCAAGTGTTTTCATTCCTGCCCCTGTTGTTCCTATTACATTACTAGATTCAGAAAGCTGGGTACACGTTCCTGTTTTTCCAGTTGCTGGCGGCTGGGCCTTGGTTGAGTTGCATAGATTTTCAAAACCTTCGTTTTGGCGTCAGTGAACTGCAGCTAATGATGTCTACCTTACCAGGTAGCGAGTGGTTTCGCAACAACCAATAAAAGCTGAGCGCGGTGATTTAAACCAGCAGGGATCCATGTGCCTCACTTACCACGCCTCCCAGGGAGATGCCGCTGCAGTTGGTTTGGCCGCTTGACCATGTCAGGACGAGCATCTTTGGGGCCCTCTGGGCCCTTTTTGTACCAGCTTCTCCCTTTGTGGTCCCGATATGACTGCCATCCCTTAAAGGCACCACCCTCGTTCTAGGCACGGAGAAAGGGGAAGAGGAAAGGACAGAAGATCGGCCTCTTTGGGTCAGAAAAAGCAAAAGCTTTCCCCAGAACCCACCCGGTCAATGGAGGCTCACGTCTCCTTGACTGCAGCTGGGTGAGGGTCAGGCGGGTCAGCCAGTGGTGTCTGCTTCACATCCATTGATAGCGCTGCTTTGGGAACAGACAGACTAGTGTATGTTAAGGCATTTTGTAAGAGCCTCACAAAAGTCAGTTACTATCCTTACTCTAGCTTTTGCACAAACGGGAGACCAGTCGACTGCTAAGTGATAACTATATTGTTCAGGCCTTTTAACCCCCGCTGAGATGAATGGAAGACATTCTAGAGGCAATGGTTGTTTTAGTACAGGCCCGTAGGTCATAGCCTCTTCCTGACCAAGCTGGGGGTTATCCCATTTCACTCTGCTGGTGGGGTGATGTTTGAATTGGGCTTGGTGACTTCGATTGTCTCTGCTTGATGTAAGTAGAAGGCTGTGTCCTAGATAAATACAGTGAATTTCTGGTGCCCAGCGGGAGGTACTCCTGAAAGGCACATTCCCCGGTAATGGGGTATGTTACATTAATCATAGGTAGTCTTCCTAATGTATGCCCCCCATGATTGTACCCTCCCGGCATCCTTAATAAGCATCTGCTGTCTTTAACAGCTTTATTGAGGCATAATTTACATACCATAAAATTCACTAAGTGTACAATAGAATGATTTTTAGTAAATTTACCCAGTTGTACGACCCAGTTTTAGGACCATTCAGTCTCCCCTGAAAGATCTTTCCTGCCCGTTTGCAGACAATCCCTACAACCTCACCCACTCTCACCGCGCTCCAGGCAATTACTAAGCTACTTCCTATCTCTGGATTGTTTTTTCTGGACACTTTGCATTGACATTATTGTACAATATGTAGGCTTCTGTGTCTGGCTTCTTTCACTTACCATGTTGTTGAACTTCATCCACATTGTAGCTATCAGTAGTTAGTCCATTTCTGTAGGGAGAGACTGTTGATGGTGAACATTTTAGTTCCTTCTACTTTTTGCTCCTTATGAATATGCTGCGGGGAACATTCATATATGTGTCTTTTGTGGACACAGATTTTCGTTTCTTTTGGAGGGAGATCTAGGAAATGAGTTGCTGTGTCATATGATAACGGTATGTTTAATGTTTTAAGAACCTGTTGAACTATTTTCCACGTTTCACCAGATTGTTAGCATTTGTTACTATCAATGAACCTACATGGACACGTCGTCACCCAAAGTCCATGGTCTACACTACATTACATAGTTACATTACAGTCAAGACTATGCGGGTCTTGACAAATGTATAATGACATGTATCCACCGTTACAGTATTGTAGCATAGTTTCACTGCCCAAAAACCCTCTATGCTCTAGATCTGTTGATCTGTCCTTTCCCTCAATTCCCGGCAACCACTGATGTTTTTACCATGTCCATAGTTTTCCAAAATATCATGTGGTTATTCATAAAGTATGTAGCTTTTTCAGGTTGTTGTGGGTTTTTTTTCACTTAGTAATATGCATTTAAGTTTCCTCCATATTTTTTCATGGCTTTCTTCAGCGTCTTTCTTTTTAGCTCTGAATAATATTCCATTGTACGGTTGTATATTTATTTATCCATTTATCCCTTCCTACTGAAGGACATCTTGGTTGCTTCCATGTATAAATTATAAATAAAGTTGCTACTATAAATATCTATGTGCAGGTGTGTGGACATAAGTTTTCAACTTAGTTAGGTAAATATGAGTATACTTATTGGATCAAAAGTATATGTTTAGTTTTATAAGAAACTGCCAAACAGTCTTCCAAAATGGGTATGCCATTTTGCATTCCCAGCAGCAATGAGTGAGAGTTCCTGTTGTTCCACATCCTCACCAACACTTGCTATTGTTAATGTTTTGGATTTTAACCATTTGAATAGGTGTATAGCTGCATCTTTTGGTTCTTTTTATTTACAGTTCTGCAATGGCATATGACATATGAATTTCATATGTTTATTCACCACGTGTATATCTTCCTAGACGAGGTGCCTGTGCAGGTGTTTTGCTCATGTTTTAACCAGGCTGTTCATTTTTTACTGCTGAGTTTCAAAAGTTCTTTGTATATTTTGGGAAACTGTCCTCTCTGTCAGTTATGCCTTTTGCAAATATTTTCCCTTTGTCTGTGCTTGTCTTCTCATTCTCTTTCTGCCCATTTTTCATTTGGGTTGTTTGCTTTCTTATCATTGAGGTTTTAGAAGAGTTATTTCTGTGTTCTGGATACAAGTCATTTTATCAAGCATATGATTTTCAAAATGTTCTCCCACTGTGTGGCTTATCTTTTCATTTGCGTAATGGTGACTTTTGAAGTGCAGGCGTTTTTAATTTTGATGAAATCCAAATTCTTAATACATTCCTTTATGGATCATGCTTTTGTTGTTTATCAAGAAACTCTGCCTAACCCAAGGTCACAATGGCTTTCTACTATATCGTCTTCTAAAAGTTTTATAGTTTTAACTGTAACAGTTAGTCCCTATCAATTTGGGGTAAATTATTGTGGTGTAAGGCAAAGGTCTAGATTCACACTTTTGCATGTGACTATCCAACTGTTTCAGCACCATTTGTTGAAAAAACTATTCTTCTGCCATGGAATTGGCTTGACATCTTTTAAAAATAGCAATTGACCATAAATGTAAGGGTTTACTTCTGGAAGCTCAATTCTGTTCCATTGATTTAAATGTCTGCCCTTTTGTGAAAGCCACACTGTGTGTGTTACTGTAGCATGTTTCAAAATTGGGAAATGTGAAATCCATAGTACCCTAACTTTCTTCTTTTTCAAAACTGTTTCCACTCTTCTTTGTTGCCCACATTTCTATATAAAACTTGGGATCGGGGTGTCAAATTTTTGAAAAAAATAAAACAAACCAAACCCCTGCTGAGATTTTCATAAGGATTATGTTTCTAATTAGAATAGTTTGGGAAGAATTCCCATTTAACTTTTTTAATGTTCGTTATGGATTTTGAGAGAGAAAGAAGTAGAAAGAAGAAGAAGCAGAGAGAGAATTCCAAGCAGACTCCAAGCTGTCAGCACCGAGCCAGACTTGGGACTCGATCTCGTGAACTGTGAGATCATGACCTGAGCTGAAGTCAAGAGTCGGATGCTTAACCACTGAGCCACCCAGGCGCCCTGCCATTTAACATTTTCAAATCTCCTATCCACGACCAAAGAATGTCTCTTCATTTATCTAGATCTTCTTTAATTTCTCTCAACAATGTTTTTTAGTTGACAGTGTATGAATTTTTCACTTCTTCTGTTAGATTTATTCTGAAGTGCTATACTGTTTTTGATACAATTGAAAATGGGATTGTTTTCTTAATTTTTGTATTTGGATTACTGCCAGTATATAAAATGAAAATTAATTTCTGTATATTGATCTTGTATCCTGTGACCTTGTTGAAATCATTTATTAGTTCCAGTAATTTTTTTGTAGCTTCCTTAGGATTTCTTTACATATAGGATCACCTACAAATAAAATAGTTTTCCTTCCATCTTTCTTCCGATCTGATTGCCAAGTCTCTGTTTCTTGATTTGAAATTTTATAAAACACTCAAAAAGAGTACAGAACAGGTCTCTAGGGAAAATAATGTGATGAACGGGGTGGGAGAGGAATTAGACTGCGGTGAGTTTAGACTCTCTTCTTCATTTCCCATGATGAAGGAACCGCCCAGAGAAAGGCATGCCAGGGTTTGATGGGAGAAACTTCGATGGAGAGACAGAAGATGTATCACTGTTGAGGTCCTTTCCATGAGATGACTCTACTCCAGTATTGTTTTTTTACTTTGTTCCATGATGAAATGGTTTGTTCCTCTCACATTAATTTGGATGTCCTCTTCTGCTAATCAAGGATTGGCTGGTACCCCACCTCTTCCAAACGGATGTGGGGAACTGGTGACACAGTGGTGGCCAGGGAACAGTCAAGGAGGCCTCGTGTATGTGAGTTTACCTCCACAACAGTGGTTCTAGACTCAGAACAGCCATACTTTCGCCTCTCCAGTGAAGTGCCTTTTAAATAATCCCTCATTATTTAACATGCAATGGCTATTATGGCTATGTGAGCTGTTATCTATTTATGTTGACTATTAATAAATTATTAGACCATATTGTGTGGGTTTTAATAACTCCATAGAAAGAGAAGTGTGGCCAGGAGGTGAAATCTCAAGCAATTACAAATTCATAGGTTGAGTTCATTTTTTTTTTTCCTAACACACAGAAGCTGTTCACTTACAAGTAAATTAAATACATAGGCCTGTTGGCCTTATTTACAATTCTAGTCATGCAAAGAGAAGAAGCTCACAGCAGATGCACGGCTCCTGGCGGGAAGTACCTGCGAGGGGTGGGCTGTCGCAGGGACTGCCGGCTCAAGGTAAGACCCAGTGCTTGTTAGGTTGCCTGCATTGAGCCTTGCCCTTCTGTGTGGGCCGAAAACCTCCACCAGGACACAACTGTTGATGGTCATGGTCATATCTGTGTGAGACTAACTGAGGCCTTTAAAATGCATTTTTTGGGGCGCCTGGGTGGCTCAGTCGGTTAAGTGACCGACTTCGGCTTAGGTCATGATCTAACGGTTTGTGGGTTCGAGCCCCGCATCGGGCTCTGTGCTGACAGCTAGCTCAGAGCCTGGATCCCGTTTCAGATTCTGTGTCTCCCTCTCTCTCTGACCCTCCCCTGCTCACGCTGTCTCTCTCTCTCTCAGAAATAAATAAAAACATTAAAAAATTAAAAAATATATAAATAAAATGCATTTTTCTAAATCAGCCTTGAAATATGGGCCCCCAAACTGGCCCACTTGACTCTTTCCAGATGAGACCCGGGGAGCCACACTGCACCATGCACATGTCCTGGCTTCTTCTAGACAGTCCAGGGAGAGGCTGTTTGAAAGTCAGGGTTAGAGTGTCAGCCAGGGAGATTCTTGATGAACTCTGCTCTGAGGGGTCAGCCAGAGGCAGAGAAAGCATGGGGCTTCAGCTGCAAAATGGAAACGGACCCAAATCATTTTCTTGTCAGCCAGGATTTGAAAATCAATACCCAGCCTCCTTGATACATTCTTATTCTGTTTCTTCTCTTGCTGTCTGCTGAGGACGATGACGTATTTCCTTTTCCAGGTAGCTGTGGAAATGAAATCCTCCTACCCTCCTGGGGACAAGTGTGCCATGTCCATACCCATGCAGGTTAGAGCACAGCCGCCACGGCACTCTGGGCAGCAGGTGGCCGCGGTTCTGCACACCGCTTGTGCTCCTCGCCTCCTTGCTGTGAAGGGCTGACCTCACCTTGCCTCCCTTGGGTTGCTGACATCTGGAAACCGGTGACCATCTTTTCTATGATGTCATGAGGAAGAATGACTATCGGCACATATGGCTGCTTCCATTCCTTACTCGAATTATTCAGACAATGAGTAGTGGGAGCCTGGGTGGTTCAGTTGTTAAGCATCTGACTTCAGCCCAGGTCATAATCTCATGGTTCATGAGTTCGAGTCCTGCTTCGGGTGAGCTCCAGCCCTGCAGCTGGTGAGCTTGAGCCCCGCTTCAGGTGATCATGAACCCTGCTTTGGGTGAGTCCCTCTTTTCTCTCTCTCCATCTCCCTCCCTCACTCTTTCTGCACCTCCTGGGATTCTCTCATTCTCTTTCTCTCTCTCTCTCTCTCTCGGCTCCTTGATCACTTATGCCCTCCCTCTCTCTCCCTGTCAAAAAAATAAATAAGTAAAGATGAGTACTATTCAAGATCTTCACTCTTCCCATTGCTGCTGGAGAACAGATTTGGATATAACAGGGGTTCATTCTCTAGGATAGCCATTCTAGGGTGTTGATATAGGGGAGTGCTTGAGAGAAACGTATTATAAGGTTGTCCCAAGCTTAGAGCCCACAGCACCATGGGCTCCTGGAGCATGGGGGAGGGGGATTCTTATTTGTAACCTCCTTCTCATTCACATAGTAACAGTGAATGCTGCATGGTGATAGACATGAAAGGAGGAGGAAAAGGAAAGAGGAGGTGGGTAAGAGATTCCAGTTTGTCCATTCATTCCCTCAGTCTGGATTTTGGAACACATACGTGCCACGCATCTCCGATGGGTGCTGGACATACAGCAGCACCCAAGACACAGAACCTTCTCTCAAGAAGCTTCTGGATAAGCCGGGGAGGAAGACAACGGATGTAAGCAGACAAACATAGATGGTGTGCATAAGTCCTGTGCTGGGAGAGCCACAGAGGGCTGTGAGAGCTCCAAGGGAGGGCATCCGATTCCCCAAAGGTTTCTGAGAGGTAACATCTCCACTTGTCATGTGTGACAGTGGGAGATGGGTGGGGAAATTGGGCTGAGGGAACACCATGCATAAGAAAGCCTAGAGGAAGATGACTGGAATCTTCCAGTTGCTTAGTGTGACTGGGAAAGAGCATGGAGAGGAGAGTGCCAGGCCATGTTACCTAGTCTGCAGGTCATGAAGAGCCTGGTGAGAAGCCACGTGAGGATTGGGGATACAACCTTGAACGCAAGGAAGGCCATGGGGGTAACCCATGCAGCTTACCCTTGGAGAAACTTTGAGGGCGGAAGGGAGAACCCCTACCATAGGGCTCTGGGGAGCTCAGGAAGGTAAGGAGAGGTTTGCCCCCCAACTCTGGAAGAGGACAGGAAGATCATGGGCACCCAGCATGGACTTGGTCACAGCTGGGAGTGACCCAAGTCCAACGCATTGAACACAGGTCTCAACAGGAAACGATGGGATGCAAATATTACAAAGAATGGAGGAAAAGGCAGCACAATGGGGCTCATTCATGAACTTACCAGGTTGCTCCTGTTACCACAGTAACATGTCAAGGGTTTTGCGGATCTGGGAGAATAAAAAAAAAAAAAAAATCCCTGAGTTACAGTACTCAAAGCAAATTAGGTCACTGTTACGAGTTATTAATTTTAATGTATTAAGAAAAGTGTGCAGGGGGGAGTGAAGTGTTTTTTTTTTAAACACAGCAAATGGGAAGCAGCGAAAAGTACAACAATAATTATGCTGAAAGCAAAGTGAAGTGTTCCATAAAATGTAAGAAATGAAGAAATTACACACCCCTCCTCCCTCCTCCCTCCAGTGCGGTTAGGAGTCGACGCAGGGGGTGGGTGACTCTCCCACGGCCTTCTGATGCAATTACGAGCTCTCATTTCACTTCTTTGTGTGATGTCGTTCGGTGTTACTTAAGCCAGGATGAAATCCCCGAGTCGGAAAGGAAACACAGAGGGGCATTTTTCTGGGCTGAGTTATGTTTAGTGTGGAATTGCTCGTAGGCAAATGTGCAGGCTGGGGAGAGGAAATTGGGAGCCGTGAATAGATTCTCCAGGAACTTTCGTACCCACGGGGACTCTGGGCAGGCCTGGGGTTTTGGTTTCTGGGCCTGCTTGACTTGGTCTAGCAGCCTGCTTCCTGGCTGCCAAGCTGCAAAACTGGGTCAGGTGCTGCTCCAGTGTGAAGAGGCGGCAGTGTGTGGTTTTGTCCTGTCTTATTCGGCTTCCTGTTGTTGTTTTATTTGGCTGTTTTCTGTGTGATTGGTTTTGCTTTGCAGTTGCGGACCTAAGTCAGAAATTCCTCATTGCAGATGGTGTCACGTATGGAACTGACCACCTTTATTCTAGACACGAAAGGTCTCCCTCTCACGCTGACCCTGCGCCCCTCTTCCTAAACACACCCTCATCACCTGCATGCTCATACCTTTCCCCCATCACTCCCCGTCGTGGTGACATTTGGGTCCTTAGGTGCATTTTAGGCTGGGGCGGAGAATGGAAGGCTCAGCTCTAGGCGGTGGCTGTGCATGGTCTCACTTGACCTCCTGGGGACTGAACGCTCTGTCCTCCTTGAAACACTTTTCTCTTTTGCCTGCAAGAAAATCCCCTCTCGCATGCCTTTTGTCCTCTCTCTGACCACAGTGTGCTTCCTCCCTACTCTCTGATCCTGCTTCCTGCTCACACTCTTTTTTTTTAAATTTTTATTATTTATATTTAGAGAGAGAGAGGAAGAGAGAGAGAATCCCAAGCAAACTCAACACTGTCAGTGCAGAGTCCAATATGGGGGTCAAAGTCACGAACGAAGAGATCATGACCTGAGCAGAAAGACACCAATGCTTAACTGACTGAACCACCCAAGTGCCCTGTCCTTGCCTATATTCTCTTTTCTAATGCTTTATTTTTTTTAAGTTAATTCATTTAGCTTCAGAGAAAGAGAGAGAGAATGAGTGGAGGAGAGGCAGAGAGAGATGTTAAGACAAGATCCAAAGCAGTGTCTGTGCTGACAGCAGAAAGCTTGATGCGGGCTTGAACTCATGAACTATAAGATCATGACCTAAGCCATAGTTGGATTTTTAAGCGACTGAGCCATCCAGATGCCCCTTTGCCCACATTCTTAAAAGCCCTGAAAGGGACTCTTGTCTGGACTCAACACCTCCCCATCCCATTCTCTGTTTTTTTCCAGACTTTTTCCCTCCCTTTTTCCCTTCTTTCCTTCCTTCCCCCTTCCTTCCTTCCTTTCTCCCTCTCTTCCTCCTTCTCTTCCTTTTCTCCTTCCTCCCTCCCTTCCTTCCTCCATTCCATTCTTCCTTTCTCCCTCCCTTTTCCCTTCTTTCCTTCCTTCCCCCTTCCTTCCTTCCTTTCTCCCTCTCTTCCTCCTTCTCTTCCTTTTCTCCTTCCTCCCTCCCTTCCTTCCTCCATTCCATTCTTCCTTTCTCCCTCCCTTTTCCCTTCTTTCCTTCCTCCCTCCCTCCTTCCCTTCCTTCCTTCCTTTTTACCAGTCAAAGACTTTCTCATGACTCTCATGCCCATGATATGGCCTTAACCTTTAAGCTGAGCTGAGAGGAACCAGTGAGGTACCACCATCCACAAAGATCATAAGCACTACAAAACCACTTGTTTTAAAACTAAACTTTTCTCCTAATTTTATCCTCCTCAAGCAAACAAATAAAACAACTTGGCTTCTTTTGTATGTCTTACCATCATTAAAAAATAGCATCTCCCAGTACGATGCCCAGGTGAGGGGCCTTGAGTTAGCTGCAGTTTCACCCCCTCTCTCAGTCCTGGGCTCCAGCCCTCGCCCTCTCCAGCCCATGTGCAGCTCTCCGGAACACAGGATCAGTCTGCTGGGCCTCCCATCTCTGAGCCATTCTCTGCATTGGTTTCAGAGTTTTTCCAGAACCTGGCCCTGACTGGGGCATTCCCTGCCCGTGGACCTGGGGTCGCTTCCTGGAAGCATTTTCAGGCCCAGTTAAATCTGGCCTCCACCGGTCAACATCCCCATTCTCATTTCTGGCCTCTCTTCCATGCCCCTGACCTAGTCACACAGCTGCTCTTCTCTGAATGCCCTGTGCAGGTGCATACGTCTGAATGCTTGCTCCCCATCTTCCCTCCGATGGACTCCATCCCATCTCCTCTCTACTCATCCTCAAGGCCACCGAGGCCACCATGAAGACCGAAGGCCCCCTCTCTGGACTCTTGCAAAATGCCTGTACTATAGTGCTTATCACAATACATGGTGTGTGCTCACACGCTTTTGGCTCCTCCATCAGATTGTGGGCGTCTTGAGAAGCACTGTCTTTGAATCTTCACCCCAAGTGGAAAACTTTATTCTTTGTTATTCTTTGTGTATGTCTTATTCTTTCCCTCAACTTAATCCTCCACTTACAGTGGAAAATCTGTGAGGTTTCCTTGTAGACCACTTAAGACCGTGGATCACAGTGATGGCAAGACAAAATGAATTGAGAGACAGAAGGACTGGAAATGTAGCTTGGGTGGTCTCCTCTGGGTGACAGTCATTCTCTCGGGTCACATGTGCTAAGAATGGACATTCTGAGGGTTTGAGAACCCATGAGAGCTCCAGGTAGATGACAAAGGTCATTCTCGTGCACAGCTTTTATGTGACTCCTGCTGCAAGTTTGGGAGCTCTGGAGGGAGGGGGGTGGGGGAGGAAAACCTTGAAATTCTGGTTTCTTTTCTCCCCTGTTATTAAATGGCTGTAGTAAAAGCCATGTCCACATCATTCTGTAAAGTAGACCAAAGGGAGGGTGGACAAAGGAGAACTCACGTTTTTCATTTATTAAAATAATGCATTGTTTTTATCATAAAGGGAGAAAGAAAAATGTAAGCCTGGTAGAATCTCACAGAAGTCTGGCAGGTCCCATGCCCAGCATTGCTAAGTAAGAGCACATATAGAATGATGTGTATAACTGGATAGTACATATAAATATATCTGTGTGTACACACACCCAATCAGAAATCCAACCGATATTTATTGAGTAGCCACAGTGAACCAGGTGTGCAGTGTGAGTGTGTGCATGTGCGTGTGAGCACGCGTGCCACCGTGCTTTTCCTTTCGGTAATTTGTGTGACCCCCATCTCTGCTGTCTAGCACATTCTGGACACCTAGCCTGGGGGAGCGGACTGTTTTCTGCAGAAGCTAATTTACCTTGTGAGCACAAACTCCACTTTAATTGATTCTATCTTTCAAGATCCAAGTAACCTATCATCTCCTCTCAATTGTCAGTATTTTGCCTGCATCATCCCTCAGCCTTTAACATGCAGATAGTCCAGGAAGAAAGCTGCTGTCACGGCTCAGGATGAAAAGCAAGAGCGGCTCAGGGTAATAATCTGCTTTTGATTTTTTCCCCTTTCCTTTTCCTACACTGTCTCTCAAATCCACTAAAACGGGGGGGGGGGTGGAAATCCATAGCGATTAGAAAAACTTCTGACCGAGACTTTCTCTTTCATTTTTTTCCCACCCTCTTTGGTATTCTGAAGCCACCCGAACATCAGAGGTTTCCACGATGCTGGGATGTGCTCTGCATCCTGAGCAGAGTGGGAAAAGACATTCTCACTGGACATTTTGAGGTTCCTTTTGGGCCAGTTCCAGGTGGCTCCCAGCACACTGTGAGACGTGATTCTGGCAGAAGGTCACTGGGGTGGTGATGGCAGGGGTCCAGGGCCTTCTGTGGAGGCAAAGAAAGCCCATAGAGATAGCAGGTTAGCAGGGAGCAGTCCCTGACTATACACGCTGCTCCTCTGGTGGTTTTTCAACAGCTCCTCAGAGGCATGGTTCTGCCCAGGGAGGAACCTGAGAGGTGAGACCTTGGGGCTTTACGGTGGCCCCACAGAGAGCTGAATGGATCACCCAAGACAGGGAAAATCTCAGGTTAACGTAAGAGGCTCTATGACAATATTGCATATGCGCTAGGAATGCCTAATGTTAGCATTCATTCTAAAAACCCATGAGCTAGACATCTCCCAGTCTTCCAGAAGAGGAAACTGAAGTGTTTGGCCAAAGTGGCACATCCAGGAGGTGGCTGATCCAGGTTTCAAACTCAGCTGCAGCAGCACCTGCCCTTCGTTACCAACGGGGCATTGCAGGCCTCTACTGTTCATGAAACAGCATCTTCTCCACTCCTGAAGGGGTGGGCTGGGGCCTGATGTGACATATGGATGAGGAGGCTCATGCGTGGGGACATAGGAGAAGGGGAGGGTCGTGCAGGGCTGGACGCCAGGGGAAAAGAGCCAGAGCATCTTGGTGCAGTGACTGTCCTGCATAGGACAGGTGGCACTTCTGGACATGGATGTCCCAGGTCCGGGTGTGTCTGTTTTCTGCCAGCTTCAAGCTGAGGGAGCCCTGTTCTCTGTCTGCTGCAGATACAGTGAGGAAGGCAAGTGCTGGGAACACACAATGGCAGGAGGGGGAAGGAGAAGACAGGTACTAGGGCTCACAGGGCCTTGGCCAGGGAGCAGTGGAAGAGATGCGAGGGAAGGAGTTGATTTGAATGCTCTTTCCTTGGCCAGGTCCCCAGTGGTGACTCTGGGATGTGGGCCATCCTGAGCCCTATGGAGAATGAAGCCTGGGGACTGGTGGTCATTGACAGCAGGAAGACTTAATGCCAGGGAGGAGAGGGCAGATGGGGCAAGCTCCCGGTCACTAACATCTGCTCGCCAGCTCAGCCCTTGTGCTGAGCTCACTCCGGTCCAATGGCCTCTTCCATTTAATCCATAAATCCCCCTGGTGAATCATGTGGCCCTTCGACTCCATGCCTGTGTCTGAATTTTTCTGCTCTCCTCTCCATCCCTTTCACATTCCTAGGCTCCTGTCACTGACTTGCGTGCCAGCAAAAGCCGATGCTTGCTGCCGCCCGGTGGCCTCATCATGAGTGTGTGGCTCCCATGCATCTGTCAGGACACAGGCACACACGCAGTAGATCCCACGCCATTGACAGCCTGAGGAAAGGGCAGGAGAACCTTCCAGTTACCAGTGGATTGTGATGGTGTGTGGCAGGGGGAGAGGTGGCAGACATGCATATCTGAAAAGGCTGGCATGACCCTGTCAGACCCTTTTCCCTGTGGAAGGAGGGAGCTTGGAAAGCACACAGCGGTCTCCAGGAGAGCCCCTCTCAGGGCCCTGTGCACCCCCTTTGTCTTTTCCCTGAAGCACAGCGCCGAGGGATTGCTTTTTATGTTTTTGCTGTCTCTCATGCCACACTAAACACACACACACACACGCACACACACACACACACACACAGCCACAATGAATGTCCATGCTGTTGTAAAGTGAAACGTCCTAATAACAGCCTCCATTCTTAACATCCAGAGAAGCGAACCAGGAGGGGTGAGAAATGCGGGGAGCATGTCAGTGAGACAAGGGTGAGCACATAGCCAGCATCCGGTCACTATAGTCAGGCAGCCACAAGAGTGAGGGTGAGCATCAGGGCAGTCACATTTGCTTAGAGAGACAGGGATTTTTAATGGAGCAAAGAGTCTGTGTTTTTCTTTTTTTTTTTAATGTTTATTTGTTTTTGAAAGAGAGAGAGACATAGTGTGAGTAGGTGAGGGGCAGAGAGAGAGAGAGGGAGACACAGAATCCGAGGCAGGTTTCAGGCTCCGAGCTGAGTCACACACAGAGCCCGACACGGGGCTCAAACTCACGGACTGAGAGATCACCACCTGAGCCGAAGTCGGATGCTTAACCGACTGAGCCACCCAGGCGCCCCGAGTCTTTTTTTTTTTTTTCTTTAACGTCTTTTCCATATCCCCAGATGACCCTGCCTTTAAATAAATGCTTCTCTGGGCCAGTTTCAGGGAGGGAGTAAACAGAAGCTGAAGAGTAGTCTGTGGGTCGGGTGTGTGAGGCCAAATATGTTCCTTATGGCAAATGAGCAAATACAATAACGACATAATATTGATGGGCTTTAGACTTCCTGTGTGTCTGGAAATCCTCTTATGTTAGATTCCCATCATTTTTTCATTGAACAAATATTTTTGGAGCACTTGATAAGCATCTGGCACTACGTTAGATGCTGGGAGAGAGCTCTCTGAAGGATAGAAGCAGGAAAGTTAGAAGGCCTGATTTGTGTTTTGAAAGGTCAGTCTCTACAGTGATGAGGACGGATGAGCCAGAAGAGGAAACGAAGGCAGGAAATCAGGTGGGTGGATTCATCCAGGTGAGAGATGCTGGTGGCCTGAGCTAAGGAAGTGGGGAAGGAACCAGAGGGGTAGAGTCAAGAGATGTCTGATCCACCAGCCTTGTTTAAAACCCTTATTTATTGAGAACTTACTATCTTAAGGCACAAATGCTGGGAATGCAGTGATAGCAATATTCGTGAGTAAGATAGAAAGAATGTAGTGATTAGTCATACGGAAAAGAGGAAGCCAGAGACAACTGGCACTCTAGTTTCTGGGTGAACAGAAGAGCCATTCACAGTGATGGAGATCATGTGTGGAGGAGAAGGTTTGGGAGCAAAACGCTGAGTTCCATTTTTGACATGCTGAGCCAGAGTTGCTTATGGGAACTTCAACTAGAGATATCAAGGAAAAAGTTAGCTGTAAGAGGCTTGAGCTTCAGAGAAGAACGTGCTCCAGAATTATAGAAAGAACCCAGGCAGAATTCTCAGTGAATGCCAACATTTAAGGAAGGGATTAAAAAAAAAAAAAAAATAGGAGCCCATGAGTGGACTGGAAAGAAGCATCCAGAAAAGTAACAGGAAAGCCGGGAGAGCATGCTGTCATAGATGCCAAGGCAGGATCATTTCAATGAGAGAGAAATGACTCTTGCAACATTACGACAGCCGGTGACCATTGGAATTCAGAGCCATGAGGTCAGTTAAATCTCAGAGAAGAGCATTGTAGGTGGAGGAAGGAGTGGGGGTAGGAACTGGGTACAATAAGTGTATCCAATTCTTTTAAGACAAATAGTAATATTTAGTATTAGAGTAAATAGAGGGGAGAACATGGGGAAGTGGTGGCAGAGGAATACAGAGTGAAGGAACAGTTGTCGTTGCTGCATTGCCGCCCTGTTTTTAAGATGGGAGATGTTTTCACCTATGTGAGTCCTAGGGGGGAGAAGGAGAGAGAGTAAAATGGACAGGACATGGTCCCTAGAAGTTGGAGGACAGAGAATCCGCAGCACAGATGGAGGGGTTAGTCTTCCACTTGTCTCATGTAAGAGGAAGAAAGGTGGGAAATCTGAGTACAGGTAAAGTCAAGATGAGAGGTTTGGATACAAGACATTGAGAAAACACTTATCTGTTGACATCTGCTCTGGCTGGGAAGCAGACAGAGGTTGTCTGCTGAGAGTGGGAGCCAAGGAAGTGGCAGTAAAGTTTAAGAAGAGTGGAGAATGTTTGATTTAGCTTTTGTGGGGAGTGGCGAGCAGGTCTGACTATAGAAGCACAGAGGTGTTGGGGAGGAGAAGGTGTCGGATGGAGCACCTGAGGTCGATCAGACATACGAATGGGGCCAATCCGCGTGCTGGGGTAACTATGTCTGGCTCCTTGCAGCTTCCCAGGATTAGGTGCAGAGGAGGAGGATCGTGAAGTGATCTGGGGTTGGGGTTTTCTAGGAAGGTAAGCGTTAAGGACAAGGGTTAAATATGGTGGAGGAAGCACTGGACTGTGGGGTCTGAGCTGGATAGGGAAGGAAGTGAGTGTACAGGGGTCTGCAGGTTAGGGGGAAAGTAAGGAGGCCACAGAGGAAGGTTTCAGTGATGATCAGGAACATAGCAGTCTTAAAACTTATTCTGGGAAATAGCCCAGTGAGATCAGGAAAATCAGAAAGCTGTGAACAGGAAATAAAGTGTCTACATTTATTCTTCCAGAAAAAAAGGGCCATGACACTGTCCCACAAGAAAAACAAAAATGAATGCCAAGAGTATCTCCTCCTCCCAGGATGACTTCTTTAACTGGAATCGCAAATCCAGAGAGCAAATGGATAAAATTCCACAGCGAAGCGAGGATCCTTGTCTTTACAGAGATTTAACTGTGCCTTTTGTTTATCGGTGCAATGATTTGATGGCATTATTGTAATGCTGTGCCTTTATCTTTGTCTAATCAATAGGTCTCTTGGGATCTATAGATACGTGTTATAGCAATAAAGAAAGGACATTTTATGGATAGAGTCAGCAGCGGGAGGGTGTATCAGATCGTGTGAAGGGAATAAAGCATGGTAGTTAAGAGCAAGAATTCGGGGGTCAAATTCCAAACCTAGCCACTTATTGTCAGTTTGACTTTAGGAAAGTTATCTAATCTTTCAAGAGCTTCCCACTGTGCAGTAGGGAGAAAAAAGTACTTTACAGGATTGATGTGAAGGTTAATTGATAGAAGTAAAACATGAAATTAAATAATACGAACACATTTAGCTTACTACATGTCAGGCATGTAGTAACTGTTCAACAAACGACAGTCAGTGAGGGCAGCAGTGCTGTCCCTGCTGACGGTGGAAGGGCAAGTCAGAGTCTAGGTACGTGTCTAGGTGTCACCATCATGCCTGCTTTTCCTCTGCCAGCTAAGCCAATGCCACACACCCTCTACATTGCCACTCCTGCCTGCCCTTTCTGGAACCCTTAAACTCCTCCACCTCTAACCTAAAAGCCATGTACTCCTATTTCACCTATATCAGGCAAAGTGTTCCTCTTCCAGACCACAGCCGACTGTATGAGTTCAAAAAGCTTCTGCACAACTGGCTTTGCTAAACTGAAGCATGTCCCTGGCACGACAGCGTGAACAACCAAATAGCCTGATCTCAGCCCTGTTATCTCCTCTAGCCAGAGAAGCCAGCCTGCCGCTGTGTTGAGGCCTTGGGTGGTGGCTCGACATCAAGGACCTCGTTATCAATTTTTCTAATTGTTATTCCTCACCATGGCCAGAGCTGCCAAGGCTTAAAGTAGCTTCCATCTTCCAGATCCATAAACTTGCCCTTGGCTTATTGAGCCAGCCATACTAGTTTAACAGAAGTGATTTTAATTATTTAACTGGAGCTACAGAAAGGAGGAAGTGAGGAGAGTATGTGGCTGTGATCAGTGCTTAACCAAAGGGCCCGGGATTCTCCTGTCTTGGGAGCAAAGACATTAACAATGGCTAGACTCACCACGGTGTTCTCTCCCACCCACTATGCACAAGCATCCACATGGAGGTGTCACGCTTAATGAAATTCGCAGAGGTCCTTTACCTTGATTCTACAAGTGGCACATTTATTTACCACTTGGAAGGTGTGAAAACTTAAGTAGATGCTATAAAATTATATTTCCTTTGGTCTGTAACAATAGACCTTTTTACCCCTGCTAGTGTCATAGGAATGATCAGAATGACTTGCAGTTCTAATTCTTACTCTCTCTAATGAAAATAGACCAGGAAGGCCTGGCACATGCTTGCCGTGATCAGTTGGTAGTGGCTGCCTGGCATTAATGTAGGAAAAGATGCCGATAAAGAACACTGTATTCGATTAGTAGTGTCTGCCACAGGCACAGGAATGAAGAATGAAGTACCCTTTTTATGAACTTGCAATCCCTATCTTAGATTCTAAACTTCTAGGTGGCAGGGAATGGATTATCTTAGTTCTGGGTGTAAGTGTAGCTAACATATGTCATGAGTTACTGATGATGATGGCAAAGAATATGTATGCAGAAATACAGTAATTTAACTGGTTAGCTAAAATCTGGCGATTGCCCTCCAGCCCGTAAGCTTGCTTATTGCCTTGTCAGAGAATAAGCAAGTCAGTTTACAAAGACTTCACTCCTTACACTAAAACTACTTCGATAGTCTAAGCACCGTCATAAATATTAGACACCAAATTGTCTACATAAATGAAGGGGGAAGTTTTGTGATGTGGCAAATTCTTCTCTTCTGCTACTAAATCATGTTTATTTGCTTACTTGCAATTCACTGGATGTCCCTCGCATCCAGGGATGTTTTTGAGGCTCAGCTGGACACATGCAGGAGAAGGAGCAGCCTTATGAGCATATGAATGACAAACATTCCTTTTGCCTCCGTACCCTCCGCCTCACTCAAGTTGCATGTCCTTCAACCACTGTGCCGTGGGTCTCTGTCTCTCCTTTGAGATGCATGTATATCGTTGTGTACTAACCTCATATTTCTGAGAATGCACAAAACCAGTTTGCCAGGCAGCAATAAACATGCCAGAGATCGGTGTAGAGCCTTATGAGAGGCTGGCTCGAGGAAATGAGTCACAAATGTAAATTCTGCCCCGTCCCCATAAGCTGTGATTATCACCCCAAATAAAATAGAGGGCTCAGCAATGACCAGAAGCACAGCGCGGTTGGGCATGGGGCGGGCAGAGGAATAGACAGCCCACTGCTTCTATCATCCCATTCTTCAAGAGCTTCACCTTGATTCTTGAAGTCCACCCTTAAGCTTAGGAAATTAGGGGAGGGCACAAAGTCAGTATCTGTTGCGACCAGAAATCATATCAGCCACAAAAAATGTATAATGAGAACTAGATTTCTCCAATTCATCATTATTCATCATAGCAAAACTTATATCTGTATGGTAATCAATTGTCCCTACAGGAGCAACTCCCAGAGAACCCCTGTCTGCCTTTGATCATGGCCTGCAGTGGAAATGTCAAGTCTTAAGGAGAACTTGAGATGCTAGGTTGGGCATAGTTATCTGTCTAAAACCTTCGGCTTCATTTCTCAGGTGTAGAAATGAGAATGTTGGTCCAGTTGGTCACTAATGTCCTTTCCAGCTCCAATATGTTAATGTAAGACCTCAATTCATATTCAATAAAATTTTAGCTTTAATTCAAAGTTGGAGTCACCCATCCCATGATGTATATTAGTAAGTTTGTCTGTTTTACTTATTAATGAAGAAGGAAGAAGCCTTCCTCAATGAAATTGCACAGCCTGGCTTTCCATGCTGATCAGCTGAGAGTGATAACTTCATCATACTCTCAGAGAATGTTCAGTATTGGCTGTCTCTCTTGTGGGCTTTTGCTTTGCTCTTAAGAAGAGATGACCTTAATGAGTGGCTGTCAAAGAGTGGTCCCAGGACCAGCAGTCTAAATATCTCCTGGGAACTCATTAGAAATGCAGATTCTGTTTCCTTTCTGAAGACCTGTGAATTGACACACTCGGTAAGGCTCAGAGATTTGTATTTTTATAAATCTTACAGGTGATGTCAAGACATGCCAAACCTTCAGAAACACTGACCTACAGGGGAAAAAAATAGTACATGCTGAGAATGAGGTGACCAGTTTTCCCACTGACTGGCCATAAGATCTTAAGTTGCTCACAGTTAACTAAGGATGACCTTGCCTTGGTTACCCATACAGAGTATCAGTAGAATACAACTCGTCGGTAAGTGTGGAAGTGCTGTAAAAGGTTGAATGTATTTTACGTATGATTAGACGTTCGTTTGTTCATTTGACAAATATTATTCATCATCTCTGTGCGAGAGAGCGTTTTAGGTGTGAAGAATACTGAATGAAGAAGACGGATGAGGTCCTTGCTGTCATGGAGCCCGCATTCTAGAATGGATCTTTTGTGGAACATTTTGATATTTGCCAACAGCTATGTGATCCATTTCAAGATTAAGTTTGGGGCTCTCAAGGGAATGAGAAAATGTGAAATGTTCATACCTAGGGAGAGTAGGATCAAGTTATGTCAGGCATAACAAGGAGCCTGTTGACTAAAGCAATATCAGCCTCTGGGACACAACACAGGGAGACATGTAACATTTGTCAAGCTGGGCCTTGCCTCGATGAGACAAGAGACTTGAAAGAATGATACTCCAAGTCTCATCCAGTTTATGATACTACAGTTTAACCCTCTTCACACGAGTCAACTCTTCTGGCTTATCTTGCACAAACCTGTACTTTACGAAGTGTTAAGTAAAGCATACATATGATTCTTGAGCTCTTTTGCAGAATCACAATTGGCCAGATGTCTACCATCTGAGATATGGGCCCAATGAGAATAGATAAGTGTTTCTCAGATGGATGGACCTCCAAACAAACTTTTAGGATTAGGGTTTTAATCCTTTGTCACTATCATTGACAAGCAGATTTTTTTCCCCTTTTTAAATCCAGAGCTAAAATTCAATTTCCTAGATTTTATGAAAAGAAATGAAAAATATGCTTGGGGGAAAAGAGTGGCTCAAGAGAGTTTTTGGACTTCAGAAACCCTCAAAAATCTTTTAATGATTTAACTGTAAAGGAATCAGAAACATACTGATGAAATCCCCCTTGATATCCACATGGTGCTTACAGATTCTAGAGGGAAGTTTCCAGCAATGAAATCTGCTGTTTTTTATCAAACCCAAACCATTTGAGATGCCTGGTGAACTCCAATATGATGTAATCTTATCTTTTTCATAACAATCCTTTCTCCCCAAAGGCAGAAGGGGAAGGAAAGGCCTAATTAAGGAACGTTGGTTTTTAAGGTCAAAGTCTTCAGGGGGTATCAAGTTATCGTATGCCGAGTTGCTTGTGATGTTTACACTGACCCACAGATGTGCCGTGAATGTACAAAATTAAAACGTTAATTGTCTAATCTTGTGCCACTTTTCAACATACATTTGGCAACACTTGTTGCGTGTTGAGTTCGAAAACAGTACATTTCCAAGCTGTCATAATATTGAAGCCTCCTGTGTATTGCTTGCTCTGCATAATTAATTGTAAAGTGATAATTTGTACACTAAGATATTTCCATTCAAACATGAAAGCGAAAGGCTCAGCATCTTTGCCTCCGGCAGGCAGAAGAAACAGTGCAGTGGGGTGTGCTCCCCAGCCATTTGCGATGCCCTTCCTCTCACCCAGGCCAGCTGACGAGGTGGGTGGGGAACCTTCAGCTGGCCAGGCCTTGGCACCTACCTGTCATTGGCCCCACTACTTTCTGGGTCTCATCAGTTCTTGAAGGTGGTCCCAGCTAGTGTATTCGCCTCCGGTCTCCTTCTTCCCTCTGATTTCTGGTGGCCCCCTTGGTCTGTGTGCACAAGGTATCCTTGAACTTTGTACTCCGTAATCCTTTCTGGTGCTTCCTGTGTTTGTAAACTCCCTGTGAACAGATATCAGACTTCATACTTCTGTGTCTTCCAAATCATTTTTCAGACCTCTAAGAATATAGCCGTGCTTGATGTATCCTTGTATTTGCTTGGCCCCCCTAACAACCAATCTCAGTGGCCTACCACAAGAAATATTTCCTGTGCATTCATGTCACAAGCAGGCCATGGGTCAGCTATGGCTCTAATCCACATGTCTTTTCATTTTAGAGCCACAGTTGAAAGAGTGATGGAGGGAAGAAGTTGGCCAAGCCAAATGGTACACCTGCATTCAAAGAGTCTGATCGCCTGTGGCATCCAACAGGTTCATTCATATTCCATGGGCCAAAACAAGTTGCAGAGCAGAGTCCAATGCAAACCTAACAAAGGGGTGAGGAAGAAAGCTTTGCCTTGAGTGAACACTAAAAGTCAGGTGGCAATAGTGCTGGGCAGGAGGTCAAATAGTTGGGAACAAGATAAAGTCACCCCTAATCCTGCTGATTCACTGTACCTGAGGTGGAGAGAGATGACCTGTTCACCATGAGCATGGATTCATGTACTGCCTAGTAATGAACTCCCTCTGAAGCCTGTATAAAAGTATCCATCACAGAGAGAGGCCCCTCCTCTGCTTTGCAGCCTTCACAATCCATGTGCACTCTGTTCTGCCAGGTGCTTCTAGTGCTCAGAGGTGATGGTCTCTTCCCCAGCAGACGTGAGATGAGGTGCTTTTTCTTAAATCATTCGTTGGGCTTCAGATACCAGAAACTAACTCCCATTGGCTAAAGCTATGAGAAGTTTTACCAGCTATCATAAACAGAAATCTGAAGCTAGACACAGTTGAATGAAGGCACTGAGCCCATTTTTCTGTCTTTGTCTTAGCCCTTCCTCCTCCGTGGATTGGGATTGCCTTTTCTCCCCATGCTGGCCTTTTTCATGGCCACACGATAGCTACTGACAGCAACCTAGGCGGTGCGCTAGGTTTACATCCATCACTCTGCAAACAACTTTCAGCCATCCTCTCTTGCATCCCCTTGATCTAAGTAGAGTCACTAGTTCTTAGTTCTCAGGTCACCAGTTCCTAGGGTCACTAGGTCACCCCGTTCTGAACTGATTACTGAGAAGGGGGATTGGAGATCCCCTAAACCAATCAGGTTCATCCAAGGAGCTGGTCATTTCCTTAAGTAGTTGTTGCTATTCAATGGAGAAGAAATAGAATGGATTTGGGGAGTAAACTATGTCCCCCAACCACATCTCGAAAATCTGGTATCACCTGCAGTCATCACTGATTTCAGGTATCTCATGGAGAAGGAATATTATAGGAAGATGGGAGATATTAGCTCAGACTTTCAGGTGTTGGAGAACTACAGCATTCTTACCCAGTTGGGTAGGTAAGACCAGAGGTGCATTTTAAATGTCACCTGCCTACCAGCCACTTTGATGAACTATGTTTGCTTGGCTTAGAGCCTCTTCGAGAGAGCCAGTGGTTCCTAAAGGCATTGCCTCTCTTTCCTGTGCTGACTGATTGGTGCACCTCAGATGTCATGACTCAGCACCCCCTGTGGGTCATCATGACAAATTGGCCCTGATAATTATAACAATGGCTGAAGTTCATCACTAGGTTCCATTATCACTCCAAGTCCCTCTTGGCTACACTTGACCTGGCAAGCCAGTGGGAATGAAGAGAGAGGCTGGTAATGAGGTAGATACTGCAGGATGCTTTGTGGTGCCTCAGATTCAAAACAAACAAACAAAAAACCTGGAAACATAATGAATGGCAGGGGCAGGAGCCTCATACCTACACAGCATGCCCTCACGGATGAAAGCACAGTTCTTCTCTCTTCCTCTGTTTATCAGGATCTTACTCCAAACTAATGGACAAGATGAATTATTTCTATCTCACAGCCCATGGTGGGTTGCCTGGTGTGTGTGTGTGTGTGTGTGTGTGTGTGTGTGAGAGAGAGAGAGAGAGAGAGAGAGAGAGAGGGAGAGAGAGAAAGAGATCTTTTTGGCTGATGCCCAGTGTGAGAGGGGCCAGGGCTGGAGTCACTGAAAGTCTTTAAACAAGTTCACTGAAGAAGGGTCACACGCAAAGGGGTGATTAGCATAGAGGGAGGTGGAGAGATACCTTGGAAGATAGCATACATGGTCCAGAGAGCTGAAAGGACCGGAGGGGCTGAGGAGGGAAGACTAGCTCAAGGCACATGTGGGCAGCACCTTTAGGCCCTCCGAGCCTCTCTGGGCCAGGTGAGCTTGCCTGGGGGGTACAGATTGTGAGCACACCTCCAGGAAATGTGTCCATGCTTCTGCGTACTCATGCTTTCACCCTGCCTTGTCTTTATGAAAAGAGAATTGGTCTCTGGACTCACCCTTCAGAACCTGGATTCGCTTTGTGGGCCCTCCAGACTTAGCCTCGCTCTTGCTGGTGGTCTGAATGATGGTTTGGTCCTCTCCATACGTGCTTGCAGCTGGAAGAAGAGCATCTTCCCTAGTTTAAACTGAGTGGTCCCAGATGCTGTCCTAATTAAAACATCCCACTATCCACTGGGGCCCAGAAGAGGAAATTGCTTTCTAGTTGTCCCTCTGTCCTCTCAACCCATCTCTTACCCTTACCACTTCCTGGAGGTCTGTCCACATGTCAGATCATTCCTCTTGTGGGTATAGGGATAAGGCAAGCAGAAATCTGGACTGAGCCTTCCCTTCTCTGGCTGCCAGTAACTAGCAAGGCCATGGAGGTAATTTAATGGCTGGGCAGCTTTAATACCAGAGTAGCCTTCTCTGTCTCTGCAACAGGGTACACATTGGATTGAGCCATCTGGAGATTCCATCAGCAGATGCACTGGCCGCTTCCTTCTGTCTGTAAATTCTCCATTAAGTTTTTTTTTTTTTTTTTTTAATTAGACAAATGTCAGTTTTTTATTCGGGGTGAGAAACTGTTTTCTGAGTTTGACAACAGTGCCATTTTCCAAGAAGAATCTCAGCATGAGGACTGTCTTTTATTTGATGGGCTCCCATCCCTTTGTGACTCCTACTTAGAGAGGAAGGGTATTTCTGGAAATATGACTTCGTCATTGTCATCAGCACAACCACCCTCTCTTTAGGTCACCCCTTGGAGCTTCAGGCTTCTTGCTGCTTCCCCTCCCTCCCATCTCCTTCCACCCCACTTCCTTCTGATCACAGTGACTTTCTCCCCCACAGGGGATAAATATAGGGAGAGTCGCCGTGGCCCAGCACAGTTGCAGAGTGATGTTCAAAAGCCCACCCTTCCTTCCTCCTGGCAATTGGAACATGTATCTTGTGGTCTTGCTCATTGCTAAGCCCAAGGGTCCAGTCCAGAGTCACTGCTGGGCCTCTCCTGCTATGCACGTCATCTGACAGCAAGGATACCCAAGTGGTCTCCTCCATCAGACTTGTTGGCCTCTACCAAATTAATGGATCCTGAAGGGTTAAGAACTTACTGTATCGCATCAGAGTAAATATACTATTTCTTGGGAAGAGAAGCATGTTCTGGCCAATGCATTAATGTAGACTGGTCTATTGGGCTTTGAGCCCCAACCAACCCCTAATAGCAATCTGATTTTGAGTCTTGGAGACACTGAGAAACTTGCCAGTTTCTCCTCCATAAAATGGGGAATCTGTGATTTACCTCATGGGATCGACTAAGAATTGAATGGATTAGTTTATGAAAATCCTTCAACATGGACTCTGGGCCTTAGTAAGCTCTTTGTAAATAGTAGCAAGATTTATCTTTAAAACTACCCATTGGCTCAGGAGTCTGACATACTTCTTCTCAAACCTTTGTTATGCCTCTTGTCACCCATGTAGACAACTACGAAGTCCCAATCAAGGGTTTAAAGGCCTTTTCTGCTTGTTAGCCACCAACTCTAGAAAGAACTGAAATTTCCCCAGATGATCCCCTTTCCCGACCCAGAAGGAGTACTCCTTGGTTAACCCTTTTCTCTTCTTTTAAATGAGAGCCTTTATACCAAGGGCTGTGTATGCACCAAATAGCTACCTTTTTTCTCTTCTCGAACACATAGTCCACCTCCTCTAGGAAGCCCTGAGACTGGGGACTTTTCAGAGCCCAGATGCTCCTGGAAGTGGAAGATTGAACTGTGTGCAAGGGCCAGGGGAGTCAAAACACTATAAAGAAAAAGATGTCTGGTGATAGGCTCAGGACTGAGTTAGGTTTGTTGCTTTGAGTTCAGATAGACAATTTAGGGTGATTTTAATGACTCTGAAATGTTTTATCTTTTACAACCTCTGGAACTGCTGCTCTGCAACCTTAACAAATTGCTGGCTTTCCGTTCCTCGCTCCCTGTCATCTTCAGTTAATACAGGGTCCATTAGGAGTTGAGAAACTTATTATTGCAATAAAAAAATATATCCTATCCATATCACAGACCATATATCTGAATCTTGCATAACACCCTCCCAGGGACTAAACCATATTTTAACCAAGTGTTTTATAATGGTGGTGCTTCGGCCCCATGCACAACTGTTTCCATGAATGCGGAGACAGTAATAGCCAAAGGTCATCCTTGAGGTCTGGATACTGCCTCCTCAGAGTTTATGGAGAACGAATATTTCCGCTTCCTCTGGCAGCTTCCCAGGAGACTCCTTCCCTGCTGAAAGAGTGGAAAGCATGACAAAGTCGGGGGCTGTTGTGACCCCAGTCAGTACAGCCCATTTCCTGTTATAAATTACCCATAGGGTGTCAGGAGGGGAAGTATACCTCAATATAGAGCACCCCTGTCATTGCCAGAGCCACACCCGTGAGTTGGAGTTCAGCAGGTGCCGAAGAAGCAGACTTTGCCTGCATTCTGTGGGCCTCTCTTGGGTGTACTCGCCTTGTTCTCTTTCTTTGAGGAAGAGTTAGATTAGTCAAGAGTCAGGTTAGTGAAGGAGTCCGCAATCTCATGGCCATCATCTGATGATGGAAGGAGTCCTAGACTGGGACCTGAGTGGTTCCATGACTTCCATCTTCCATCAAGTTCTTCCTCTCCAAACTCACCCCTGCCCTGCCTTACTTTACTCTGCCCTACTGTGGCTAATTTATACTCAACCTTCAAGTCTCAATGGGGTGCCCTTTCTCAAAGGATGCCTCCTCATTTCTTCTCAGCCTCTTGAGAATATAAATTAGGCCTCCCATCCTTCAAGGTCACAGTGCCCTGTGTCTTGATAGTTCTCATCTAGATTTTGATTATATATATTTACATGACTCTGTTCGACGTTCATTTCCCCACACAGATTATAGGTTCCCTAAAAGCAGATGCTATTCTATTTAATCTGTTGCAAAATCCCCAGTGTCTGGTATATAGGAGGCACTTAAATATTTATTAAATGAAGGTGCCTGGGTGGCACAGTGGATTGACTGTATGACTTGATTTCAGCTCAGGTCATGATCTTACAACTCATGAGATCAAGCAAGCCCCGTGTCATTTTCTTTTTCCTCTCTCTTTCTGACCCTCCTCTGCTCACATGCACATGATCTCTCTCTCTCTCTCTCTCAGCATAAATAAACTTAAATAAATAAATAAATAAATACATGTTTGTTAAATGAATGAATGAGCTATTTTGAACAAATGACTTAGTTCGTGTAGCCTTAGGTTTTCTTAATAATAGTCATAATATGTTTCTGTAATGCTATCCTATACCATGCCTGTTCTGAGTATTCTATATAATAATTGTAATTAACCTTCATAAGAATCACATGGGAGCATCTCTATTATTGCCCCTATATTAGATGTGAGGAAACTGAGGCAGAGAGTTTAAGTGACTTGCCCAAGTTCATACAGCTTGTAAGGGATGGAGACCAGGTTTAAATCAAGGCAGTCTGATTCCAGAGCCTCTGCTTTGGTTGGACAAAATGATCACAAAGATCTCTTTAGTTTTTGGTATTTAGGAATTTAGAAGCCACTCATGGGAATGTTCACCTAGATTCATTTATTTAATAAATATTTCTCAAATGACTATTCTGTTCTGGGAACCAGAGATACTGCAGTAAACAAAACAAGGGGGTGATTGGGCATGGAGGAGGGCACTTGTGGGCATGAGCACTTGGGTGTTATATGGAAACCAACTTGACAATAAACTATTAAAAAAGTTAAATTAAATTAAATTTTAAAAAAAGATCCCTGGCTTCATGAAACTTACATTCTGATCGGGGGAGACAGGCTACTAAACAAAGCAAATAACAGATGATAAAGGTTACATCATAAATGCTCTGGAGCCAGGAAAGAGCCTTGGAGGCTCTTGGCTTGGAGGGTCTTGTGCCTGGTGGTGTGATTTCACACAAGGTGGTCCACAAAGGTTCTGTTGAAAAGGTGACATGTGAGTAAAGGTTTGAATACAGTGAGTCAGCATGACATGCAGATACTCAGGGGCAAGGCATCCCAGGCAGAGAGGTGAGCAGCGCAGAGGCCCCCAGGAGGGATGGGACTGGGCGTGATAAGAAAACAGCAGAAAATGAGCAAGGGGGAAGGTGGGAAGAGATGAGGGAGAAGGGTAGCAGAAGTCAGATCCTGGTGACCTTGTGTTTGTCTCTGTCTCATCATTCTCATTTTCCGTTTATACATTGGGTTCATCATTCTGTTAGATGAAGAGAAAGACATATTCATCTTGCAGTTCCAGAGTTTAGCTCTGAACCATCTGCTCACTGGTCCTCAGAACCATTTTTGGACAAAAGTTACCTGTGCTACAAGAGCTCCAATATCACACTTAAAAAATAACGTTTTGCTGGCTGAAGTTCTCTTTTGCTTTACAACCTGTCCTTCCAGCAAAATACCGGGCCTGGAGACTGCAAGATGTCTTTTTCTTATATTTCACTATGTTACGTGCCATTGGAAATGACCTTCCATTTCAATTTCCTCTCTATTGCAGCCAACACAAAGTGCTGGGAAAACTGTGATATTCTTTGGTGAAAAGACTCATAACTATATTTGACACAGATAATGATTTGATAAAATGCAGACCTCCCCCACCCACCCCAGGGGGTAGCACAGTGTTCAGGGCATCTTCGACAGAAGTAGGAGGCCCGGGGAGCTCAAACTTATTCACCGTATCTGGTCAATGAAGGGTCTGGGGAAAGAGTTCAAGGGACATTCTAGCTGGAAGAGAGGTGGTTTTACATTTTGACCAAGTCGAAATTGAAGTGTAACAATAGTAACAGTGACACCATTTCCTGATTGATTCAGTGATCGATTGTGTGCTAGGCACCATGTGGACTGATAAGCATGAGACAGGTGCCCACGTTCAAACAAAACACGGGAACTGAGGATTCCTTCATAGACTTGCTGCCCCTTCTCTTTGGGTGTCCAAATGGTGAGCCTTTCTAAATGCTTTCCCTCTGCCAAATAGAATAACTCAGAAGCAGAAAATTTGGGGTTTGGCCAAACCACTCTGACTCCCTTCCATGGACCTCGGAAAGGCAGAGTAAGCTTCAATGAGGCAGACATGACAGAAGGAAGTCAAATGCAGCTTCGTATGTGGGGCTATACCGGAGAGCTTTAGGGTCTGGTTTGTTTTATAATATGTGCAATGCACATCTTTTTTAAAAAAATACTCTGTCTGATTATTACTGATTATTATAATGTTGCCCCAAAAGCTAAAAACTGAAAACAAATGAGATCTGAAGCAAAATCCTTATTCCTGGAGCAGGAGAATCCCCATCCACTTTATCTGCTGGAAGGAGATCTAAGAGAATAAGGAAATCATTATTCAGGTCCTTGCCTTCACGTATGGTCTGCAGTTTGTCTCTTTGGGAGTAATCTTGCTGTTAACACTTACTTTGCCTGGGCCTCAGTTTCCCTCTACTGATAAATGACTAAGGATCCCAGCTCTTTCCCAGTGCCTTATCTTATCTTCTCATGTTTCTCTTTGACGAAATTAACACCACCAACAAAATCACCTCTGCAGCCGCGCATAGCAGGGGAACTTTGATTTCAGACGCTGGGTGTCACATCTTTGAACCCCTTGCCTCTTGCGTGGTCAGCAGGCAGAAAGAGGGCCCATCAAACAGTCTTCAAAGGAGACAGGGATCATGGGGAGAAAGAGGGACCGGGGTCTGCAGTGTGAGAATGAGGGAGGAGCAGGCAGGGCTGGAGCCTGCAGCCCCATGAGAGAAGCCTGGGGCTCTGCACACCTCTCAGACTAGAAGTCACCCTGGCATGTTGTTCCACAAAGCATCTGGGTTAGCAGATTAAATGATTTTTGACCTAGAAACCAGAACTGACAACTTTGTGTACAAGCCCCAAACAGTCCCTCCCGCTGCCTGTTCGCAGGCTTCCCCTCCACACTTCTCTCTGCCGTATCGGGACTTCTGCACGGCCAGGTGTGGACAAGGGACTCCCTGGAACACTTTGGAGACTCACATTCCCTCTGTAACCACTCGCCAGCACACTCTAGCCATCCAGCCTGGACTGACAGCCAGCAGCTCGGGCTCTGTGTTGTCAGGCGGAGGAGGTGGGCGACAACTCCATTTTAGGTACGTTTAGGGGTTTTGTTACAGGTTCACAGCCGGACAGGTTAGACGACGGGAAAAGGCTTTTCAGCACACGGAATCATATGCCAGTCCGGCCCGTGCAGTGTGACTTTAGAGGTGCTTGCAGATCACAAGGGGGGGCAGGTCCGAGAAAGCCTCAAAAGGAAGACCATCTCTCCCTACTGTCTGAGCCCTGAGCAGTGAACAGTAGATGCCGCACTTTGTCTCCTAGGCTTAGAACTCCAGTGAAACAGAGAATTATGGAAGCAAGTAGCTCATGTGTGGCCCTCAACTGAGTAGATGAATTGAGGTTGTTACGGGCTTTTTACCTCATGGTACCATTTTGAAAATGAGAAAACAAGGCAGTCAAAAGAGGTTTTGCGTTTGCCTCACAGGAAGCCCATATGTCTGGTTCAGATGCTCAGCCAGCAGCCCTCGTAGCCTAATACACTAAGCCTCATACTGCCCTTTTGGCCAAACCAGGGAATGATCCAGATGCCACAGGTTGTTTTTGCCCCTGGAGCATTGCCATGAATACCCATTGAAGGTGGGTTAATATGCTACTTACTGTTTCTTTATCATAACATCATTATCATCATCTATAGCCAATTATTTATTATATATTATAGCTGTACTTGGAGCTGCCCTGGATGCCTTCAAAGAACATTTCACAGTTTCTATTCTCTGGGGTCTTAATGTCTCAGAAGATTAGCATTGATGCTTTCAGATGCAAAGAGAATGTTACAAATATTGAGAGAACATGGAATAAAAGTAGATAAGACAAGATTAAATATGTACATTATGCATACCTCCTCCCTTTACCCCTTTTCCCCCCAAGCTATAGATGTGTTAAGCAGTGGCAAAAGACAGATTTTCTTGGTCCAAGTAGGAATCGTCTTTTTTTTTTGGGGGGGGGTGAGGGGTAAAAGGAAAGAGAGAATCTTAAGCAGGCTCCACACCCAGCGTGTGCCCAAAAAGGGGGCTCGATGTCATGACCGAGAGATCGTGACCTGAGCTGAAATCAAGAGTCAGATACTCAACCAACCGAGCCACCCAAGCACCCTGATAGGAATAGTCTTAAAACAGATTATTTCTTTCCCTGCTGTCAAAGACATATATTTAAAGTCATCAGTAGAAAGCCATCAGCAGCTGAGCTAAGAAGTGTGGCTCTGAAATCCTAAGGAAATGTTATTAGGAATGACCCCTTATTCATAAAAAATTTTGCGACGGAAAGTCTGCTCTGTTGGTGCTGCTTCAGACCTCATCTTTTATCAGCTGTAATATCCCTATGAGTAATCAGTCTGATTGGAGTTGAAAATGCAATAAATATCAAGGTGCAATTTAACCAGCACCAGCAAGATATCAAATAATCGCAGATGTGGGGGCCTTTGGCCATAAAAACATAGACGTTTACCTTGAATGTTGATTTAAAGTACCTAGATTTTGTGCCAAATGAAGCTTGAAATGTATCATGTGAAGTACCGTGTCCAACTGATAAAAAAATAGTCCTGAAAGCTTTGCCTTTGTATTAAAAAGGGGCTTCAAAAGGGATGGCCCTCTTCAAGCCAGGCAGTTTGCTCTATGCTGTCTTCATAAAATCATAGCAAAAGACTTTCAGAGTCTTAGAATCCAGCCTCCTTACAATGTGAAAATCCCTGCTGGAACATTACCTCTAGGGCAGTTTTGAAATATGCTGCCTACCCAGAGCAGGTCTGTCTTAGGGTCACCTTGGGGGGAATTTATTCTGTTCCAGGGTAGACCAAGGGATTGTGCTCATGGTTGGTACCTAAGGCTAACACAAGCCTTCCCAGCAAGGTGCCCAAATAACCCAGTCTCCCGGGGCGGGGGGGGGGGGTTGGGGGAGGCGCAGTACAGCTTGTGATATATTGAATTTTCTTTCTTTGGGGACCATCTTCTATTTCCAGCCAGCGGCATCTATTGTTATGTCGACCTATTAAGGTGACTCTGGAAAATGTTGGTGGTCCACCGTATCTCATTTTCCTAATTTCCAGTCCCCTGCAGGTGCAACCTTCTGAACGTGTCATAAATCCAATAGACAGAATGGCTCCAGGAGCTCAGCAAAAAGGGCTACACCATTTTTGGTTTCCACTGAGGCCAGGGTTATGAGTAGTAATAAACTCAGCAGTCAAGGGCAGAAATGTGATAATAGGGGGAAATGAGAAGAGCCATAGAGAAAGGAAAGCAGTGCCAGAAAGATGTTCAGCTCTCTTTGTTTTGCTGAGTTTTCAAATTCATTAGCAACCTCGACTAGTCAATTCCTCAATTTTAATCTCTAATTAAACACTGCCACAGACCCTGTATCTATGGAGGATGAAATTTAAGTGGCCTCTTTTTAATAAATGTGCAACTACGATCCTTGCCTTGTTAACCCCCCAAAAGAACGAAAAACAAGTCTATTTAAGGAAAAAAGGGAAAGGAAAGAAGGAAGGAAAAACATGAGTATGTAAACCTCATACCAAATGGTAATTTTAGAGAGATGTTATTTTCCTACTAAATATAGCAAAGATGACTACATGGCTTCCAGCATTTTTCTATAATAATTTCTTAGATCAAAAGCATATTTGCCGATAACAGGGTACTTTACCATAGCTATTCTTTTTCGAATAATTAGACAAGCAAGAAGCCAACAGGAAGGAAGACAATATGGTGCTGGGTGAATTATGGTACTATTTTTTGCTTATTTCACAAGGTCAAAGAATCCTAGGCTGCTTCTTTAAAAGATTATTATTCGAATGAAGGAATCGAATAAATATAGCAAAGACGTTGGATGGTAGCATTTTGGTAACCAGACTTCTGTTTATTTAAAGAAAAGAGAGAGGGAAGTCACATCCACATATCCTCCAAAAGAAATGTGATTAAAACTCAGGTTGGAAGAAAATAGAATACCAAACTGCATCTTTTCTGTGATTAGAACTAGATTTTTCCATACATAGTATTGGAAGGAAACTGTCCTAATGCTTGGCCAGCTTGCCCAGGAACTGTCCACTTCCTAACACGATGTATTATTTCCAGTTTTCCCATTCATCTGCCCCAATAGATTGTGGATTCGTAAGGAAAAGGAGCTTGACTTTCACTTCTGTATCCACAGGAATCAGCAATTTGCCTGACCACACAGCAGGCACCAAACAAATGTTTGTTTAAACAATTTGCCATGTCAGAGTGGTATAGTTACGAGTACATTCTTTTGAATTCCCTTTTATAAACTCATTTCCTGAGAAATACACACTTTAAAGTGATGAGCAAATCTGCATTATGTAAATGCTGTGTGTGCACGTGCACATATTTCAAATAGAATAATTCAATGCGAAGGATCAAACTAAGAGTAAGCCAGAAATTTTTAACAAGGGGAAGGAACCCCTTCTACTACAATAGAGACACAAAAGTATGTTCCATCTGAACTGGGTCTTCTTGTCAGTTATCAAGACCCCTCTACACAGTGGGTGTTTCCTTGCCAGTGTCACCCACAGGACATCTAGGTGGACAAGTTCGTTGGCCAACAGGACCCAAAGCCCTCTGAATATTCCAGGATGGTCACACCAACAGAGCAGGTCTCTGTGGGTGTTTCTGACTAAAGAGTGACATCTAGGATCCAAGATGTGCTTTGTAAGTGCCAGCATGCTGGGCATTGGGATGGGGGTGGTTATTCATTGTGCTGTAGAAGAAAAGAATGGGGCCACAGAGGCTGTGCTCCACCACTCATGAGACATGTCATGCTATGATGGGGGTGTCCCAGCTGAGGTCACTTTAGCATTGAACACTAGAATGGCCTCAGTGCAGGCAAGCCCTTGGGTTGTTTCTTTGTTTCAAGAAGAACAACTCATTATTGAAGGAGTTTGTACTGGTCACGCTGCAGATGCATGTATTTGGTTAAGACTGTCAAGTGACAAAATGACCTTTTCAGTCTCTACCATCCAGAAGTCTACAGTTATTAGGAGAGATGAATTGAAATTACAGATCCATGTTTGGGGACTAGTCTTCCTATTGTCAGCATCATATATGGTGGCTTCAGACACTCAAGTTGGGAATTACATAGGGAAGGCTACGGTTCAGATGATTGGATGGGGTATTGAGGGCTTTTAGCTCCATTAAGAGGTTCCCTGCAGGGTTGTGATTGTCTCAAGCCATCATCCATTCTTTGTCTGGTCAGTATCCTGTTTCATCACTAATTGAATTGTCCCTGGGCTCCTTCTGACTCTTCACACTGGCTTCCCAAGAGAATGGGGCTGTATTTGCTGAGACAGTGCAGATTTTACAGCCTAGCAACCGTCTCCTCTTCAAGAAGCCCCTGCTTCCCAAGGGAAAGTGGATAACTTCTTGAGGCAAGGGTGGCAATGAGTCCTTTGTCAGCTCTTCCCACAAAGAGAAAAATGATGAGACCAGAACACTAACAAGAATCTATAACTTGAGGGGCCCCTGGGTGGCTCAGTCAGTTGAGCGTCCAACTTCGGCTCAGGTCATGATCTCACGGTTCATGGGTTTGAACCCTGTGTCAGGGTCTGTGCTTATAGCTAGCTCAGAGCCTGGAGCCTGTCTTTGGATTCTGTCTCTCCCTCTTTCTGTCCCTCCCCTGCTCGCTCTCTCTCTCTCTCTCTCTCTCTCTCTCAAAAAATAAATAAAACATTAAAAAGAAAGAATCTGTAACTTGAAGCAGGTCCTGTGTCTTGGTTTGAGCTAATATCCTGGGTCCTGGCTTTTGGTCGCATATTTTGGTCTTTGTCGTTGAGTTCCATGTTGAGTCTCCTCCAGGTTCCTTTCTTGTCCTCTTCCTCTCCCAACCTGCCCTCTTTCCCTATAGCTTCCAAAAAAAAAAAAAAAAGCGGTTACTGGACTTAACTTGTAACTGTTTTGAAAGCGTCTTTAAATAAGTGCAGTGCATTCCCTCCAATGGAATACTCTGAGAGAGCTCCACAGCCCTGAAGATATACAATCAATACTTTGCCTGAACCATTGATACCCTTGCCCATCACTTAAATATCATTACAGGAAAGATTTCAACAAGATCACGGCACATTATGCTTTAAAGTTTGACTTTAAAGGAGGCCTGGGCTTTGCTGAAAGGCATTAGTAATGGAATTCTTTATCTCTGAGCTTAATTTATTCTAAGGAGAATAGGGCCATTATCTTAAATCTATTTTTTTTTCCAACAGAGAAAACAGGCCTCAGAAGTCCAGCACTTATAAAGAAATCATTGTTTAATTACTTTTCTGTTTAACTCTTTGCAGAACGAAGGGAGTATGAGTGTGGTATTGGAAGACGAATGTGCATTCCTGGGTTGTCATCAATAGATTTGCAGTATGTCTTTTTTTGTCATCTCTATTCTTATGCATCTCTGCATCTCTCACATCTGAGAACCCTGCAGTCAAGACATTTTGGTAGATCTGAACCCCAGACTGAATCCACCGCCCACCTTGATCAGTGATGATGGAGGGATCTTTGCTTCAAAGAATGCAGGGATGGGAACCAAAGGCATAATGTTCTGGTATTAAGCTACTTGCTGTACATTAGGCACATGAGAACTGTGTGTTTGCACACATGGGAACAGACATACTTGCATTTAGCACCTTGACTCTGGCAGTGTGTCTCCACTGTGGAAAACTGGTTTGAGGAGTAGAAAAAATGATCAATCAACTGACTATTGCTTTCACAAAGCACCAACCACCAATTGATTAATATGACTATTTGTAGCTTCTCTCCACCAGCAAATCTGCATAACTGAAGAATGGTTATAGCTTTATTGAAGGAGGTTTGTGCTCTGGAAGAGTCTCTAAGAAGATGTCACACGTCTACAGCTTCTTCCAGGGCCTCTACTTGCTAATTTTTTCTGTTCTGATATGTAGAATACAGCCACTAGGTCTCCATGACACATTTTGGGCCAGGTTTGAGGATCATCTGTGACCTAAATGATGTATTCAAATGTTACAGAACAGGGATGGATACTTCACAAGCCCTACGCTTAATCAGTGTCCCAGCTCAGTCCTATGCTTGTGGCACCTTTCCCTACAGCTGCTTCTAGGACCTCAGCCCTAGGAATCTTCTCACTAGACATGCCAGCTGGTAAGAATGGCATGGCTTTCCAAAGGTTGGAGGTGATCCATCTTTGAGAAAGTTTTGTCTTGTGCTGCATTTTTGCAAATTGGTTAGATGGGAGGGAGAAAAGTAGGCACCATTGTATTTCCAGGAATAGGAAGCTTACCCATGTTCCACATCCGACTTTTTAGCTTCTTCCTTTCCTTTATCAGGATTTGTGACACTTTTTTTTACTGCTATTATCAGAGATTTTTTTGTTTAATGGTTACTGGGTCACATTTTCACAAGTGCACTTAACTGGTGACCTCCATCTACTTGGCTGTCTTCATGTCTGCAAGGAATGACAGGCTATAAAGAATTCGGACAAGGTCCTGTTTCGATCAGTATTTCCAGGTGATCATTATACCCAAGTCAAAAAGTCAATGCACTTCTCACACTGGAGCCATATATATGGGAAATCTCCATTTTACAAGAGTGTAGTGCATCTCTTAGATTTTTTTTTCATCCTGGGAGCTCAGTTAGTTTGTAATTATCTCTAATTGACCTTCTATCTCCTGTTAGCCTTTATTACCTGACAGTCACAGGAAGCTCAGTCATGGGAGAGATTTTCCAACCACTTTTGAATCCCCTCATCTTATAGCATCTCTACTGACATATAGGATAAGTAGATGCAGAGGACATTTGAAAGAGTGAGCCTGGATTGTAACCATCAGAATCACCATTTATACTGGTATTTACTTTGTGTTCTAAGTTATGTGCTGTTTTTAAAATTGAATGTAAGCTGTAAAGATTGAGGTTAATCATATTTCTCATCTTATGGTGTATTCTCACCCATCTAAGAAGAATGCTCTGTTCTAGATTTTTCTGCCTTTATCTCTAGTCTTCATTCCTATATTCCTTCCTCTTCCTGTAGGTAACTATTCTGTGTTTGACATATGTGCTTGAATACATGTAAACATACAAATATCTGCAAAATAGGTGGCATTTTCTGTGTGAATGTTTTATGTTTATGTATTTTGAGAAAGAGAGAGTGCACACTTGAGCAGGGTAAGGGCAGAGAGAGAGAGGAAGAAAGAGAGTCCTGAGCAGGCTTCACAGTCATCACAGAGCCCAGTGCAGGGCTGGATCTCATGAACTGTGGAATCATGACCTGAGCTGGAAATCAGGAGTCAGATGCATAACCAACTGAGTCACCCACACGCCCCATGAATGATTTTAACTTCTCTAAGTGACATTGCACTATGTATATAATTCTGTTTCTTCTTCCACCCACATGAAGAATTGTTCATATGTTGGGGCACCTGGGTGGCTCTGTCAGTTAAGCATTCAACTTCAGCTCAGGTCATCATCTTGCAGCTCGTGAGTTTGAGCCCCGCATAGGGCTCTGTGCTGACAGCTCAGAGCCTGGAGCCTGCTTCAGATTCTGTGTGTCTCTCTCTCTACCCCTCGCCCGCTCACACTCTGTCTCTTCTCTCTCTCTCTCTGTCAAAAATAAATAAACATTAACAAATTCATTAAAAAAAAGAATTGTCCATATGTTTAGATGTTTACCCAGTTATTGTTTCTAATTGATGTATTCACAAAGTTTTGTGTATCCATTCCCTTTTCATGGCTCTCCAGGTCACTTCTAGCTCCATTCCCCACTCCCCACAAACCTATTTGCAAATTCTGGCATTCATACCACCAGATAAGATTTCTGGGTCTCCACAGAGAACAAACGGAGGGTTGACGGGGGGTTGGGGAGAGGGGAAAGTGGGTGATGCACATTGAGGAGGGCACCTGTTGGGATGAGCACGGGGTGTTGTATGGAAGCCAATTTGATAATACATTATATTAAAATATAAATAATGTTAAAAATGTTTTAAAAATAAAATAAAAATAAATTAAATAAATAAATAAAACAAAAAGATCCAAGAATTCAGCCAGGTTGCAGGGTACAAAATCAACGTACAGAAATCAGTTGCATTTTTATACACCAACAATGAAGCAACAGAAAGAGAAATCAAGAAACTGATCCCATTCACAATTGCACAAAAAACCATAAAATACCTCCGAATAAACCTAGCCAAGGATACAAGAAATCTGTATGACGAAAACTATAGAAAACTTATGAAGGAAGTTGAAGAAGACACAAAGAAATGGAAAAACATTCCATGCTCACGGATAGGAAGAATATAGTTAAGATGTCATTACTACCCAAAGCTATCTACACATTCAATGCAATTCCAATCAAAATTGCACCAGCATACTTCTCAAAACTAGAACAAACTATCCTAAAATTTGTATGGAACCACAAAAGACCCTGAATAGCCAAAGTAATACTGAAAAATAAAACCAAAACGGGAGGTATCACCATCCCAGACTTTAGCCTCTACTACAAAGCTGTCAGCATCAAGACAGTATGGTATTGGCACAAAAACAGATGCATAGACCAATGGAACAGAATTGAGAACTCAGAAGTGGACCCAAAAGTATACAGCCAACTAATCTTTGACAAAGCAGGAAAGAATATCCAACGGAAAAAAGACAGCCTTTTTAACAGATGGTGTTGGGAGAACTGGACAGCAACATGCAGTTGCTCAAACTCAAAATGGTAAACTCAAAATGGATAAAGGACCTGAACATGAGACAGGAAACTATCAACACCCTAGAGGAGAAAGCAGGAAACAACCTCTTTGACCTCCACCGCAGCAACTTCTTACTTGACACATCCCCAAAAACAAGGGAATCAAGAGCAAAAATAAACGATTGAGACCTCATCAAGATAAAAAGCTTCTGCACAGCAAAGGAAACAACCCACAAAACTAATAAGCAACCAACGGAATGGGAAAAGATAGTTGCAAATGACATATCAAATAAAAGGTTAATATCCAAAATCTATAAGGAACTCACCAAACTCCACACCCGAAAAACAAACAACCCAGTGAAGAAATGGGCAGAAGACATGAACAGACACTTCTCCAAAGAGGACATCCAGATGGCCAACAGACACATGAAATGATGCTTAGCATCCCTCCTCATCAGGGAAATACAAATCAAAACCACACTGAGATACCACCTCATGCCAGTCAGAGTGGCTAAAATCAACAAATCAGAG